>NC_059079.1:36322187-36634490 GCF_020497125.1 Mauremys mutica
GATTTCTGTTTCAGTAGTTTCTATAGGGATTCATCACTGATGAATTTGTTCTCACCAGAGAAGCTAAATCCTGCTCATTTAAAGATAACCGTATCTCGCACTAAAACTGTCTCTATCCAGATATAAAAAGCATTACACTGCCAATAGAGAACTGACAACATAATGAATCAACAATGAAACCTTAAGCCAGCAAAGCTTTAAGGTGAATAAGTTTGTTTTGATTATAATGTATTCATGGCTCAATCTAAAGGTAATCGAGCATATTATGAACTAGAAAAAGTGCCTGTTCCCTAATAATAAAAGGCAGTGAGTAGCTTACATTTAAAATGGCCATAATGTTGACAGGAGAAGTAGCAAGTAGCCTAAATGGAGAGGAGGCACCATGATCTAGTGGACAGCGAACTGGACTGAGAGTCAGAAGATCCAGATTTTATTCTCAATTCTGCCAGTGACCCACTGTGTAACCTTGGGCCAGGGCTGGCTCCAGGCACCAGCGAAGGAAGCGAGTGCCTGGGGCAGCCAACAGAAAGGGGCAGCACGTCCGGGTCTTCGGCAGCAATTCGGCAGCGTGTCCCTTCACTCCGTCTCTTCCTCTTTGGCGGCAGCTCAATCAGGTGGGTTTTTTTGTTTTTATTTTTTTTCTTTGTCGCTTGGGGCGGCAAAAAAGCTGGAGCCGGCCCTGCCTTGGGCAAATCATTTCACCTCTCTGTGCTTCTATGTCATGTCTTGTCTGTTTAGATTATAAGCTCATGAAGGCTGGAACAGTCTCTTGCTATGTGCATGTACAATACCTAGTACAAGTGTGCCCTGAGTTCAGCTGGGACCTCTAGGTGCCATTATGATACAAATAAAAATAATCACATTTTAAAGAACTGTGCTGTATCTGGTATATTTGTATCCTACTCATATTTTCTTAATATAAAAAGAACACTGAAAAATAATTATTTTCATAAATAGGATTCTAATAGGGAACAGTAGAGGAAAGACCTCAAATTTATAGCAGTCTGCAAACATCTGGTGATTTAGGGGGAGGAGGGGTCAGTCACAGCTCTTTAAAAAAACTTTTTCCGTCATGACTGAAGACATTTTCCAGGTCAGACATAACTTCATTTATCCAATTTCCATTACATGTGGGTCTTGCTCTTAGATATGTAGGCACATAGCCATTCATTTTGTGCACTCATAAGTTCTAAATGATTTTACATGATACCCAGTAATGCATCTTCATGTATCTGGAAGCAGAATTGAAGTCAAATTGTCTTATTTAGTATATTTTCTATTTTTTCAAGTGTACACATTACTGATGCATATAGCAAAACTGGTGAGAGAGAGCATGACAACCAAAGAAATAAAAGCATGACATCTGCTGAAATGCTAGAATAGCAGAAACAGTCCACATGGTTTTAAAGAGAAAAATGTATGGGAGTGGTAGTGACAACTACAGGAACATGGTCTCCCATACTTTGCAATTACATCGCTATGCAAATGGCTATATAAATCTTCTCTCTGTAAACTCACCACATAAATCACTGGCAGTGCTCTATAAATCAACCAAAATGCTGCCTTCTCTGGTTCTTGAGTTTCTCTCCCTGCCAATTTGCTTTTCTGCCTGCCTGTTGCTTTGTTGAGTGCTTTCCCTCACTGAGTCCTCTGCAATTCTCCTACAATGCAGTCCTTGAAAGGACAGAGTGGGAAGCAGAGAAGGGAAATTCTGTTTCATCCATGGGAGCTGCAAGGAAACACATCTGGCCAGCACATCTGGCCACCTTCTTACAGGCAGGGATTCAACTGATCTTGACTGCACTGGCTCCACAAACACCTATCTTACCTGTGAACCTGTAAAAGAGCAGGGTTTCCCCCCTGTGATTCTTAGAAGGTCTCTAACTGTGAAGCTTCTGCCTGGCTTTGGGAGCTTAGCGAGATAGGCAGCTGGGGAAGAGAAAGCTAAGCAAGTTGGAGATATGGGGATTCTTGACCAGATAGGGCAGCTTTGGGGAGAGGGTTACTGGAGGACCAGGAGTTAGGAAAGGCTGTGGGCAAATAAACTTGGAGCAGAAGGGCAGGCAGCCATGGGAGCCATTAAAATTTCAACTACTTAGGCAGCTGCCCCCACCCGGGGATTCATTAAAATGTAAATCAGGTTTGCATGGATCACAGCACAAAGTTTTTAAGATTGTCTGTCTCCCACTTCATCATGTGGAAAACTTTGTATGCTAGATGCACAAATTGTTCCCAGTGAACCTGGTTTCAGTTTTATTGTTTCCTCCAGCTGCTTTTGAAAACCTCCTAGGCTGTTTTCTTCAAGGCAACGTGCATTTAACATGGCTGCATAAATCTAGAGTCCTTACAACATGATTAAAGTCTAACATGTTGCATAGTACTCTGGACCTTGACGATAATTAAGGCTGCATAATATTTTCCATTCTAACCCCATTTCCAGACTCTCCTAACTTTCAAAAACATTTGCCCTTCATGGTAAAATTTTTCCTGGCTTCATGTCTGCCTTAAGATGATTTCCCTCCCTCCTCGCCGGAAAATGTGAGAAAAGTGGTTGCACTATTTCCAAGAAGGAAGAACATGGACACAGACACGTTTCCTGTATAAAAACAGCTTTATGATGTTTTTGGAAAAAGCTGTTATGTCAAAAGTGCTATGGGTAGAAAGTTGTAATTTGTCACAGGAAGAGTTGTCATTGAGGCAAAGGCTATGTCTACACTATGGAATTAGTCCGATTTTACAGAAATCGATTTTTGAAAACAGATTGTATAAAGTCGAGTGCACGCGACCACACTAAGCATATTAATTCGGTGGTGTGCGTCCATGTACCAAGGCTAGCGTCGACTTCCGGAGCGTTGCATTGTGGGTAGCTATCCCATAGCTATCCCATAGTTCCCACAGTCTCCCCCACCCATTGGAATTCTGGGTTGAGATCCCAATGCCTGATGGGGCCAAAAATTTGTCGCGGGTGGTTATGGGTAAATGTCGTCAGTCAATCCTCCCTCCGTGAAAGCAACGGCAGACAATCATTTCGCACCCTTTTCCCTGGATTGCCCGGGCAGAAGCCATAGCACGGCAACCATGGAGCCCGTTCAGCCTTTTTTCACTGTCACCGTATGTCTACTGGATGCGGCTGACAGACGCGGTACTGCAGTGCTACACAGCAGCATCCCCTTGCCTTTTGCAAGTTAGCAAAGACAGTTACCAGCCCTACTGTACCGTCTGCTGCTTTGCAAGTTGGCAATGACGGTTACCAATCATACTGTACTGTCTGCTGCTGTCATGGGTGCTCCTGGCTGGCCTCAGTGAGGTCGGTTGGGGGCGCATGGACAAAAATGGGAATGACTCCCCAGGTCATTCTCTTCTTTAAGTTTTGTCTAATGGAGAGTGAGTCCTGCCTAGAATATCAGGCAAGCCTACTAAAGAACCAGAGAGGCAAACGGCCGCTCTGGGTCAGAGCCTCAGACATCCCGCAGAATGATGAGCTGCATGCCATTCTAGGGGTGCCCCTGCAACAACCCCACCCATTGCTTCCCTCCTCCCCCACCCCTCCTGGGCTACCGTGGCAGTGATTCCCCCCATTTGTGTGATGAAGTAATAAAGAATGCAGGATTAAGAAACAACACTGACTTTATTGCAAGCAGAGATCAAAGAGGGGAGGGGAGGGGGGTTGGCTTACGGTGAAGTAGAGTGAACCACCATTCTGCACTTGCTCAGCCTATAGCTGAAAATGGGAATCTGTGACAAGCAGAGGCAGGACTGAATCTCCATTTGTGTGTGGGCCTTTGGTTGACACTGATAAAACACAAAATGTCCCAGGATATGTATGTTGGGGGACAGTTCTAAACGGCAGCTTACTTTTTTTATTTGCAGCAAAATGTAGAGGTCTAAGTATCTGTTGTGAGACCTGGTAGCAAGGAGTAGGCTGGGGTAGGCACGACCGTGCGGTGCTGCTGACTGGGAGAGCAGCCTGAGGCAGAAGCCTCCAGCTGCCATGATATTCCAGGCAGGACTGAATCTCCATTAGACAAAACTTAAAGAAGAGAATGACCTGGAGTCATTCCCTTTTTTCCCAGGCACCCCCGACCAACCTCACCGATGCCAGCCAGGAGCACCCACAGGATGACAATGAGTGATATCAGTCATACTGTACCGTCTGCCATCCGCAATGCAAGGCAAGGGGATGCTGCTGTGTAGCATACGGTGACATTGAAAAAAGGCGAGAAACGATTTTTTCCCATTTGCTTTCACGGGGCGGGGGGGGGAGGCGGGTCTGATGACATATACTCTGAACCACCCGCGACAATGTTTTTGACCCTTCAGGCTTTGGGAGCTCAGCGAAGAATTCAAATGGTTTTCGGAGTGTGCGGGAACTGTGGGATATCTACAGTCGTCAGTCGCCCCTCCCTCCGTGAGCGTCCATTTGATTCTTTGGCTTTCTGGTAAGCTTGTCTCAGCTCCTTAAGTTTCACGCAGCACTGTGTTGAGTCCCTGTTGTGGCCTCTGTCCATCATGGCCTTGGAGATTTTTTTCAAATGTTTTGGCATTTTGGCTTTTGGAACGGAGTTCTGATAGAACAGATTCATCTCCCCATACAGAGATCAGATTCAGTATCTCCCGTACGGTCCATGCTGGAGCTCTTTTTTGGTTCTGGGACTGTTTGGTCACCTGTGCTGATCAGCGCTCCATGCTGGGCAAACAGGAAATGAAATTCAAAAGTTCGTGGGGCTTTTCCTGTCTACCTGGCCAGTGCATCCGAGTTCAGATTGCTGTCCAGAGTGGTCACAATGGTGCACTGTGGGATAGCTCCCGGAGGCCAATACCGTCGAATTGCGGCCACACTAACCCTAATTCAAAATGGCAATACCAATTTCAGTGCTACTCCCCTCGTTGGGGAGGAGTACAGATATTGATATTAAGAGCCCTTTATATCGAAGTAAAGGGTTTTGTTGTGTGGACGGATGCAGGGTTAATTTGGTTTAACGCTGCTAAATTCGAGATAAACTCGTAGTGTAGACCAGGCCAAAGTGTGTTTGAGAGTTCTAGTGAAAAGTGGTTTTGTTGGGTCTGAGTTCTGAGCCTTTGAAAATGACATATTGTGCATACATAACATTTTGCATGGCCTTTTCTTGCTAAGCTCATAAAGCGCACAACTAATGAACACCAAATAGCAATGACAATGGAAGAAATGAAACTGATTATTACTAATTCTTTTGGACTAGATTTTCTTAGAAGCTGTGGCCCTTTTGTCTGGCAGTGGAGAAGGATCATCAACTGGCTGAATTACCCCAGCTGGGGACTCCCATAGACTAGAGGTGTCATCCACCTGGCATAAGAGTTTGTGTAGGGTCAGCATAGCCAGCTCATACAAGCCATCCCCAGCCTCAAATAAGCATAGGAAATGTGCAGGAGGCAAGTCAAGGAGGCATGGCAGGAGCATGCTGCTCTTCAGCAATCTCCAACTGATAGCTCCTTAGAGCAACAATCAGGTGCTTTAGACTAGATCCCCAAAGCTGCTCTAAGCAATGTCCTGGCCAGGACCAGCATAGTGCTGCAAACAGCTCCTTTGTAAGCTCCCTACTCCTACGATGCCAAGCAGTATTGGGCAGAGCAGAAAATGTGTCCCTTTGAATTCAGCAATTCACACTCTCTCATTGTTCTATTTCTCTGCGCTGAATCTTCATTTAGACTACTCTCCTCATGGAGGAAGAAATTACTTTCAAAATAAAAGACAGAAGAAAAGGCATTCTGAAATTCTGTACAGCGTATTTGCCTTTTAGTTATTTTGTTATTCTTTGAGTTTTCTTTTTGTACCTTTGTTTTATCTGCTTTGTCACTATTGCTTTCCAAACACTATACAACTGCTCCTCAAATACTGTTTCTTGTAACTCTATTCTCTAAACGTTGTGTGGATACCATTTTGTCTGTTCGCTAAACCATGTTCATCACAAGCAGGTGAGCTCACCCCCTATCCGCTACAATTCTGAGACCTGGACACAAGACTAAATGCCACATTAGTATGTATTTTAGGAAAGCACATTACCATGGTCTCATGATGATGTGTATAGTACCACTTTTGTGCATGGGTGCTATAACTGCTATTTTAAATAACTGCATACAATTATTCTCTTTTATTCCATTTTTCAATCACTGCCAGCATTTTCTCCACGAGTTAGCCATCACTAGCAAGATCTTCTCACTGTTATGACTCAGCTATTTTGTTTTTACACCACTTTATATTGAGAAAAGTGAAAGATTTTAGGATTCCTGGTTGCTGGAGTGCAGCAAAAGCTTTAAGTTCGACAGCATAAAGTTTTTCTTGCATGCAATATTCATTAGAGAGAAAAAAAGGAGTTAACATAGCAAACTTCTATGCTTACAATCAAAAGCTTTAATAACATGGATGCAAAAGTATTACCTTCAAGGGGGATGGGGGGTAGGAGGAGGAGAAGATAAAGATTTGAGCACATTACTGTGCTACTTCATGAACATCTGGCAGTCTGTCATTTAATAGACAACAACATCTTCTCTAAACAGAAGAGACTTGAATTCATCAGGGATTCCTGTAGTACAGTATGTGCTTAAGTTAAGTACCTGCTTTCTGTGATTTCCATAGATTATCATATTCATGACACTGTGGAGTGAAAGCATTCTTCTCACTCTCTAACCAGAACATGAAAAAGAAATTAAAATATTGGCAGGCACTTTGTCTCTAGTTTGTTGGACATGTAAGAAAAGGACTCTCCACCCATTTATGCTAATGAAATTCTGTCAGCTAAGCAGCATTGTAACAAAGATGACAGCAGAATGTCTATTAATAAATACCTGACAGGCTAGCAAACACAACTGTATTCAACTTGTTTCTTTCAATAAACACAGATCAATTGTGCTTTAGAATTGGGTAAGCTTTGTGTAAATACTAGTTTATCATTTATTTGTTCCTAAAAAAAAAAATCCATTAACCCAGTGTTCAAAAAATTTTGGATGGGATACATACTACACATATGCACACATGGCTTATGGGATGGTGATATTGATGTGGTAAACTGCATTGCCCAATGAAAAACAATAATCAGGACCAGACTTTAAAGAGAAACTGCTGAGCTCCAGTTCATCTGGAAATTTGACACCATCAGCTCAGGATTAAACAAAGACTGTGAATGGCTAGCCAACTACAAAAGCAGTTTCTCCTCCCTTGGTTTTCACACCTCAACAGCTAGAAGAGGGCCTCATCCTCCCTGATTGAACTAACCTTGTTATCTGTAGCCTGCTTCTTGCTTGCATATATATTCCTGCCCCTGGAAATTTCCACTACATGCATTTGACTAAGTGGGTATTCACCCACGAAAGCTCATGCTCCAATACATCTGTTAGTCTATAAGGTGCCACAGGACTCTTTGCTGCTTTTACAGATCCAGACTAACACGGCTACCCCTCTAATAATTACTATACACTTTTGACTGCCCTACCTGCCACCCTGGCCATTAATCCTGATGTTCAGATACCACAATGATGGACACCTTTATAAAACCAACCACTGTCATGGCTTTAACCTTCCCCCTCTGAGGCAAATTTACTGAGTAGATGGTAATTTACTAACTCCAGCAGCACCTAATATCTGTGAGTATTCTGGGCCCTTTCCAAACAGGCTTCAGACCAATTATAGTATGGAAGTGGTAAATCAGAGTAAAAAGTCTCTTTATGTCTATTGGCAAAAGACACACACCCATGCTGATACTGCCAGATCTATTTGGAGCATTGTCAATCATGAAATTTCCTTGTCTGGGCCCACAATAACTGGGATCCAGTAGATTTGGTTAGCTGGTAGGAGTTTTAGTTTCCCCTGAAGAGTGATCACGAGAACATATTACCATAGAGATTCCAGAAGAATGGACTCCTGTAAGGCACCAACTTTATTTAATGTGTTCACCAATGACATACTGAACATCATCTCTGGGCAGTTCATGTACACCAATGATATTTGCTATAGAGCTCTGTAACCTGACCCAAATCCAGCGGGACATGATTATGTTTCACAATTGGATTGGATCGGAAAATAACCCTACCCTCTTGGGCTCAGGTTGGGTAACTTCTGGTGACCTTTTCCTGCCCTTGAGTTGATGCAGCAGCAGCCTGGCCTCAAATCTTTCCCAAAGATCTGCATATGGGGAGGGGTCGGGAAGTCATCCATATGTGCAATCTCACTGTGGCTGCACAAAGTGGAGGCGAGTTGACTTTGATACATCATAATGCCCTGTCCCTGGATCCATGAAGCGCACGCTGCACAATCATGAAGCTGTGTGAAAGCAGGACTGGGGGGAACAGTTTCTTCCCCCAGAAATCTGAGCATCCATACAAAAGTTAATACAATTTCAAAATGTATTAACTTTTGCATGGAGCTCCTCCTACAGCAGAAACCTTGTCAGTGCAGCTCCACCAGAACCATTCTGTCAAGGGAGCAAGAGGACTGAGGCAGTGGAGAGCATCTATATAGATGTCCCTGGGCCTCTGGCAGACTCCGTGAAATCCACAGGTTCTGAGGGCCATTCCATATGGCTTTGACTACACTAGACAAAGAATCCATGGCTGACTGGGATTTCAAAAACAGTTGGACTACTGCTGAACATAGTATAGCTACAAATCTAGCTAGTGACAATCTAGGTTCAGTGACAGATATGTTCCCTGGTGTAGATAAGACTTGTATGTGGTTGAGGGGGACTGTACCATTTCAACTTTAAAGAACAAACTGGTAGAAACGCCACAAGGGGACCATGGCATCATTTCCTCCTCCCTGAATGTGTATGGCTTTTTAAATTTTTATTTATTTTTTTGCATACGGAAATAATTTGGCCCAGATTATTATGGATCTGGAGACATTGTAAACACCAAACCACCACAGCACATCTAGAATTAAACTCCACTTTTTCCTGGTAGATTATATAACTTTCTCTCTCTCTCTCTCTCTCTCTCTCTCTCTCTATATATATATATATAATATAATACTAATAGACTATTTAAATGCAAACCGTTGCTAATAATTCCTAAGTAAACCTTCTTCCACTTCAGAATCATTGTAATCCATCTCTTATGCTGGATAAACTGCCGTACTTATCCTGCTTACTGCACAGGCTATAATGCTTCTCCTTATTCATCTCTCATACACAGTAATCCTTCTACCTCTACTTTACAGATTTCTAATTTAAATGTAAAATATTCACTGCAGACAAAAGAGTCCTAGTGTAAACAACAACTCTTATGGTAAAGACTGAGGCGGTTACCATTGTCTTTTAAAGTCTTTAAAGTACAAACTAGACAATATGGTGATTTTAATCATCAGTTGATTATCTGACCTCATCTACATTTTATGCTAACAGTCGTGCAGAAATAAGCCCTGAGAATGACATTTAGCGGCGAGTCCAATAGTCTCTATTCAGTCAGAAATCCCACTGAAGTCAGTGGGAGCAGAATTGAGAGAAGACGGTGAACATTTTCCCATGATTTTTGTTGTTGTTGTTTCATGTGGGCAATTTTATGCCCCTCAAAAATTGGTTTCCTGGGAAAATTGACATAATTGGCTATTTTGATAGTTCATATAAAATATGAACTATTGAAGCAATCATTTGCTTGGTTTCTGCAATTTTTTTGCTAGGAAATATCCTTATTTGAACTAAAATGACCAATTTTTGAGCAAAACAAAAAAATGAAGAAGAATAAACCATTTAGTGAAATAAGCACATTTTCAAGTTCATTACAAATTTTGAAGAAACCTCAGATTTTGAAGTTTTGCCTTTCATTGAACATTTATTTCATACATCTCCAAATGGGAGTTTTCGTGAAGAGAGTACTGGGTCAAGACAGCAGGATTGGGCCTTCTGTTTTTCATTATTTATATTGCAGTAGCACCCAAGACCCCCAGTCATGGACCTTGACCCCACTCTAACAGACACTCTACACACACAGAACAAAAAGGCTGACTATTCCTTCATTCTATTGCATGGATTAAAGCTGTGACTTTCTTCACAGCTGATGTGTGAGTCAGGCCCCTTTACTTCACTGAGGTTGCATAGAATGTCTGTCATTGCAAAGTCTGGCAATTATCTTCAGACCATCTTACCGTATTCTGGAATACAATAAAATACCCTGATATAAGACAATTGTGTGTCAGTTTAGGTCTTGTAAATCATTCTACACTTTTTCTAAAAAAAAGTACATGATGGTGCTAATCACAGTTCAGAATGGCCTGCCCCCTCCAGCAATTTATGGGGAAAGAAGCAGCTTAACCCAACCTGGGTTCAAAGAACAAATGGATAGTGTTTTCATAATAAAGCTGACTTATTGTGGAATTCAGACTTCCAAATGTGGTTGAATATGAATAAGTACAGTGGTCAGTCAGGACGAATTATTCAGTTTAATTGTTTTGCATTATTAATTACGAATACCAGAAAACATATTCTTTTCAATATTTTGTAATTGTCGAAGGTGCTTAGATCCATTTTAAAATAGTATATATATTTAAACAAACCTAGTTAGTGCATGATTCTGCTTTCTTCTTTTAAGTACTTTAGAATACTGTATGTGTAATTTCAGCTAAACATTGAGATTTATTCATTGTTAAACATTAAGTTTTGTTTGGTGTATAAGGGGAAAGGGTCATTCATTTAATAGATTTATTCATATAAGGATCCCCTAATTCTGCATGAGAGTCAAATGCATTGGTGCAACAGCACATTAATTTTGTTAACAGATAAATTATTGCCTATTCATTTTAAAACTGAGTGTAGTTTATTTGTACATTAGTAGCTATTGCAACACCAAGTAGATGCTTTTTATGCTTATTCTAAATAAACCAGATATTCATTTTTATTGACAATCCAATTTAGGTTATGTATCAGTCTTTTATTATAGATTCCTAGTTTTTAAGGGATTATAAATTTGCAAGGGGGGAGGAGGGGAGAAGGGAATTCCAGGATAAAGTTTAAAGAACTGCTTTGCCTCATATGGAACTTTCACTACTCGCACACTGTGGGATGAATGTGGGCCATGAAAGACAATGAAGAGATTTAATTTGTTTTCACTGTATTCTGCCATGGGGGGCATATTCCATACCTCCTTTCATGGATTTAGAGGAGAAATGAAGGCTAGGAAGGGTTCTCGAGAAGTTAATCAAGTTCAGCTCCCTGCTGTGGCAGGACCAAGTAAACCTAGACCATTTGACAGCTGTTTGTCCAACCTAATCTTAAAAACCTTCAGTGATGGGAATTCCACAACTTCCCTTGGAAGCCTTTTCCAGAGTTTAACCACCTTTATAGTTAGAAAGTTTTTTCCTAATATCTAACCTAAATCTTCCTTGCTGCAGATGAAGCCCATTACTTCTTCTCCCACCTTCAGTGGACATGGAGAATAATAGATCACAATTCCCTTTATAACAGACCTTAAAATGTGTGAAGACTGTTACCAGATGCCTCCTCAGTCTTCTTTTCTCAGTTGGTTTAACATTTCCTCATAGGTCAGGTTCTCTAAACCTTTTATTATTTTTGTTGCTCTCTCCAATTTGTCCACACAGTACTCCAGCTGAGGCCTTGTTTGTCCTTCTCTGGACAAGAGAGTCAGTCTGGACAAAAGAAGACTAAGGGGGGACATGCTAACAGTTTTCAAGTACATAAAAGGCCATTACAAGGAGGCAGGAGAAAAATTGTTCTCTTTAACCTCTGAGGATAGGACAAGAAGCAATGGGCTTAAATTGCAGCAAGGGCAGTTTAGGTTGGCCATTAGGGAAAACTTCCTAACTGACAGGGTGGTTAAACACTGGAATAAATTGCCTAGGAAGTTTGTAGAATCTCCATCAATGGAGAGTTTTAAGAGTAAGTTACACTAACACTTGTCAGGGATGATCTAAATAATACCTAGTCCTGCCTTGAGTGCTAGAGACTGGACTACAAGACTTATCAAGGTCCCTTCCAGTCCTACAATTCTATTATTCTCTGCTTATAGGAGAAATTGTTTGATTAGCTTGGTGTGCATCTGCAGAACGTAATGAAGGAATAGCTGAGGAAAGTAGTTTTGCATTTAGTTCTGACAGTATGGTATGTATGACCATTTTTCTCTCTTGTGGGCATGAATTCTATAATCTGGGTCCAACTCCTGAGAACCCTGTATACCCTCTGAATGCAAATATAAAGGGATAACCAGCTGGTGCTTGTGACTCACTGCGAACAGTTCTCTTTTAGGTCATACTGCATTTTGTTTGCTATAAAACTGCACTCAAAATGCCATCTTGATTCATTTACATTTCTTAAAACTTCTAAACAGATCTGATGAGAAATAATCTACAAACCATTTAAAAACTTCTCCTGAATAAAATAACCATAACTCATAACAAAAGTTATAGATTCACTAAACCAATGCAAACTTTTTCTGCATCACCATCTAGTAACATTGAGATGCCAATGCTTAGATAGCAAAGTGATAGATACTATATAAAATCCAAAAGTAGATGGAGAAGTGTATATTAGAATCAAGTTTTCAGTTCTTCCTCAAAACCTCTGTTGAATATCCAGCTATCTCTATAGTAATCAAAGAGTTATCTTCTAGAAGTGACATTACAACACCCGTATCTCTAAAATCCTTATTTGATTAGATTTTCACTGAAGACAGTCAGTCGAAGAACTAGATTTTAAAAAATTTAACAAGCAAATCATCTGAGTCAGAAAATATGTATAACATGCATACATTTGTGCGCATTCCAAAAAAAGTTACATTTTCAATTACTATAATAGCTGTGAGATGAGTTTTGAATATTTCATTAGTTGACTTTGCAGATTTGTGTACACAGTTATGCAGGCATGTAAACAGGCTCAGTTTCTTCATTTTCAGAATGCTATGATATTAGGCCATTCTCTTAGCTATTGGACATACGCTGCTTAAGTATAAATAATTAACATATTATGATACAGCAGGGCCAGGGAGCAGTGGGAGCGGGGTATATAAACCCTGGGTTGATCATTGCCTGGTTCCCTGTAGACTAGGGAAAGGTTACTACCGGTCAATTGGAGCACCTGTAGCCAATTAAGGCCCTGTCAGAGAGCTAATAAAAATCCCCTGCTTCAGTCAGACAGGTGAAGAAAGAGAGATGACTAGAGTTTGGAGGAGTATTGCTGTGAACTGGAAGACCAGAGGACTAGAGAAAAGGAGACCCTGCCCAAGCAGAGCAGGGAGACTCCCCCAGCATCAAGTTCCGAGGGTAACCCTACCCAAAGGGCAAGAGGGTAAGAGGCCCATGGAGCTGAAGAGGCTGGGACTCAGAGTAGGGAGCGGACCCTGACCCCTTCCCTGCTTCCCTCCTCTCCTGCCTTCCTGGGGCACTAGCGGAGGCCTTGGCACCCAAGAACAGGGACACGGGGTGGTGCCCCTACCCACCCCACCAAGGAAAAGTATGGGACCCACCACAGTAGCATCGGTTGTTTGCCACAATATATAAATGTTTGCTTTCTACTTTGCTTTGTGATGTGTGCTCACTGAAGTATTTCATGCAAGAAATAGCCATATGCATGAAGCAGAAAACAATATACACCTCTACCTCGATATGACGCTGTCCTCGGGAGCCAAAAAATCTTACCGCATTATAGGTGAAACCGTGTTATAGCTAACTTGCTTTGATCCGCCAGGGTGCGCAGCTGCGCCCCCCCGAGCACTGCTTTACTGCATTATATCTGAATTCGTGTTATACCGGGTTGCGTTATATCGGGGTAGAGGTGTATATGTATAAGAAAAATAATTTCTGCCCTAATCCTGCAAACAGTGACACACAGGCTGAAATTTAAACGAGTACCCCCATTGATTTCAATGGGACTACTCATATGCTTAAGGTTCAGCACCTGTGTAAGAGTCTGGAGGATCAGGGCCATAGGTCTTGATGGTAGAATACTAAGTTTAGCCCTAAGGTATGCATGCATGGCTCCAGCAGACTGCATTACAGGAGTTACAGTTACACACTGAATAGCAGAATTTAGCCCAGAGTGTACATTTTTTTGTATTGTTTAAAAGAACAACACATGTCTTCAGCTTGTCAGCATTCAAATAGCTCCTAAATAATACACTTTATTTTGGATGAGTGATCATAGGAGTCCTGTAGTGCTTGTATATTAAAAAACATAGTATTTTAAAACACATCTTCATTTAAATTGTAAAAAAATGAAATGATTTTTATTTCTTTAGGTAATTTGTCTTTTTGAGGTTGTGCCAGATATTTATAGTGATTCAATCTACAGCTTCTGTAAAAATCATGCATGGCTACTGCAGCTGTAAGACGAACAGGAAAACAAATTTGCTACTTCTCCTGGGAACAGCATCTCTAAGTTAATGCTATGTACAATAAAACTACTTCTATAAAGATCACAGCTGATGTAATTTATCTCTCTACAGGTGATACATGTCTTCTGTGTGTCTGACTTTTTTTTTTTTTTTAACATCTTACGGAGATCCTACAGAGTCTGGTACATTTACCTATAGCCACTATGGATATCAAGACTTGCTTGAATTTGTGCCCAGCCGCAAATGGTTCCAAAGGGCAATTTCAGGAACTAGGGGTAGGCAGGCCCCAAATGTCAAAGATGGATTACGGCAATCCATGGCTCTAACTCCCACATCATGATCTCCTCCCCACCCCTCTTGAGGAGGTAGTGGCAGGAGCCATTTAGACAAGAGCTGACCGGTGGAGGCCATGCCACCACTCCTGTCTGAGCAGGCTGGGGCCTTCTACCTTTCTCAATCACCATCTTTTGTCTTCAGGTGAGCAGAGCTGCATCCTGGAGGAAGGATAAGTCAGACACCACCCACCCAAGCAGAGACTATGTATGTGTATGTGCAGGAGCCCTGCTGACACCATTCCATCAGAGCCACAATGAGGTGGCAGCAGAAAGTCACACACTAAGTAATCACCTCTGAGTTGTGGGCCTCCAGAGTAGTAGGTTTCAGCATTAACCACCCACTAAATTGAGTGGGACTGTTGGCAACTCTGCTTTATCATTTCAGGTTGCCTGTAGACTCAGGCAGACATTGTTCAGTGTTCAAGTGTAAAAAGAGAGACAACCTGAACACAGTGCAACATTAAGGCTTTATTCTTTCCTCCACAGATGCTGTTCTCTCACATAAAATACTTCCTGACACAGAATTCTTTAAGTTCTTATACTACAGAACTCCTATTGGGAAATTTTATCATCACATTACTTTAGTCACATTTAGCTGAGATAGCAAAATTTAACACAAATCCCATAACATTCTTTACTACTTAACATTCTATTAGACCCCTTGCCAAGTCTGTGTGTGTGTGTGTGTGTGTGTGTGTTTGTGTATAAACAAACTTAACATTAACTCTTTTTTAATTTATTAACTCAGAAGTTGCTTGGCAACTCAAGATTTTCCTCTGGGTTTGGGTGGGTCCTTCTTTCACACCTTATTATTGTGGAAAGGCTTATGTATACCTTGGAAGCATTTTGATGTTGGAGTGAGTGAGAAACTTTCTTATGATAACAAGACACTGCCTGGTACTTGGCTTTTCTGGTGGTGTGGTGTTTTGAGAGTCTGTTTAGATATCAATTGGTTTGCTCATTGACCTGTGTTCCTTTCATGTCCTGCTGCTCAAGTCTCAGAGAAGCGTATATTTCACCATCCTCCATGTCCATGTTTATGTCTTAGAGGGCACATGCATTGTCAGTTTTGGCAAAATATATGCCCACTCACTGCTACAGTATATGATTGAGGATTTATCTGTTCAATATATGTAATCTACTTCCAGGTGCATGATTATCCTGAAGAAATAGTTTGCTTCTGACAGGGTCTCCAGGTTCTAGTTCTGGCAGGTCTTTAGCCTGTTGGTAATAGTAAACTTTGGCCTTTGCATAGATCTCTTTCTTTTTGTGTGCTATTCCTTTTACCACTGCTGGTTGTAATGATGCTGGAACTATAGGGTTGCGTGTCTTGACATCAAGTGTTGTACTGAGCTACTATTAATGACTTCTGTGGAGCGTCTCTCCATGCAAAGATGGCTTGCTTTATATTTTCTTTGCTTTTTGCACCTATCTTTAATAGGATCTGAGTAATTTTAAATGCTGATTCAGCTTTGCCATTTAATTAGTTGATGATGATGCGATATGACTGAATTCCCATTCCCAGGAAAATTGCAGAAACTTACTGAAACTACAGACTTTGGGATACCATGCCTGGTGAAATGTTTCATTGCTTTGTCTACAATGGTCACTGCAGTAAGGTTCTGACAGTTCATCTAGTTCCTAGAAGTCTGAATAGAAGTTTACGATAATGAGGTAGTTTATGTGGTTTGCAGTGAAAAGGCCCATTGCCACTCTGCTCCAAGATATGTTGGGGATTCTGTGTATTCTCATTATATCTTTTTGCTACTTGGCCTGCATTTCCCCATGTATATTACAACTGCTCATCAGGTCTCAAATATCCTTGGTTACGTTTGGTCAGCATACAGGGTCTCTGGCTTTCCAGATATATGCTTCTAATGCCAGAATGGTGGCAATGTATCCTTGAGAAAATTTCCGTCTCAATGATCTGGGTATTATGATTCAACTGTCTTCATATATGATACAATCTTGGATGCTCAACTCATCTTGATAATTCCAGTATTCTTGGGAAGCAAGATAGGACGACTTCTCTGATGTCTGGCCATCTAGACAGAATGATGGATGGGAACGCTTGTAGATCTTTGTTTTGTATTATATCTCAGATTATTTCTAGTACTTGGCTTGAAAATGGCACATAACCAACTTGTTGATGCTTTTAGGTCTTTCTGTGTTTTCCGTATTTCTGTCAGGTTCAGGATCTCATATTCTTGTTCAGTTACTGTATTTTCATGCTGCAAGGCTACTCTGGATAAGAAATCAATATGTACATCTCAGTAGTGAGCATCTTTCTTGTAGTGAGCATCTAAGTTGTAGTTTCAGTAGCATGCACAGAATGCATTTTGGGATCACTAACTGTGGCTCCCTTGGCCCGTGCCGCTTCTCACAGCCCGCATTGGCCTGGAGCGGCAAACCGCAGCCCGTGGGAGCTGCAATAGGCTGAACCTGTGGATGCGGCAGGTAAACAAACTGGCCTGACCTGCCAGGGGGCTTACCCTGGTGGGCCGTGGGCCAAAGGTTGCCGATCTCTGTTCTATTCTCTGCAAGTAAGTGCTAGGGTTGTACAAGAACTTTGACTACAAAATCAGTTGCACCTCCTCAGAGGAATCTCAGTGAGGTCAAACAAATGTTACCCAGGATTTATAAGAAGGTGGGTCCTTTTGAAGGTTGCAGTATATGACGTTAAGATGGACCAGATAACTCCAGGGTCAAGCGCAATGTGCAAATAAACCTTAGGAGCTGAAGTAGAACACTCACGCCAATGAGCTTAGAGCATCATAAAGAGGCTTGGCAGAATTAGATTTTTATTGTTTTCTGCTTTTGACAGATAATATTGATTCTTATTATTAATCTTTTTGTTTTTATCAGTTTAGATTTTCACAGTTGTACGGAATTATGGGGGGTCAGAAAATTAATGACAGTTGACATTGAGATTCAAAAAATTAAGGCTTTATAACAACTGTTAAAACACAAAATGTCAACACCACATGAAAGTACATATCCTAAAATCAAACTGTAATAAGTTCTCAGGCAGCATTTTTCTTACTTTGTCTATCTGTAAACTTAGATTATCAATTAAAATATTTTAACTGGTTTGTGTGTGTCTGGTGAAACGGCCATTTACTGATATTTACCAATACACATCTAATTCGTCTGAATCTACTCCATAAATATGGGCAGTGGGCACCCCCAACAGCAGCACTCTCATACCCATCCTCTAGGGATGGATGTGAATGTGCATGTTTGCCAACCCAACCGCAAAACAGCTACAGAGGGAAGCTCCTTTGCTTTTTACTAACATGATTATTTGTTTTCCTAAAGAATCCCATATAAAGGTCCTTCTGAAAACATAAACTGTATCACTAGGGTTGATGAACTTTCCTATTTTATTGACTGCACTAATCTATTAGAGAGGAATTGTTTTCCAGATGACAACTGTGGGGACAGTTTAGCCATAGAACAATACCCCTTTTTGGTCACTACATCTTTGTCCTAATCTGAACTGACGACTCACTCACATCCAGTCCTGCTAGTCTGGTTGTATCTCCGGTATTTTAAATTGAGTTAGTTATTTTTATACTATTTTTGATGAGGAAAACATGGTTATATGAACTATGTTTTCCTAGAATAAGTAAAACATTGCAAAAAGATAAATATCAGGAAGCAGTTTCATATTTATTTTCACATAGATAAAATTAGGTAATTTCTTCAATACACACCAACAAATACGTAAGCTTCCTTTAAACAACTATTTACTGGGATAGTTAAAAACTAAACTCAAATATTTTTTTTCTTCATACTAAACAAGATTTCTAGCTCTTCATGACTACATTCAAAAAGAAACCAAATGCAAAAAAAGTATTTGTGTCTAACATTTTAATTCAGTGTTCAATAATTCCCATTTCTTTGCATTATTTTTGCTTTATTATACTTATAGTACTCTGAAATATACCTATAAAATTTTACAACTCTTTTCCAGTGGCATATGGTGTGTGTTGTGAAGGGAAACATGTTTATGAGCTGAAAGATGTTAAGAAAATTTAAAGGAGGATAGGGACAGTTGACTGTGGTTATGTGCATCAGTTACTACCTACCTAAATACTGCCTCTTCCATTTCATTATGAAATGGGAATGTAGAAATATGCCATATCATACCAGATAATATCACTTTTTGGTGTTTCAGGTGTCTTGATAAGTCACCCTGTATATTTAATCATGTGTTTAAAAAAATTAATGAACTGAGTGAATACTCCTTTCACCGGAGATATGGAGGTAAATATACAACCTGCCTAGCTATAAAGGTCTTCTTTGTCACAACGCAGTCCAGCCCCACTGTCTGGATGGACATCAGTCTGTTGTGAGAAGAGTCAACTGCTGAATCCCATGTATATCTAAGCTTCCTGTGTTTGGGTAGTTACTGGTGACTGCTCCTGGCTCTGGGTCTCTCAAGTATACTTGCAGTTGCAGACCCCCTGTCTGACACCCTTTTTGCCAGTGAGACCCCACAATCTGGCCACTGAAACCCTGGAACTAGTGTCTTAGACTTCTGAATTCCTTTCTTGCTTTGGCATGTTTCCCCAACTCCTCTGAGTTCACCTGGCTGTGGGAGCTCTTGTTCCAGGTACATCCTTCAGGAGGGACAACATGACAGTAAAACAAGACAACACAGGCCTTGCAAAGGAATTTCTTTTACACCCACACACCCACACTTCCTAAAGAGCACAAGAGAGTTACAGATCTATGGAAAACAAAAAACTCCTGAACACAAGCCCCCTCAGTCTGACCTCAACTCCCCTGCCCCCCTCCGCCCCGCCCCGTGAGTCCTCAATTTGCTTTGATTTTTTTTTTAAGACTAGGCAGCCCTTCTGCTTTTCTTTGCCTTCCTGTTTTCTATCATCAGTGAAATGGCTTGATTTGCATAGAGAGCATTCCTCTTTTTAAAAGAGCCTCTGACACCTTTCTAGTCCCTGTGCTTTCACCAGTGAATTTCCAGATTCCAACAGCCACACCTGGTAGGCTTCTGGCCTGAAAGGCATTCAAAGTCAATGGCCCTGCTGGTAGGAAACTCATTATTCTATTGGGAGAAGTATCATTTAATGGTGATGACCCTTGATTGCTGTCAGTCTTCAAGACACAGTCTATCCACCAGGTGTCAAGTTCCTGCTACAAAATGAATCCTCAAAGCCACATTGAAAGTTGCATTCAAAATAGAGAAAAAATGAGTAGTATTTGTAACAGGGCATTCACATAATCAAAATGGAATTCATAAGTTGATACAGACATATCCCCCCAAAATCATCACACTAGGCAATTAAAAATAGTGGGTGGAGATGTAATGGAACTGTCCCCATCTTAATGGATGTAAAGAAACAGTCTTGCATGCCTTCTGCAGTATGATAGCTAACAGTTCTCTGACTGTAATTACAATTGTTACAAATTCCTTTGCAAAGAAAAGAATTAGAACCACACAGGCCCAGATACTTCAATGATGAACACCAGATAATAAAACAATAATTAATTATATAAAAAAGTCTAAACATCAACTTTCTTCTCCATTCGCTTTCTTCTGGTAGTTGAGCCTACAAGCTAGAGGCAGGCCCAGAAGTCTGCCTACATGCTATGCGCTGCAGGAGCAGAGCCTAAGTTATGAACAGTTTTCTATTACGATTGCAGTCGTTTAAGTGAATAATTCTGACTTTGTACAGACAGACATGGGATGTATGGTGTGTGAGGAATTAATTAAGACTGTGGTCCATATTATTTAAAATGGTAGCTCAGAAAGACCATTGTTAATTCCTTGAGGGTGTGCTTTCAAAATGTTGATTATGAGAGCGCCACTCATACTGCATTTATTAAAGGACTCTTGGCATTTCCCTTTTTAATAATTTTCAGCAGCTTCTCATTTTTACATTGGTGTCAGACACAGGCAGTCAGACCTTGTGGTCAGAGCAGTGGTAGTCATGCCCAGTGGTTAGGAGCCAGAGAAGGAGTCAGATGGGAATCAAGCCAAAGGTCCGGGGTGGGACACAGAAGCAGGGATCTAGAACAAGGCTGGAGGGCAGGAACAGGACAGGAAGGCAGGAATCAAGAAAAAAGCAGGGCTCAGGAATCAGACAAGAAGGCAGATTCCAATGTAGCAACCAACCAAGGATTCACCTAGTTGTTAAGACAACTTCCTGTGCCTCCTTCTGGTTTAAATAGAGACTACGCCAACTGCAGAATCTCCTTCTTCATGTGCAGTCCCTATGGTGAGGTAGGGTCCACAAGCCCACACTCCCTACCCGTCCCAGTGAGCTTCTGGGTGGTGGCTGCAATCTGAGGACTGCCTGAGGAACCACAGTCAAGACCCATTATCCCTCACAACTGACTTAGAAGATGGCAAATGCATTGGTCACAGTTTTTAGGCATGAATTTTGGTAAAAAAGAAAATGTAGATATATTGGAGCTTATAGACCTTTGTAGTTTTAAAGTGTTTTTTCTTGTTTTCATGGAAAATTTTAAAATGGACAATTAACAATTTCACAAGCACTGAAATCCAAACAAAGTCCATTCTAATAAAAATAAAGACTCCCGTTGACTTCAAGTAGTTTCAGTCAGGTTCTTAGTCCTGAAGCTGGAAAAGATGTATTGCAGTGTAATTTTAATATTGTAAATTAAAGGATAAAGGCTCATTCATAAAGTAGATACCTTTACATTATCTTTCCTTGGATTTTAGATTCTATGCTACAAAGCACAGTGATAAGTGCCATATATTAGACAGTAACCAGAGTCCAGCTATTGTACATTGAAATCAAAGGCCTCAATTCTAAGGATTTGAAAAAAAATTATAGTTGATTGCAGTGGAGCACTTCTGGGTTTCTCATGAATCCAGGTGTCATGTGTGTTGATTTTTAAGAATTTTTTTTTATTGATTTTGTGTATAATAAATCAGCAATTTGGAAAAAACAGATTAACACAGTAATAGAAAAAATGCATTAATTATTCGAACCAGTCAAAAAGGCATGAAACAAAATGATAAATGGGAGAATGAAGATACATGGTATGACATACCCTGGCCAATTATGTATGTGTTATACAATGAATTACATGAAGATCTCCAACATGAAGATTGAAATAAAATATGTGATATACAAAAAAAATAAATGGAGCTACTTCATTAAAATTTGTCTGCAGAGCTGAATTGAAGGGCAAACAAGGTCTCAACTATGTGTAGTATTACAGCCACCATCTTAATAATAGCTAAATTAGTGTCTTTAAACATCAACCCTCTGACTACCCAAGTGCAATCAGCGTGAATGAGATTCCAGGAAATCAATAAAGTCTTGCCAGACCCTTTCAAACTGTTACAGAGCCCTGATGGGTCCCCGAGTAGCAGATTATAGGTTGATGGTAATTACTCCCTGGAACAGCCTAAACTAGGTTCCACAGCCTTAATGAATTCTATATGGTATGAATAGGTCAGTCGGGTGCAGAAACCTTTTCTCTCAACTCCCTCATATAGAAATGGAATCCCAACATTTTATGTTAGTAACTTTCAGAGATTTGGGGCATTGGCCCGTGGGTAATATTTGAATAATATGTGGGGGGAGGGATAGAAAATTTTTAGTAAATTTGTCCATCACAATTCAAAGTATTGCTCAAGAACTGAAACTAGTGGCTGGCTCAACAATAGAGGAAAATATACAAAACTTTAAATTTGTTTGTTATGGAAGAGAAAGTAAGTGGTTGGTGGGGGTGCTGGAACAATTTTTATAGTGTGGGTGCTGAGAGAATTGAACCACCTATAATCCCTATATGATGGAAACTATATCAAACCAGGGTGGGTAGCAGCACCCCCGACGTCCCTAGTTCCAGCACCTATGGTGGTTGGGGGAAGAGAAGCTTAAAAATCCTGCATTATTGTAGACTACTATTACAAAGTGTGGCAGAATAAAGCAGATTTAAAAGAATGGGAAAGGCCAACAGTGGTAGAAGTCATAGAGGCAACCATTTTTATGAGACAGTGGCACTGTATGTTGGCAGGCTTCAATTCAGCTATCAACCCTTCTGATCATATCATAATAAAATACATGGTCTTCAAAATATTTCAGTGGCACATGATATAATGTTAGAACAGTATAGGAAGTACAACTTATACTGAGTATTTTATATATATATATTACAGGGAATACTGTAAATACTGAGGTGGTAATATCTAGGACAAAATAGTAAGTTCTGGAAGAGTAGCCACTGTAGGCCATGAAAATCAAGAAAAAAAATTCTTGCTAACAGACTAATACATCTTCCTGCCAACGTAGGATTGGCCCCTGCAGTACATTTGCCAGTGTTTATCCAATTTAGTTTTAAAGGAATCCATAAATAAGACTTCCATCACTTTCATGAAGAGGCCAGTACATAATTTAATCAATTTTCCTGTCAGGAAAATTTTCCACATATTTACCCTAATGTTATTCTTTCTTAACTCATTACTACTAATTATATCCCATAACCCTACACCAAATGATTCCTCTTTCTCCTGGGTGTTTAGTACCTTGAAAAACTTGTGGACTGTTGTGCTCCCCATCCCTCAAACACATACACATACATAGTTATCTTTTATACAACATTTATATACTGTTTTACACACATTTATAGTTATCTTATATATACAGTATAAAGGATAACTGTGTGTGTGTGTATGAATAAGTGTGTGTGTGTGTGTGTATATATCTATCTACCTATCTATCTAAAATGTATTTTAGCTCTTTTAACCTTTCCCCATAAATCAATCCCTCCAGCCCCCTGGTGCAGCTTCCACCACCCACATTTGGGACTGTGCCTACAGGCTCAAACTACTCCTAAAAGAGCAAAAGGTATGTTATAGTCAAGATAATTAATTTTAAAAACACATTTATAATGGATTCTATGACAGTCAAAGCATAATGGACTATTACGAGAACACTAAACAGAAATTAACAAAAAAAAAGATAAGTAAAATACCTAGAACAACAAATTTTTAGGTTTAAAATTCACCTCTTTTCTGGTGTCTATGATCAATAGCACAAGAACAGTTACACACTTATCTTATTCTGAATACAGTTGCTATTAATTACTTGTCTGAAATGTTTCACCACACCAAAAGTTTAGTGTGATAATGCTCTTTCCAGTTCTGCAAATACACACGAGTAATTATATGCCTGTGCCTAGTCCCATTCAACTCACTGGGAACACTCATATGTCTGAAGACAACTTTACCAACAGTACCTACCTGTAAACAAAGAGGATGAACTATTTACTATTATTTATTATTATAAATATTTCTATGCCATCTACATATTTTTAGGACATAGAATTTATTCATACAAGGTTATGTCTTATATAATATCAGGCATCATATAAGTGCATAACAAATACTAAGATGGTGATGGGCATCTTAGAAATACAAATAATTAAAAATTTAGTCTTATCACTAAGGGGTAGCTACTGTAGGTAGACTTCTATATACAACATCAGTTTCTCATGCTAGTCATTATAGTTTAAATATTTAAAAGCACTGTCTCCCTTTTGGGGGTTCAATTTGTATTATCAAAATCTGCACTTACAAAAGAATAACTTTCCATTAGTTGCTGGCACAAATTCTAACACTTGAACTTGAGACAATTAGTTATCAATCATTACAGATCTGGGTTCTATTCAAATGTGTTACCCAAGGAGAAAGGTTCTATGGCTGCTAAAAAATCCCTTGAGTGTTTCGGTCTTCTAAAAACTACTTTTTGGTGTAAATCAAATTCCCAACATGGCACTGGCCAAAATATGTAATTTTTACCCCTGAACTTTTTGCAAAACAGATGAAGATCTAAAAATGTTGTGAGTTTCACCTGGCAAGGAAAATATTTGTGCATAGCTGTTGTAGCACTAAAGGTCACTAGAGAACAGATGATTTGAAAGGGGAGAGAGAGACTTGCTCTCAATGAATATGAAAAATGTGCACTCCTCTGCCATTGAGGAAAATTCTTCCACCAGTAACTGCTGAATGATTGCTATGAAGAATGCTTTATCACCAAGATCCAGACAACCTTTAATATGGTGATTATTATTCCTGTCATGACCCTCTGGTCATCAAACCACAGTGTCTTTTGTCATGAAACAACTATCCAATAAGGAATAATCTAGGAATAAGCCTATAGCATATCTTCTACCTGTTTATGCTCACAGTAGGAGTAGGAAAATCTTACCCTGAGTTATTAGCTGTTCTAACCCACTTTGGAAAATAGTAACATTTGTTTAATTTTGCAGTACAACAACCGTTTTTTTCACCTTGCGCCACAACTTGAAAAGAGCAGCACTTATTTCAAAAGAAATTAAAAGCACTAGCAGGTAGTAACAATCGTTAAGTGACATAAAAGAACCCATAACTGTACAGTAACTATCCATTGATTCTCCTGCATATTTCCAGAGTAAATTTGATAGGAACACACAGTCTGAGAGGTGAAACAATTTTACTCCCATTTAAGTTTTGTATTGTCTTCAGTACAACCAGGGACAGGCCCTAAATTCTGGTGTTATTCTTGTTTCAGCAACCATGGCAAACAAGCCTCAATTGTACAAAGACCCACAAATGGCATATGCTTAAATAATGCTGAATTCCTCATGATCTAACCATTTTGTAATTTAAAATGTCCTAATTCTATCATCGTCCATATAAACATTATTCAACTATGAAATTACATAGAACAAATAAAAGATTAAGCATATTGTTTACTTTTTACTTTTCAAAATCATATTTCTGTTTTAGAAAGGAACAAAATTATGCACTCACATATGGGAAATATTTGCACCAAAAGTACCCAGGAAAAATAAAGTCATTGGAAATATTTTGCAGACTTGTAAATATATGTCTGAAATACTAGCGATGCAGTCCATTTTTTTCTTGTCATTTTCAGATATATATATATCATTTAGGTTGCCTTCTTTATGTAGACAGCCTAAACTAAAGGTTATTTTGAATTGTTTTATACTAACTAACCCTAAGTAACTAAGAATTCAATAGTGTTAAGGAATGATGATACATACAAAGATGTTATGTGTGGCACTGGGGAGGTAAAGGGGTAAGTGTGCATGGTTAATAGGAAAAGATGTCAAAAAAATGAAGCATAATAATAGTGCAATTTATCCTTGCTAAACGTACTGCAGTGTGCTATAATTAAATATGAAAACCTAAATTTATCTCTATGTTCGGCTGTCATTAATTTAACAGGGAGTGAACATGTTCTAATCTAATGGCTGATTTTTTTTCTCCATGTGCAGCATATTAAAATGTATATTAGCCTCAAGGTGCATAAACACAAAATAATAGACCAAAGGTTTTGGCCTGTGGAGAAAAAAATCCATGCTCAAATGCCGTCAAGTAGCTGGTGATGCAGGGGAGACACTCACTTAGCCTCATTAAGCCAAAGCTCTCTTTTGCTTGTCTTTTGTTCTGCATGACAGCAGCCTCTTTGTTGTATAATAATTCATTCCAAGTTCGTTCCAAGCTACCGAAACTGGTGAACTGTGGCCATTTTAATGAGAAGTATTGGTGGTATGCATAATCTGGAAGCCACGTGGACCAGGCAATCACAGAGCACTGCAGCCAGCAAAATGAGATACTGTCGAAATCACAAATTTGTCAAGTTGTTTTTGGACAGGGTATTATAATAAGCATTAAAATATGCATCCTATTACTCCACATCTGCCAGTCAAAGATCACTGTAATGAATGCATGCTGCAGGGTATGACCAGGCCGTTTTCCTAAGTAAAACAAACTGTAGAGTACAAAAAAAAATTATGTATTTTTGGCAGTGCCTGACTTCTTTTCTCTTTTTTAAAATCTTTTGCATCAGGAGTTGGATTATGCTAGCATGATGTCCACTGCCAGCAGTGAATGCTGTAAAACCACCACAGTCAAGAAGCTAACATGGATACATTGTTTTTTAGTGGCCACATTTAGCGACTGAGAATACAAACCCCTACACTCGGTGCTTATAGCAAATTTAGCATATAGTCTGTATAAAACCCACAACAATTAAACCATTTTAAATCCACTTCAGTAGTCCTGGCTTTTGTTTTATGCATTTCTCCTGCAAATGGCTTAGCTGTTAAGGATGTTATATTTTTATATAACAACCTGCAGTTTCAGTAAGAAGTGACACTGTAGAGAATCACAACATGAACTTCCATAACAGTCTAGTTAGGAAAACAAGTTAATGTTACAGACGTAACAGTTACAGAGGTAATGTTACAGAAGTAAACTGTTTTTACTAATTTTTTGGGCCTGGGATTGCTAATAATTGTTTCTGGTTTGGCAAATGCTGTGAAAGAACACCCAGGGCAATAAACATGCTAAGCTCTACTTGCTGAAAGGTGTCCATAAGCAACTTTAGGTCCTGACTGCCATGGGTAGTGCCCCACAGCAGTTCCATCAGATTGTTAAGCTACATGACTGTGGCAGTTTCTCCCTATTTCAAGGAAGGAGTGTGAAGAGGAGGAGTAGGGGGAAACAGTCCCTTTCACTATTGATCATGAATATCCCATTAAATATTTTTGTAGCACCTCTTTGGCTCTCTCTCACCTCCCAGAAGCAGTGATAAGGTACAGGGAGACATTTCTCCACCAGCACTCACAAATACATAGAATCATAGAATCACAGAATATCAGGGCTGGAGGGGACCTCAGGGGTGAAAGTAAGTTAAAGGACAGGGACATAGCCTCAACCGGAAGAGGTGTGGCCTCAACTGGAAGGGGGGGGGTCTTTTAATCAAGATTTAAAGGCCCCGGGGCTCCGGCTGCAGCTAGGAGCCCCAGGGCCTTTAAATCACCCCCGGAGGTACCAGCTGCAGAGGTGGCTGGGAGCTCTAGAGCTCAGGGGTGATTTAAAGGGCCCGGGGCTCTGGCCGCTGCTACCACAGCGGAGCTCCAGGCCCTTTAAATCGCTGACGGAGCCCTGTCGCCGCTACCTCTGGTACCGCTACCCCGCGGCGAAGAGTCCCTGCCCCTTTAAATCACCGCCTGAGCCAGGCTGCCGGAGCCCCGAGTTAGCGGCGGCAGAGCTCTCATGGGGATTTAAAAGGTCAGGGGCTCCAGCCGCTGCGGGGAACCCTGGGCCCTTTAAAGTGCTGCCCGAGCCCCGCTGCCGGAGCCCCGGGGTAGCGGCGGCAGGGCTCAGGCAGCGCTTTATAGGGTTGGGGCTCCCCACAGTGGCAGGAGCCCCAGACCCTTTAAATCAGCGCCGGAGCTCTGCTGCTGCTACCATGGGACTCCGGCAGCAGGGCTCGGGCAGCACTTTAAAGGGCCCAGGGCTCCAGCTGCTGCGGGAAGCCCCGGGCCCTTTAAATTGCCAGCCTGGGGAAGCCGGTCTGGTCTGGCATGGCGTACCAGACTGTACCGGCTTACTGTCACCTGTGGGGGACCTCAGGAGGTCATCTAGTCCAACCCCCGCTCAAAGCAGGACCAATCCCCAACTAAATCATCCCAGCCAGGGCTTTGTTAAGCCTGACCTTAAAAACCTCTAAGGAAGGCGAGTCCACCACCTCCCTAGGTAACCCATTCCAGGGCTTCACCACCTTCCTATGAAAAAGTTTTTCCTAATATCCAACCTAAACTTCCTACACTGCAACTTGAGACCATTACTCCTTGTTCTGTCATCTTGTTTATTTTTGCCTTTGATCAGCCAGGCCATGAGCCAGCTTGTCTTCTCATTCCTGGCTAGGAATGTTAGACCTGCCTTCACTGGGCTGCATGTTCCTTGTGAAGTACAGAAAACAAGGAGCTAATGTGCATGGGTTCTTTTCTCCATGGGGAGTTCAGAAATTTATCAGTGCACTTTGATGTTGTTTGAGCTGAGGCTTCCATATCAGGCTGACCTTTCTTTCCTTCACTGGGAATTTTGCTCCCATTAAGACTTAAATGGGACCAAGATTTTGCCTATATCATATAATACTGCAGGCTGGGGTGATTGTTGTATTTCATGTACTTTTTTTAAATAAGGGGACATTTTGTGTTTTGGATCTTTTCTATGCAATGCTGTAGTATTTTAATATAAGGGCTTTTTAGATGTTCCTGCCATGAGGCTAGTATTCACCAGGCTTCTGCAGATCAGAAGACAGACCCTTTAGGTTCTATGTTGTATTTGGAAGGCACAGAGATTTTAACTTTAATGGGAGGTCCATGTATGCAAAGAACAGACTAGACACTTAATATTTTTACTTTAGGGTGCTAAGAATTTTCTCTGATTACACACCAGATGGAGTCTTCAATATCCTGGAACATTATTATCTCTCATACTTGCAGATGGAGACCACCTACTATTGACATGCTTTTATAATAAACTTTCTTCAAATCTCCTTTTTAGCACTGTCCTAATTGATGATGAAACTTTAAAATAAAAATCAATCTGTTCTGCCTTTCAAATACTTATTAAACAAGATGTATTTATCGTTCTCATTTCTTTACAGAGTCTTCTAGAACTCTCACCTTCGGATGATATTTACTCAAACAAACTTCAATTTTTGCAAAGTTTCTAAATGCTGGGTCAAAGATAGTGTCATTTCCTTGTGTGTTTAATATCTTTTACAAAGCCCCTATTAGCCAATTTAATATGCAGGCTTATTTTTACTATTTAACTCATCAGCATATATGCAGGTCACTAAGTGAAGTATGATTTTTACATGTTATGTTGATGTTAGTGAAACCACTCTAAAGACACATGCTATAACACTTTTCATGCCACCAGCTGACACCAATGTATTTCTTGGACATAATTACTTCAGGTCTCTGGAGTAAGATCAGTATGCAACTAATGACAGATTTCTGGGAGAAGCAGACAGGATGAGACAGTGACTACACATATGAGATCAAATTACGCCCATAGGGAATACGGTACCCTGCCTAGATACTCTATGACAACACACTTATCTTAATCACTCTTATTCCTACACCTTCTGGAAAAATGCAGGAACATGTATTTTAAAACACAGTACTGTTAATTTTGGATGATAGAGACATATAATTATATGCTGACATATATGTTATAGATCTGTCTTACAGCCATAGTAATAACTTTGGCTCATGAAAGAACATTGTTCATCTTATTCATCAATCTGAATGGGTCATATAACTGATACAAATGCCTAAAGACATCTGCAAGTGTAGCCAAGCCCTGAGATAAGTATGCTTTTATAAAGGTTTATTCTTTTTCCTAGAGGGAGTCAGTAGGAAAGATCTGATGTCATCACCACCACCCCTTCCTCTCACTTTGGTGTCTGTTATTTGCACGATGAGATTATATGAGAGACAAGCCCAAGTCAATTTATCTCTTGCATTTAAACAATAGATTGGTAGTAATGGAAAGCTGACTCCTGGGTGATCTTAATAACAGTTGTTTGTGCCAGGGCCTCAAGTATCTGCATCTTAAACAACCCATCAGAAAAAGAAAAAGTGGTTGTGAAAAGCACAGAGGTAAAAGATAAGCTTTGTCTTCCTCTTCTAGTCTGATAGAAGGTCTAAGCTGTCTGCAGTGGTCATGGTTAAAAGTATATCTATCATAAAGAAGAAGGGTTTAAATTATTGGGGCTATATTTAATGGTATCAGAAACCTATAGAACACTGAATGAAAAATACCATTAAAAGTTAAAATTTACCAAAGATTACTATTTTGTGATATCCTAAACAGTGATGTCATTCCTGATATTTAGAACAGGAACTAACTACAGTATCTCATATACAGCACTATGGATACTACTGTTACATCGTGACTTCTTAATGATGAATGTAAAGGTATAAGGAATACCATTCCTCCAGGGTCAGAGGCCTGCAGTTAGCTGGCTGGCTGATTAGATCCACCCTCTGCACCTGGAAAAAAGAGCTGGAATTTAACTGGCTGATGCTCATAGAAGAGGGCAGCAGGAGATGGAGGGGAAGATCGCAAAACCCTCCAGAAAGCTGAGGGGCAGGGGCTGTGTGCCAAGAGACTGCTACTGGAGTTACTGCTGAGAGAGGAATTGCTCCAGAAACCAAATGGACAGAAGGGAGACTGTGTGAAATCCTTTTATTACTGAGGCAAGAGACAAATTTTAGACTGCTGAACTTACTGGTGTGATGAAGTGACTTGTTGAAGGAACTACTCAGCCTGTACAGACTTTGAGGGAAGAATTTGTGAGGTTTTGATTATTTTTTTTTGTTAAGAAGGTTTGGAATAAAAACAACTAACCCAGTTGGAAACTGGTTCCCTGGCTTCTGTGAGAGAGCTTCAGATAGAATTACCTCAGGGAACAAGCTGGTTCAGCAAGATTAAAACCTGGTCTGGTAAAAGGAGGGTGCTATAAGATAGATCCAGTCCTTCCAGTGACCACACCAGCCCCAACCATACCCCTGCCAGGGGACCTCTACAGGCCTCAAAACTAAACCCAGCTTGGGGAGCCCCTACTGGCCCCAGCTTGGGGAGCCTTACCGGGTACAACAAAAACACTACCCCAGGGACCTCTACAGGCACAAACCTTGCCATGGAGCATTGCTGAGTCCTCCCTAACTCTAGCTCAGGGAGCCTTACTATCCTGAATCCTAATCCTAGGACCGCTACAAACCTTGACACTAACTTTAAACCTTGGAAGACTTACCAGCCCCATTCCTATCTCTAGACCAGGGTGGGCAAACTTTTTGGGCCGAGGGCCACATCTGGCTGGGGAAATTGTATGCAGGGATGGGGCAGGGGGTTGGGGTGCGGGAGGGAGTCTGGGATGTGGGAGGGGGTGCGGTGTGCAGGAAGGGTCTCAGGGCAAGGGATTGGGGCAGAGGAGGGGTGCGGGGTATATGAGGGGGCTCAGAGAAGGGGGTTGGGGTGTGGAGTGCAGAAGGGGGCTCAGGGCAGGGGTGAAGACTGCAGGAGGGGGCTCAGGGCAGGGGGTTGTGGTGCACAGGGGTGCAGGGTACAGCAGGGAGTTCAGGGCTGGGGGATGGGATGCAGGAGGGGTGCAGGGTTTACGAGGGGGCTCAGGGCAGGGAGTTGGGGTGCAGGAGGGGTGTGTGGTGCAGGCAGAGGGCTTAGGGCAGGGAGTTGGGGGGCAGGGTGGAGGAGGGGTTCAGGCTCTGGCCTTGCGCCGCTTACCTAAAGTGGCTCCAGGGTGGCAGCGGCACACACACAGGCCAGGGCAGGCTTCATGCATGCCTGCCTTGTCCCCGGCCCCATGCCGCTCCAGGAAGCGCTGCGGCCCCTGGGGAAGGGGGGGTGGAGGGCTCCATGTGCTCTGCCCTTGCCACACCTCCAGGTACCTCCCCCGAAGCTCCCATTGGCCACGGGTCCCCATTCCCGGCCAATAGGAGCGGTGGGGGGTGGTGCCTGGAGGCATGGGCAATGCATGGCGCCCTCTACCCACCCCCCCAACCTGGGGGCCGCAGGGACATGGTGCCAACCACTTCTGAGAGCGGCGCAGGGACCACAGTGCCATGGGGGGCAATCCCGCCATCCAGATCCAAAGCCCTGAGGGGCCAGATCCAGCCCGCGGGCCGTAGTTTGCTCTGCTCTAGACTGTGGAGCCTTACCAGCCCAAACCCTAATCCTAGCTTAGGGAGACTTACCGGTTCCAAGTCTTAACACTGCTCGGGGGCCTCTACAGACCCATTAAAATATATTTACATTTCAAATATAAGAACGGCCATCCTGGGTTAGACCAGTGTTCCATCTAGCCCAGTATCCTGTCTTACAACAGTGGCCAATGCCAGGTGCTTCAGAGGGAATGAACAGAACAGGTAATCATCAACTAATTCATGCCCTGTCACCCATTGACAGCTTCTAGCAAACAGAGGTTAGGGACATTTCACCACATGGTTTTGCATCCCTGCCCATCCTGGATAATAGCTATTGATGGACCTATTCTCCATGAATTTTCTAGTTCTTTTTTGAACCCTGTTATAGTCTTAGCCTTCACAACATCCTCTAGTAAAAAGTTCCACAGGTTGACTGTGCATTGTGTGAAGAAATGCTTCCTTTTCTTTGTTTTAAACCTGCTGTCTATTATTTCATTTGGTGACTCTTAGTTCTTGTGTTATGAGGGTAAATAACACTTCCTTATTTACTTTCTCCACACCAGTCATGATTTTGTAGACCTCTATCATAATACATTCCACCCCCATTAGTCATCTCTTTTACAAGCTGAAAAGTCCCCGTCTTATTAATCTCTCCTCATATAGAAGACATTCCATACCCCAATTATTTTTATTGCCCTTTCCTGAACCTTTTCCAATTTCAATATATCTTTTTTGAGATGGGGTGACCAGATCTGCACGCAGCATTCAAGATGTGGGCGTACCATGGATTTATATAGAGGCAATATGATATTTTCTGTCTTACTATCTCTTTCCTAAGGACTCCCAACATTCTGTTTGCTTTTTTGACTGCCGCTGCACATTGAGTGGATATTTTCAGAAAACTATCCACGACGCCAAAATCTTTTTCTTGATTGGTAACTGCTAATTTAGACCTGTCATTTTATATGTATAGTTGGGATTATGTTTTCCAACGTGCATTACTTTGCATTTATCAACAATGAATTTCATCTGCCATTGTGTTGCCCAGTCACCCAGTTTTGTGAGATCCCTTTGTAACTCTTCAGTCTGCTTTAAACTTAAATATCTTGAGTAGTTTTGTATTATCTGCAAATTCTGCCACCTCACTGTTTACCCCTTTTTCCAGACCATTTATGAATATGTTGAACAGCGCTGGTCCCAGTACAGACCCCTGGGCGACACCACTATTTACCTCTCTCCAGTCTGAAAATTGACCATTTAGTCCTACCCTTTGTTTCCTGTCTTTTAATCAGTTACGGATTCATTAGAGGACCTTCCCTCATATCCCATGACTGCTTGCTTTGCTTAAGAGCCTTTAACAAAGTATTTGTGGTTTCATCTATATTTAGAACCAGGGCCGGCGCTTCCATTAGGCGACTCTAGGCGGTCGTCTAGGGCACCAGGATTCAGGGGGTGGCATTTTGTGCGCTCCTCACGGGGTGCATGGGAGCTTCCGGTTCTGCTCCCGTTGCGCCCCCGAAGAAGGACCTTCTGCCGACGTGCCATGGAAAACAGCGGCAGGCAATTGAGCAGCTCAATGACTGCCGCTGTTGCCTGCAGCATTTCGGCGGAGGGTCCTTCTTTGGCGGCGCGATGGGAGCGGAACCGGAAGCTCCCGCACGCCCCGCGGGGAGCGCACAAAATGCTGCCCCCCGAATTCTGCCTAGGGTGCCAGAAACCCTGGCGCTGCTCCTGTTTAGAACAGGAAATACCATGATCAGTTAACTAATATGGTGACCATTGTGGACACTATTACAACATGGAGATTGCAAAGCAGCTCAAGTGCAGTGTCATGAGTATCTCTTACAAGGAGCTTTGCATCCATCATTCTACTCATGTCAGCTAGCACTGGAGGATCCTAGAGCAATAATCTGCTAGTAGACCATCTGATTTTACCTGAACCCGATGGAAGAAATGGATTACCAATAGAATAGGGAATTACTGTGGATGGCAACATTCAAAATCAGACTGTTTACTGAAATAGATACCACCACAAACAGATCTAGCTATGGTCAGGGCTGATGTCTATACAAGCATAAATGTACTTCTGTCAGATGTAGACATGTCCTAACTCTAAAAGGTCTACCCCCTCTGTGATCTTGTTGTTGAAAACTATACCTATTTCTAGCTGTTTCTCACTGGTCTCCACTTCTGTCCAGGGGACAGATCCCCTGTTCCCACTGAAGGCAATAGGAATTCTGTCACTGACTAAATGGAGGAGTATCTGCCCCTTACATTTTTACATTGACTGTTCAATAAATCTGACAGTTTTTATTACTAGTAGCATAGTAATTAGCCACATAGCTTTAGTATGCAAAATACTGTCACTGTTTCTTGTTTATCTTTCCTATAGGTCCTACTGAATGAATTATCTTTCAAGTCACATTAAAACCAAGACACATTTGAAAAACTTTTATAAAATATTTGTAAACCAGAATGTAGGATTTTGGCTGTCACATTTTTATAACATGATATCCTTACATAGCTTTTGTACTAGTAAGAATTTTTACAGTACCTCGGTTTGTCATCTTCTCCTTGGTTCTGGATTTGATTTAGAGAAGGAATCAGATGAACATGTTATATCAGCTACTTAACATTCTAAGTATGGAGCTATTTGGATTTGAATATATATGAACCTATAGTGCTTAGCTGAATTTGTAGGTACAGTACATGGAATCCAATACTGATGATAATTTATGAAGGTAAGAATACTGATTCCTATAATATTGCAAACTTAGTTTATGATAACGTAATTACTTACACTAATAACACTGCTTAGGCACAGTCTTGCTAATTATGATTTTATAAATATTAATGATATCTAGGCTGTGTGTTTGATTCCCTCTAGTAGAGTCATTCATCATGGTATTTCCCTTATATCCAGGCTGCATTATTTTTCTTCCATTTCCTCTTATTTGTTTGTTACTGGACATGCAGTCACCCTGAACTTGGGACTGAAATATAATATACTATTATCTCTTCAATGGTTCAGCCTGGATAAACTTTACATTTTGTCATCTGGTAGCAATGGTCCAATGATATAATTTTGTATTAAAGGCAATCAAATACAAAGTCAGTTATAATCTGTATCTCTTGCTCTTTTAAATGTCTAACATAGCCAGAAAACTAAATTACATAGGACTTCGTTTTTATTCTTTTTCATGTGACCTGTTTCAAGTTAAGATTCCTTTGAATTATTAAATGCTTCCTTAAAGCATCTTTTCATACTACCTTTTTAAAGTTAATTATTGATGTAGTGACAAGCTGAAAAGACTAAAAATTGTAATTTTTTTCCCTTTTCATTCAGAAGGACGTGAAAAATATCGTCTGACAATGGCTGTCTATTTAGTATAATAAAAAGGTAATACTAAGATAGAATACTGAATGTTGTTTTAGGGGAAGAATTGTTAACACTGCTGTATTATCCAAAGTGTAAATGCAGTGTGTATTTCTCTGACGATATCTGTTAAAGAGAAAGTTGGGACATAACCTTTTGAGCTGGGGTTTAACCACATAAACTTAAGCAGCTGAAAGGAAACAGATTAGAATTTTTTTAAACACTAGTATTCAGAGCTTTAGGAATAGGCTTGTCTTTTCCCAGAAAGATAACATTATAATTTTCAGACCACCACAGAGAACCAAAAAAAAAAAAAATCACTAACCTCCTACTGAAAAGAACTTCAGTCAACAGCAATGATAAGCAGAGATTTGGAAGCATTTGACACTGCAAATCCTATTCTTTTGTAATTCTTTACTTTTTACAACATTTTCAACAGGGTTATATTAGACTTTTAGAAGGATAATCAATAGCCATAATGACATAACTGAAACCACTCTTCAAAGTGATCCCCTCTAGTAACTTGAAACAAAGACACAGACTCACTGCTGTGGTGAGATTTTGATTGGTGCAGGGGGCAGGAGAGTGCCATTAGGGAGCCAGTTATATCTCCCTGATTCTGAGCATGGATCTGCAGGATGCCTAGTGTAAGGAAGAACAGTCTTGGGGCTGCTGCAGTCCACATCAGCTGGCCAGAGTCCCCAGCAGGACTGCTGGAGCAAAGAAGAAGAATGATCTAGCGGTTAGGATGCTAGCCTAGAAGATCAGGGACCCGAGTTCAAGTTCCTGCTCTACCACAGACTTCTTGTGGTAGACCCTCGGGCAAGTTACTTAGTCTCTCTATGCCTCAGTTTCTGCCCTGTGAAATGGGGATAATAGCACTTTCCCACCTCAAATGTTCTAAGAATAAATCCATTAGAGATTGTGAAGTGCTCAGATGCTATAGTAATGGGGCTGATGGAACACAGCAGGTAAACTGGCTCTGTGCCAAGTAAGCTCTCTCATGCTGGGAGATTTCTCAGATGGTTGATCTATTTGTGTTTGGCGTCCTGTGTGTGACCAGAGTGTTGCAAAAGGGTTGAAACATACTATGGATTTTGACCCAAAATCAGCCATGCAAACCTGAATTAAAAAGTACAATGAAGAGAGAATTTCTAATACTTTTGGTCTTTACAGTCTATATTTAAAAAATAAGCCATGCTACTGTCAATGAAGTGGTGACATCATGTCAATGGTAATAGTTGTAATATGACATCACAAACTGCCTGGTGACTATTCAGAAGGGGACAAAAGACCGCATACCAACTAATTTTGATGGCAATGGTGACAAAATATGGCCACTGGGATAAAAAGCATAACCCATCATATGAAACTATGCTTGAAGCCAAAAGCTGATATCATTAGCCAGGAATCTCAGTGTAACAGCATACCTTTCCAATCAGATCAGCAATTTTGGGTACTGGCTTTCCTTTCTGATGGCACATGGTTGCAGGACTCTGTCCATCCCAGTCTTGAAGCTCCTCAATGCTTTTCAGATAAAGTAGGGCTCTCAGTCCTGTGCAGTAGTCCTCAATCACAGTGAAATCTTGATTCTGTACTGCACTGCACACCTACAAAACATACACCCAGCAATCAACAACAAATGTCCAATGGTATGTGAGATTACTTGTGCTGTTTGAACTTACTGATGTCCAGGGCCTTAAATGCAACTGTATTATGAACATCAGAATAAATAGGACTCAGGAATTTAAGCTGATAAGTTCCTTATCCTTGTGTCACCACTAGTATAGAGTTGGAACATGAATTCTCACCCCAGACACAGCTAGGGCCCACCCAAGCAAGTGGGAGAAGGCCTCCCCAAACAGCACATGCCATCCAGGAAAAGAACACTTTAGAGTGCAGGAAGACTTAAGGTCCCTCTCTCTGTATTAGTATTACAATTTGCACTCTGGTAGCACCGAGAGGTCTGGGGTCCATTGTGCTTGGCACTCTACAAACACATAACAAAGAGATGGTCCCTGTTCTGAAGACCTTACAGACACAGGTAGAAACACCAGAAGGATGCCCTTACAACCAACACCTGAAATTTTTTCTCTCTCTGTTAAGCCCAACTTGTGGCTATCAGGCTAACTTAAAACTCTAACCAACCACAGTGACCCTGGAAATGAAATAACACTTGGCCAAAAAAAAACCCCATGACTGTCTCCCGGGGCCCAAGCCATAGCTCACTCATCAGTGACTGGACTGTCTGATGGTCACCAACCATCAAAGAGCCTAGTGGATATAGCCTGGGCAGCTAAAAGCCCAAATTCAGCTATGAAAAATCTCCCAAAGACATCAAATATGGCAGTAAGTATCATCTGATACCAATTTCAGAAATCCCAACCAGAGCACTAAAATGAACTGGAGACACCACCAACAGGCTCCATGAACCAAATTAAGTATGTATACACACACACACACAAAATTCCTGCCCGAAGTGTTGGTCCCTAGTATTGCCAAGCACAAGTGGCCAAAGCATTAGTCAGTATCCCACCCCAAGACCATGAAAATTTTTTTAAAAAATGGGATTGTTTTTATTTATCTTCTCATTTTTTAGCCTTTAGGATCCATTGTTAAAGGCCTTTTCTGTGACCCTGAGAGCTAGAAATGTACTTGAAAAAAAAACCCACAAAAAACTGAGATCCTCACATAATCACCGGATTTCAGGAACTTGGGCTTCAAAACAAACAAGCAAAAAAAACCAACCCCCCCCCCCCAAACATTGTGAGGCTGACAATACAATTGAAAAGATTTACAATCCTGGGGTCGTAAAAGTATGTCTACATCGCAAAAAAATAAATGTCTCAGAACCCAGGTCTACAGACTCAGGCTCCTGCTACGGTGCTATAAATAACCATGTGGACATTCCAGATGGCTAAGTCAGTGTTTTCAGTGACTGATATAAGCTTGTATTCATATGAGGATGTCAGAAAAGCAGTAGTGTACCTGCATAAGACATGCATGTAATGAATAAAACAATGAAATGCTCACCTACTTCAAGACAATATAAACACACACACACACCCTTCTAAAATTAAATCATAAGATTCACTAGATACTTGATTTCACCACTTAGGGGAAGAAAAGACCTAGGTAACATATCAACATTTTACACATGGTTTCACAAACTAATACAATCTGCAGTTCAGAAGAAGAAAGGTACATTTTAAAATATTGCAGGAAAAAAGGAGAATAACTATAAAATATGCACAAGAAATTTCCTATGCAGCCCATTTACATTACACAAAATCTGTTTCTCTGGAGAAACAGGGTGAGCATTAATTAGGTCTGTTATGCCTTCCATAGACTTAGAGATTTTCTTTTCAGAGCAATTATAGAGAACATCATAATAATTTCCTCCGCAGGTTATTTAACTGAAAACCCAACTGATGCTTTATTTAAACCTCTTTGTTCGCTAAAGGATTCTTTTTTTTTAATCATATGGGTAACACTTTTATTAGCTATTTTAAAAAAAATATTTAAAATATAAGAAAATACAGTTAAAAGCCATGCTATGTCATGTCACTTAAAACAAGCTCAGATTCTGTTGTCGAATTTCTGAAATATTTTGACAGGATGTGTACACATGAGATACACTGGAGGATACTTGTTATAACCTTATAAATAGAGAGGCTTTTACTTTTTTTCCATATTATGGTGCAACATTATGAATTGAAATAACCTAAGAATGTGCAGAAGATGATAGCAAACTAAAAATCAGAAGGGGTGTGAAAGTTCATAAGATATCACAATAACCTATAATGAAAATGTTAGGAAAAGCTGAATTAGTCTAAACAAAAAGACTACATATACAACTCAAGGACTGTGTTGCAATCATGCCTGGCAAACAACAGAACGTGGTCTGGAAACTAATGAACCAAAACCGGTGTGTTGGAAACGAGGCCTCACTGGTGGACAAACTAATGAAGGGAAGGGCTATTCCATTCATCATTCCCTTTATGGATCCTTAAAGAGATTTCCTGACCAGCCTGTGTGAGACAGAGGGACCTAGATAACATTGCCACTGCTACTGGCTAGAGTTGAATCCCAAACACGAACTGAGATTAAATGGGATTGGACTTTAACAAAAACAGCAGCAGCAGCAGCAAGAAGCTACAGATCATTTCAACCAACTTCTTCTCTTTTACACACAAGAATAATTATTACCATCATTGATATCATTTAAAAGACTGTGAAACAAGGGTTTTTTCCCCTTCTCAAACTCTCTCCAGTTAAAAGGAAAGGGAACAAGGTATATTGTTAAAATGAAAGGCTTACTTTACATTTCAAATACTTTAACTGTTTTTCTTTCTTTTCTGTATCTTTAATAAAAGGTTAAAAGAATCTTTAAAGGTGTGTTTGTCATGGTACTAAGCAGGCTGAATTATCTGTATACTGAACCTTGTTTAATGCTATTTAATGTTGGACAGGGACAGGCACAACACCACTGGGAGGATGGAGGCTGGGGAAAGGAGGGATGGTGCTTCCAATCCTTTACACACACAAATAAATATATTGAGCAATTTTAGCTCAGATAACCTAAGAATAAATTCTAAGGGCTTGGTCCTGAGCTGCATAATGCAAGGGTAACTCATTAAGTGAAATTCACTTTATATGATTTCACTGGGGAATGCACCTCTGGAATGCATCACAGGATCAAGCTCTATGAAACTGCAAGCATGAGAGGCACACATACATTGCAGGATCCCTACTTATGTACAGTATAAGAAATTACCGCCCTAATAAAGTAATAAATAACCATGGATGCATCTATATAACTTTGTCAATGGGATCTGGAAAAAGCTCAGCAGCGAGCTAGAGTGAATGTGTCAGCAGAGTTCTTTTTACTACTTGTTATATGTTTGTTTTTAATAATTTGCTTTTATTTGAAACATTTTTATTCCATATTTTAAAAAAATAATATTTTCAATAATGTGTATTTATTACATCAGTGATCATGAAACTTTACAAATGGCCTGCTGGGATTTTATAATTATCATTACAAACACAGTAGGGCCAAATCCTGAAGACTTTACTGAGGCACATTTCCCACTGGGTTCACTGGATTTTGCCGAGAGCAACTGCTTTTGAGGGAAATACCCACACATCAGCGTGTCACGTTTTGTTTTGTTCTTTGCAGAGAAAGCTTTTGGGCTGCCCCAAACTCAGCATATTCCACAGAATCTCGGGAGGCGAGGGCCATCCATGCAAAGCCCCTGTGCCCCTGCACTGAGCCAGGACTCTGGAATAGCCCCTACCAATTCACAAGCTGTGCAGTTCCATTATGGTCAGGCTTGACAAATCCCTGGCTGGGTTGATTTAGTGGGGGATTGGTCCTGCTTTGAGCAGGGGGTTGGACTAGATGACCTCCTGAGGTCCCTTCCAACCTTGATATTCTGTGATTCTGTGATTTAAAGGCTTCCCCAGATGGTGAACACCTTCTTGGGAGAAGTGGCAGGGGAGGAGAAGATTATCTGGAAAATATATTTCGGGTAGGAGGTCTATTACCTTTTTCATATAATTTCTGTGGGGTTGGATGGGAGAAGATGTGTACCTCTCTCTAGCCCCAGTCCTGTTCCTCTCTCTCCTCACCCTCGAGCTTCAGTCTTCACCTTCCCCACCAAGATGGACTCTGGAGTCCATGGAGAAGCTCCTGCAGAATCCCGGGTGGTTGTGGAAGAGATGGTGCCACAGTGGCAGCAGTGAACATTAGCCCCACACTCCTTCAGTTCCATACCTGCCCTGTATTTCCCCACACAATTCCCAGCTAAGGAGATACAGAAAGTTCACTGTCCCTTACAGCACCCATGGAGCAAAGAACTGGAGAAAGCCAGATAATCTGGCCCTATATGTTTTATTACACTCTTAATTTTCAAGTGGTGTAAATATCCATGCAATAATTAGATTGTGATAACAAAAATGCCTCAGTGCTGAGTATCATCAAGGCAATGTTTCTAATTCTCCATCACCATCAGTCCTGGTTAGCAGTAACACTCCTATTCTAACCTGTCTCAAATCACTATTGTGGCTCTCTAGCATTACTGAATTCACATCATTCATAGTTTAGAAGTAGCAGGGAGCCAATTTTATTTTTCCTTCCATCAAAAATATATGTTTTGCTCTCTGTTGGACAATGGGAACAAAATAATAGTAATTGTAATGAAAAGAGGTACACTAGGTAGGCAGACTGGTAGTGGAGATACACAGTTAGATAAGGAGATTGATGGGTATATTTTTGTATATATACATGCAAATCACAAAGGTTGACTGTTCTACCATATTAGTTTCCATTTGTTGTAGCTGTACAACATCAAAGCACTGATGTCCCTATCTATTGCATTTAGCGGTAATGTAATGGACTACCAAAAGAAATCAAAGTGAGAGTTTCTAAGTAGTTTCCTGGCAATTGAGACAGCAGGCGCTTTCATCTGCACTGTAACGGTGGCAGTGCATTGATTTAAACTCCTTCTGAGATCTCAAATGCTTTTACATTCTTAGGCCTCTCTGGCAGCCCTTTTTTTCCCCTCAAGTGATAAAATTCTAGCATTTAGCAGTATGCCATTTTACTTCCCCCACAAGGAAGAGACTTATTTCAGCGTTGCTACTAAACCGCACAAGTTCTCTAAATAAAATAGCTCTCGAAATGCGATCCTATTAGAAAATCTGCCTTTGACTTCACACATTCTAATATTCTGACTCTAGCAATGGGATAAACAACAAAAATTCCTCTCAGGTACCTTCGAAAGGTTCTGCAATGGATAAGCAGTTTTGCTTTTATATTAATTTGGATGAGTTTGCTTTGAAATGTTCCTCACTGATATGCCCAGAAGGTAAGGAAAAGAGTTACTCAGCCTCTTGTATTATACTATGTATCTAATTTTAAACGTATTTGTCATCATTTAATGCAATCTTTTTCATTATAAATTCTTCCTGAGAACTGTTAAATACATAAATCTACCTTTTTGTCTGAGAAAATCTCCTTAGGCTATTTTTTTCAATGTACAGTTGAGATCATTGTCTTTTTGTTTAGTTTCTATTGGCTTAGGTTATACTGAAGACAGACTGTACTACATAAAAGCAATACAAGGTGCTTCATGAAGGGACCTACCTGAGCCTTGCCAGCAAATGGGCGTAATCTAATATTCCTAAAAACACTAGGACATTCATTATGGGTAAACGTGCGATTTAAATCTCGGTAATGCTTACATATGATTTTAAAAACTGTATCTTCTGTAGCTAGTAGCAGACTACTCAAGTCTGTGAAGAATGTTCTCTGCCACACAGTGAAAAATGCTGCATAACCATTGCACATGAAGATAATAAATCTATTTTGCAGTTTCTAAGCAATGATTTAGATGAACACAGAGTATTCAAAGAATCAGGAAATCAAAAAGAGCACATTCAACATCCCTAGACTATTTCAGAACCTACTTATAATGTGGAAGGAGTGTAATAAGAATGTAAGCATCCAAATATAATGTTCTAGGGCAAAGGTTCTCCAACTGTCATCTTTAGACCGCTAGTAGTCTGCAGACAGTGGTCCACGGAGAGCTGTCTGGTCACATAATTCTGGCTCCCCCTTTATAGCTGTAAATTAAATTACAACAGCTAAACATACATTGTATACTTTCCTAAAATTACTTCTCTAAATAAGCAATTGCTGTAGTTGCCTGGACGATATTACATGATTGTGAGAATGAGAGGAGTTGGTATATGAGACACTGTGGTTCACACTCTAAAACAAATTTGAGAACCTCTCTTCTAAAATGACAAGTTCATGACTAAGAAAAATCTTCTTAAGTATTGATAAAATATAGATGAAATTATTTGATTTATTCACATTAGCTTCTAAATGACTCTAGAGATATAGGGTAGCAGATGGGATGCTATTTAACAAGGCTTGGGAATGCAGTATCAAGATGCAAGGCTGAGTTGGATGAGAGTTTTTTATCCTTCTTTTGAACATTACAATTGAACAAAGGTACATAAATGTTTGTCCATTTAGATTCTGAGTAAGCAGCTTGGAGGGATCAAATTCTGTGAGAGTTGTGCTGATCGGCAGATTAAAAAGGCATGCTCTGCATTACTTTCATATTAGACTATAGTATTCTATTAGTTCTAGGAGCTACAGAGAGAACCCCTGTACAGTACATGGGCACATGCAGGATTTTACAATCATGACCATCTATTTAGGAAAACTAATATGATTTCACATGCCTTGAGCATTACAGCTATGAGCAATAATCTCATGATCAGTCACCCATAATGAACTGTACCATTGTATTGTAGGAGCTATGCAATGTGAAGGAGATACTTGTAGGCAGACATGCTAAAAAGAGGTATGTAAATAGGCCAGGCACATGTTTAGATTCTACACCTGTCTTTAACTTCATCATGTACTTGTGGAATATCAAAGGCACAAAGCTCTATTTTGTGCCAAGGAGTAGGAAAATATTGTGGAGGGAAATTAAATCTTCCAATTCTCCTAGATGCACTTCAGCAGCTGGTGCAGCATCAGATCAGTTGCTGTGTCATGCAGTTACAGGGCCATTGGCACTATTCTCCTGCCCTGCCTTCTCAAGTTCTCCAAAGATAGGTCTCCTCTTCATCAAGCTCCCTAAACCTGGCAGCTTAGTCTTGAAAGGCAGATCCAGGTTATTCTGAAAGAGTCAGTAACCCTTCTAAAATCCACTTTCTACCTCAAAAAGCATATTCACAAATAGGGAGAAATTATTATTATTATTGGTGCAATGAAACAAAAAATAATGCTAGAAAGTCAGGAATTCCATCACTTCTTGACGGATGGACTTTCCTTGGCCCTAAGAGTCAGCACCGTAAAAGGACACATGTTGGTAATGAACAGCATCATTAACTCATGGACAGACAGGTTCAAGTAGCTCCTCTGCCTGACTCAGAAAAAAGGTTTTCATCACAGACCATTCTGAACAGGCAATGAAAGAATCAAAACCTACATCTCAGGCCAGTGCTCTAACCACAGGGCTACAGAGAAAATCTCTTACACACACACACACACACACACACACACACACACACACACACACACACACACACACACACACACACACACACACACACACACACACACACACACACACACACACACACACACACACACACACACACACACACACAACCTGAGAACCTGATGAAATATTCATTGACATTGATAAGTTTCCGTGAAACATTTTGGTTTCAACAAACTGGCATTTTTCTATGGAAAAAAGTTTCATCTAAACATTTCCAACCAGCTCTAATGAGCATCGTCTCTTGATGCACACCCTCATGTGGCCTGATTTTTGAAAGCTGCACGTCTATCAAAACCAGCCAGCAAACCAATTTTCCCATCTTCGGACCTCAATTTAGTCTGGCAATGATTAACCTCTCATTCCTGGGAGTCTCTCCTTTCAGTACTGTTTTATATTATTTCAGCTACAATTTCTTTCATCCTTTATCAGCTTGGCTGTAGGAATTTGTGAACTAGCTACTATTCCCGCTGAAGAATGACATTCATGTGAATAAAACAGTTCTGACCCTCTGAGGCCTATGATAAAAACTCACTTTCACACTTCCCAAGAGATTTTTCTTTCCCCTTTCGCTGCTCAAATAGTAAATATCAGAAGGAAAAGAAATGGCATAACCTGGATGTTGAGAGAAGTTAAAGCCTTTCCTAAATGTACTATGAGTTTCAGACAATCCATTTCTCTGTTGACTTCTCATTCCAATTCCTTCATTCTAATTGCATGGATAAAAGAACCTCTCTCAACATGGATCAAGTGCTGTATTAGGGAGGACTATGATGTTACAAGAAAATTAAGGCATCAAGGATCGTTCTTCCAGATTATTTACTTCTTCATGGGAAGAAGATTTTACTAAAACTGAGAAAATTTGCAGACCAGCCACTTGGTCATGCAGTCAAACTGATAAACACTATACAGAGTTATCAATCAACTAGAAGGTGCTCTTCAGAGTGGTCCCCAATGTAAGTCTATGTATGGCGCAGGTGCTATGCTTCATGATTATACACACGCTTCTGTGCCTTATTCTCCTTTTCAGTGCTTGCTACTTTCCAGCAGCAAAGGGTCAGTGGAGCTGCCATGATGCGGAATGGAAAGTTTTTTTACATGTACATTTCCTTTCCATGACTGGCATCTCCATGAATCTTCCATTCCCTGGTCTCTCTAGAGTCTCTCAGAGAGGTGCAGATTTCTGCATTCTCACGTCTCTGGGTGGTTATTTGTTTTATGATTTACTGTTGTGAATACAAGTCCAAAAATTGCAAACAGTTGAACCCCCCTATTTTGCTGTGCAAAAACTTGTTAATTCACACACAAAGAACTGTTCTGCTGTTATAAAAATCTCTCAGTTAAATGCCTCAGTAATACACTTCCTGGGGAAAAAATCCTGTCAATCTGAGTCCTAGAGCTGAACAGCCTCTGGTTACCAGTTACCAGAAGAAGTAAATGCGCAGGAGCAGACCCTTACCAGAAAGTCAACTGTTCCTTGTTTGAGAGAGTTTATCTCAGGAACCAACAGCAGAAGTGTCCTTGATGGTCTTCAGTGTCAAGACAGAATATAAGGGAAGAGGCAGCTTTTTTCACTAATCAAGTCCCTGACCATCTGGGCCTTTATACATTGAATCAGCACCCTGAATTTGACATAAGTAGGCAGTGCAGAACGTGGGTAAGTTAGATGGTCACTGTGGCCAGCCTCACTTACCAGCAGACTGCTTTTTTCATTGTATATTTCTGCATATAGCAGGAAGGGAGTTCAAGGGTATTGTTATCCCATGTGTGGGCTAACCATATCATGGATCACAGTGTGAGGACAGAAGCCTCTCAGGGAGGGGATAAACCCCCCTCTGGGACAGATGGGTGAGGAGTTGACAAGCAAGGTAGGGGAGTGGGTAGAACTTTGAGTCAGTCCCACCAGTGTGCTGATGAGTGCATCTGAGCTGGCACAGAAGGGAAAGCAACAAGTAAGGTATGGGTCTGACACAGTTTACCTCCTTCATGGAGCAATAGAGGAGCCAGGGACTAGATTGTGACTTTCTGAGTCACAATCTAGCCTATGGTCTGTTTCTGGAGCAGAACAGTTATGTGGTGCCTCTTGGCCAGGGCTTTGTGGCAAAGCCACAATCTAGTTCTTAGGAGACAGACAACAGAAGCAGTAGCATCCCAGGTGACTTACGGAAACACTCCTAGAGTGCATTTCAGAAATCCAGCCTGGAGGTGATGGAGACATGCATGACCATAACCTATACATTTTATAACAGTCTAAAAAGTTGTTTGAAAAGACCTATTGTTCTTTTCAAGTTTAGCAACTAAATAGTAAAGATTTACTAAAAATATGCCATGCCAGGGTATAAATTCAGGAGCCTTTCCTATGAAAAATGCATACCTCAGAATGTAACCTCTTTGTTCTATCCTTTTTCTTACATCCGCTAGAAATAATGACTGCAGAATCTCTTTCAACAAAAGGTCATTTATGTCAACGGACGAAACACAGAGGATCAGATCGCCTGCGGTAATTGCAAATTAATGCTCTACTGCTAATGCATTAACTACATAATATTGATCTACAATTGAATCATACAGGCTACTGTGAAGTGAGTTTTACTTTAGTATTTTTGTGCTTTAATACTTTTCCCACAATACATTTTCTCTTTCCCCTGGAATTTTCTGTAATTGTCTCCATTTTTAGTTTCCTACAGTGTAATGACTTCTGCAAATGCATGTCTGTTCCTCAAAGGCCTTTCAAACAATCTACCAAACCATCGATGTGACATGGTAAAGTACACGTGATGCAAGTGACACATAAAAACAGATGGAAAATCTTATTTTTATAAATCAAAGCTCTAGGAAAAAGCTCACTAGAAAAGAAAAACAAGTTACCATATATACTCGTTCATAAGCCGAATTTTTTTAGTGAAAAAAGGGAAGCACCAGAGAAGGGGGTCAGCTTATGAAAGGGTATAGAGAGGGAGAGGTGGGACACAGCCCCTCCCCCCAACAGAGGGAGCAAGGAGAGGCAGCACAGCCAGCAGGGAAGAGGCGGGGCCAGAGTCTCTCCGCTTCTGGCCACGCTGCTCTCCCCCCAGCTTCTGAAGCAGCTGCAGCTCCAGGGCTGGCAGGCTGCAGCCGTGCCACTCGGCCCTGCCCCCCAGAGCAGGCTGTGGCTGTGCTGCCCGGCCCGCCAGAGCACGCTGCAGCTGTGCCGCCCGGCCCTGCTTGCTGGACCATGCTGCGGCCGCGCCGCACGGTCTGGCCCGCTGGAGCAGGCTGCGGCTGCGCTGCCCAGCCTGTCAGAGCAGGTCTAGCCAGGCCAGAGACATCCTCCCCGGGCCCTCCCAAGATAAGGTGGGAAGGGATGGGATGGGGAGAGTGTGGGCGTCCTGGGCTAGGGGTGGGGTCATGTGGGGGGTGGTCACAGGGGTTACTCCCCTGACTCCCAGCTTTCCCCCCCCCCACGAAAATTTCCCCACCAGTTGCTGTCACGGCCCGGCTTTGTTTACATGCCTGCGGACGCTCGAGGTAAACAAACCATCTCAGCCCACCAGCGCCTTATTCTGATGGCCCGGGAGCCAAAGTTTGATGACCCCTGAATTATAGGGTCAGCTTATGAACGGGTTATAAAATTTTTCCATTTTTACTTTTCCAGCTTGCGGGGGTCGGCTTATAAACAAACTGGCTTATGATCGAGTATATACACTTCAATGACACTGCACTCTCTAACAAACCTACAGTAAGAGACCAAACCTCAAAATGATGCAGTCAAAAAATCAGTGAGAGCTTTGGGTATACACGAAATGCAGGATTGGGCACATGTGGATAACATAGTTACTTATGTTTATTTCATTTTATGTTGAAAAGAAATACGTAGACTGAGATATGCTATGACAAAGCACAGTACTAAGAGATCAGTGGTGGAAGCATTTAAATGCATCCAAGATCTGATTGAAAAGATAAAAAATGAATGCTCTTTCCAACCATTCCTGAAACTACACAAATTGGAAGAGCTATCTGTTTGTTTTAAATAGTTTCACTTCCAGATAATGTGTAACCCCCTTGGAGTTTAGAGATCATGGCCCCTTTGAAACCTTTTCCTGAGGAGGAGGAAATGTTGGTTGTTCCAGGGGCGTGGAGAGAAGGAGAGTGGAAGGGTGTGTGTGTCTGTAGCTCCAGATGAAAGGGCTACAGCAAATGTAACCCTCACACCTCCTGGTGAGGTGTTCGGTCACATCTAGTGGCACTGAGATCACCTAGAGAGAGAGAGAGATAAAATGAGTCTGCTCTATAGCCCTAGCTAACAGCCAGTTGGCTTTTAGCTCATGCTATAGAGGCTCATGCACTAAGCTCCAGAGGTCCCCGGTTCAATACTGTCCACTGGGGCCTGTTGACGTTACACAAGCAGGCCCTCACCCAGCAAAGTAGCCGAGAACCTGCCGGAAGCCGGGGAGGGACAGAGCGGCTGACCAGGGACACCCCAGGACAGGAGCCAGGAGGAGCATTGTGCTAGGGAGGAATCACCCGAGAAGGAGAAACCGGAGCTGGACACAGTATCACTGTTGCCCAGGGATGTATGGGGCCATAAGTACTGTACTGGAGCTTGTGATCTTGAATTGGGAATAAGGAGGGAGGCTGTAGCTAGGTAAGTGGGGAGGTTTGCAGAGAGTTTGCAGAGAGTGGGTTTGCAGAGAGTGGCATAATTGAACACCGGAGGGGTTTGTTGTTGAAAGTTTACTGGGGTGCTGAAGATGACCAGGAGCATCCAAGTCTCACTGCCAGACTGGAACTCTGCCCAGGACTCCTGAATACTGAAGCTATGTCTACACTACCGCAGTAAGTCGACCTATGCTACGCAACTCCAGCTATGTGACTAACGTAGCTGGAGTTGATGTATTCTTAGGTCGAGTTACTGCAGGGGGGCGATGGGAAAAACTCTTCTTGTCGGGATTAGAGTACAGGGAGAGTGATCTGCTGTCGATTTGGTGGGTCTTCACTAGACACACTAAATCAACCGCCAGTGGATCGATCTCAGAGCGTCGATCCCAGCTGCAGAGTAGACATAGCCTGAGTGTAGACGCACTGCTCAGAGTCTGCCCTTTCATATGGTGGTACCACTGGGCCTGGGGGCCTCTTGTTGAGTGTGATCCTGTTTTACCATTCCCCCGCTCTGCCCCCTTGTTGTTTTTTCTCCATTCATCTTCTGTAAACAAACATTTCCTTTCGCTGTATTCATTGTACTTCCTGGTGTGCATGTGGGATCACTCCAGAGGGCTTGGAACAGGTTTTTCCCTGCTGCATTCCTGCACACCCCTTTTCTTGGCCAGAGCTGCCTGAAAACTAAACTCCATCTTGGCCACATGGGTGCTAAAGTTACAAATAGTTAAATTGATCTGCATCTATTATAAACTTCCTTTATTGTATAAGCAATCTTGATATTATACATATGAAAATGTTGTGCTCCTCCTCCCAAAAGGGAGGCTAGATCAAATGCACTTCTAAACACTGAAAGGGCATCCATGATGAAGAGATGACTGGGTCAAATTTCAATGAATGCCATTGGACCTGGTACATGGGGTTGCCATGCAGGGGTACCATTTTCAGCTGGGCTGTTCTCCATGATGGTGGGGCGCAGAGGCACATAGGTCTGACTGCAGAGAGGCTGGTCCCTGCTGCAGGTGCCAGCATCCAAGGGCTGACCATGCTGAGATGAGCTCCTGACAGCCCACCTTACAGGGAGTTGTGGCGCAGGGGAAGCCTATGCCACTGCCGGTGCCTGGTTTGTGTGTTCCTGCCCATTCTGGACTGTGCTGCCAATTCCCTTCTGGGGACCTTGGGTGTGGGAGAAGCAGGGCTGGATGTGGGGTGGAGTTGCAGTTTTGGTTATATCTCATTCCATCTAGACATCAAATATGAGCGTCACTGTTGTTCTGATCAGATATTTTTGGCATCATCCTCTGCTGAAGGTTTTATGTTTTTTCCATCCTCTTCTACTTCTTCCCTTAGACAGGGGAAGTATCTATGGTCAATATCATTTTGGTTTAAGAGCAGATTACATCCATTTATCTTAAATCTATTCCTCACTGACTTCAGCTAGGCTGAAATAAGCCACTCTTAAACCAAAATAAGTGTCTACACAGGGTTTTGCACCCATTTATCTGAATCAGTTTTAAAATGATTTAAGTTAAACCAACACAACTTGCTGGTATAAAGAAACCCTAAGAGGGGAAAACAGGGCTCGTCATTGTCTCTGTTGAGGAACTGATGCTGGAAATGGATGAGCCTTGCAATGTTCTCTAAAGGAGGTGTCCAGACCAGTGTTCCATGCACAGAGCTCCACACGGAACATGAATCACTTTAATCAGCCAATACTTAATTAGTATTAAAAATTATTCTGAGTTTTCTAGGTTCAGCAAGTGATTCTTTAATTAGCCACTCCAGAAACAATACCCATTCCACTCTCTCTGTATTTAGTTACCTTTTAGAATTCTCCATTATCTTCAGGGACATGTCTACACACAAGAACCATCTCCCCACACACATACAGAATCTGTATTTAGGAAAAGTGCATAGCTCTGCATTTTGGTCTAGGTTCAGTTCTAATTAGCGTCCATAAATTAAATGAATGTGTAGTTCTGAAAACACTCCCTTGTTGATCATACTTTTGTTGTAGACAAATATCGTACTAGAAGTAGCATCATACAATTGGTTGGTTGGTGTGTGTGTAAGGGACACAGAACTGAAGTAGCACTGAGACTGTTACCCAGACAAAGTAGCTCCCTGATCCCTTTACCATAAAAGGAGAGTTTGAAATAGCCTAATAGAAGTTTTAAAAATTAATAAGCACTATTAGTAAAGCAGATAGACAAAACAACTTACAGGATAACCTCATGTACTCTTCTGCCTGTTTGATGCTAATACAGAGAGTTCAGGACTGGCTGAGAGGGCATGTGAACCTCCTATTGCTACTTCTTCCCCCAAAAGGTTACAGGTTACACCACTATCTCCCTTCAAATCCAGAACATTTCACTGCACTTACTTGCTTCTGGGGCTAGCAGACAATCAGTAGTTTGGGATCCCAGGGGTATTCAATTTGCCATCTACCCTGATAGCTTTCAATAGTAACTGTAGTGTCAGACCTGCTATTAGAGATCCCATAAACTCCTAATACTGCGTGACTCTTCAGGGCTTATGCAAATAACCTCACCAATAAATTTGCCCAGGATATTTTCTTCACCTCAGCAAACCTGGGACTGGCCTTTGCCGTCATTGCAGTTATCCAGTAACGCCAGCCACACACTGGATCTAATTTTCAGTGCCAAATGAGGTATTGGGAATGAAGGCACCATTGTCATGTTGTAGACCAGGTGTGGGCAAACTACAGCCTGCAAGCTGCACTATGCGACTCGGCCCCGCTGCAACGCTCCGGCCGGGGTGGGGTGCTCGCTTGCGGGGCAGATCACGTGGCTCAGCCATGCTCCAGGGCACTGGGTCGGGGACTGCACCACGTGGTTTGGCCCTGCTCCGGTGCTCCAGCGCTCCATCCAAGCAAGGCGCTGGGTCGGGGGCTGCACCACATGTCTCCCAGAAGTTGCGGCATGGCCCCGCTCTGGCTCCTACCCACTCTAATAGGAGCTGCAGGGGCGGTGCCTGCAAATGGGACAGCGTGCAGAACCGCCTGACCACGCCTCTGCATAGGAGCTGGAGAAGGGACTTTCCCCTGCTTCCAGGAGCCGCTTGAGGTAAGCACTGCTCGGAGCCTGCACCCCCTGAACCTCTCCCCACACCCCTGCCCCAGCCCTGATCCCCCTCCCACTCTCCGAACCCCTCGATCCCAGCCCAGAGCACCCTCCTGCACCCCAAACCTCTTATCCCCAGTCCCACCCCAGAGCTCAAACCCCATCCCGCACCCCAACCTCAATTTTGAGAGCATTCATGGCCCACCATACAATTTCTATTCCCCGATGTGGTCCTCGGGCCAAAAAGTTTGCCCACCCCTGTTGTAGACTATCACCTTCTTCAAATATAAGTTTCCCCCTTCATTTAGATGCAATGTACACTATGTGTTCCTTCCCTGATTATTTATCGATCCTGCAGGCTTCCAAAGATACACAGCACAGAAGATTAGTCTGCACCCTAACACCATGGGGTTTATGTCCTGGTGAAAGAAACGCTATGACCACCTACTATCCACAACAACTGTCCTCCTCCTCTACATAACAATGGTTTTCAGACAGCTGGCTGCTCAATGCAGGCAAAAGGCTGAAGTGCCAATGGACCCTCTAGGACCCATACTACCAACACCTCCTGTTAATGAAAAATCTATCACACATACTAAAGTCTGTCTAGTGCTTCAGAAAACATTAGCCAATGCAACCAACTACTGCAAACTATCTAACATCCCATTCCTTAGCCATGACTGTGATGCCAACAACATGTAAAGGATGCACAGCTCTGCATTTTTCATCACTCAAAACAAGTGCTTGAGGGAGATTGGTGCCTGGATGAAGAACAGCTATTTCAAACTGAATGCAGGTGGGACCAAAAGTAAAGCCATCTGGAATTCCCTTTAGTGCTCAATAAGACACAGGATGAAAACTCTCTGTTCCAAAGAGCTTATGCTGGGCAAGACAGAAACTGAAAACACAGGATGTATTCGGAAGCACAAATGCATTAACTTCATTTGCTTAACAAGGGAAAATGATTTAATTTGGAAACTTTCTAGGTTAGAGGAAAAGGTACTACTTCACTCTTAAAAAGCTAGCCTTTTCCTGGGTCAGCACAATAGGTTATGGGGCATCCACTCCATCACTGAACATCTTAAGTGAATGGCTCCTAGCAACGAGCATGGTGATAACAATATGAACATTTGTCCCAATGGATCAATTATGCTAATGTGTCCTTTTTCCTACTTTGAGGTGAAATCTTTAGTTTTTAAAATAAATTACAGTTCTGTGATAAATTACTAATTATAATTTTTAAAGGAAAAAAACAAATACCTGTAGAACAGAAGCACCACTGTGGAGAAATTGCAGCCCACTCTCAGCTGAATCAATTCCTCCAGTTGCTAAGATGGGAAATTCTGGAAGAGCATGAGCTATAGCAGATACTGCTCGCAGGGCTATGGGCCTAATAGCACTTCCTAAAGAAAATCAAAATACAGTGTTAGCATGTTGGAATACTCAGCATTTAGATATGATGTGTGCATGCCCATCATGGGATGGCAGTGTTGTACTAGACAAACCATTAACATCAAGAACTAATATCTAATTATAATATCTAAAAATATATTAATTTGTAAATTGACATGTATCAGGTTTTGAATAGTATTATTACATGCAAAAGTGTTAGGAACGTGGGTGTAATAACCCTAAAATTGCAGACAGAAACACTTGCATATTTAACTGGATAAAACATAAAACTTGGCTCAAACATTTAAGCATCTGTTTTAAAAGAACAAGGAACAATATAATTAGAAACAGAAAACAATTCCATACAGTAAATTATAGATATACAGCTCTAAATTTCCACATAAGGGATAAGGCTGCTGGTGTGAACACAGATATTGTGCAAATAAAAGGAAAATTTTGAATTTGTTTTACATAATCAGAATCAAACATTTTGTTTAGAACTACCAGTCCAAATGCACTTTGACATTTTGGATATTATTTAATACATGTCCCTTGTGGACACATTCAAGGATGTTGGTACCTCTTTAAGAAGCCCAGCTTTGATCAGATTACTCCCTAAAATTGCATGGTACTAGTCACATGAGCAAAGTTACTCATGTGCATACATGTTTGTAGGATTGGGGCCTAAATTTTCAAAGTGGTACATGGGGATTTGGCCACTCAATTTCTTGAGCCGTTTATGGGAATCATGATAAAACCCTAGTGCACTGCTTAGACAATTTACTCCATTTTGTTTAAAGTATATTGATGTTACATGAATATTAGCAAAAACATAAGAATACAGCATGTACTAGACAGTAAGTGATCCTGGTTGCTGGCATATATTCAGCTATCTATATTTTTAGACTATTTGGGATGTATTTAAACTATTAAAAGCTTTTTATATTAAAATATCCAGCTAATTTAGAATAAAAATACAGTGTGTTACAGTGGTGTCTTGCAGTAGTGCAGGGACTGTACATTGCACTGGCAAGCAGTATAGGGAAGAGTACTTCACTAACAAGGAGATTGACTAGGGGTCTGTCTAGATTAGAGGAAAAAGGGTGTTTGTTATATTGAATAGTTAACTTGAGGTAAGTAACATGATATGAAACACCCCAAACACTTTGTGCAGACACGATGTAACACTTTTACCACTGTATTAGCTGGGCAGGGTGAACTCCCGAGTCCTCATTTGATCTGCTCTTGGGGCAAAGGACCAATGGAGGCAGTCAGTAATAAAGATGAGTGGGGAAAAAAGGAGAGGGAGGACCAAGGAATTGTAGGAGAATGAAGAAAAACAAGGAGGGAAAGAAGCATGAGCAGAGCAGGATGTTTCCAGTTCCTCCTTACGCCCTCCTCTGTTTACAACATTGTCCTCATTTCAGAAAGGAACTGCTTTCTCTTTCACCACAGAGAGGTTTGATTATTGTTGTCTTTTACCCTGTTGTGTGATTATGTTTCTAAAAGAGAAACTCTGTAATCTGCTAGCTGGATTTTTAATCTGCTAAAGGAATAGTCTTTGACAACTTTTAATTTTCAACAGATAACATATTTATTTGTGTTACCAGGGGAAAAGCAGAGGCCCCAGAACACCGAACGCAACATATGCACTCTCCTCTCCCTCTACTATCCCATCTGAAAGTAAAAATCATAACACATGCATACTACAGCCATAGGTAGCTGACCTGCTGGGGATCTCCAAAGGACCTAAGTCAATCTAGCAGTCTGCCATCTAGAGAGTTGTCCACCCTTTTTCATGCATCACATTTTTTTATTTTTTTAAACAATCGTCAGCTCTAGTGTGGCAACTACCACCAGTTTGTTGGTATCTGTTCACTGCTATCACAGCACACCAGGTATGGAAGACAGAGTGAATGAGCAGTACAGCTCTGCATATCAGCACAGTGTCTAAGGCCTGTCAGTTTGTTTTAAACAGGGAAGCTGGATTTTTCCAGCAGAATTTTTCATTTTCAAAAGGACATTGTTTGCCAATGTAAGTTTTCCAACAGAAAACTGAAAATTTGGTTTGCTTTAACCATTTCAAAACCCCTCTTTCTTCAGCTGAGATTGCCTCCAGCAAAATGTCACCTCCTCCTAACAAACCACTGATACAGGCAACATTGGGCTTCACAAACAGGCTGTCTGACAAGTCTGTCCCGTCAACACACGTTACAAAATCAGCATCCAAATGCCTAGATAAGTTGTCTCTACTGACATCTGCTCCTGACTCAGCACATGAATTATCTTCTTGAGTTATGCCATCTCCAGCTGCTTCAGCACTGATCCCACCTCATTATTTACCAACCTGACATCTCCTCCCCCCTCCAACAACTGAACTCTGTTCTTTACATCACAACCACACCTGGGTGAAAGCAGCCTTCACACTGCCTGATAAGTCTGCTTCGTTAATGTGTGTCTTCAAGGTGCTGGATGTTCTTGAATATCTGGATTATTGATCGAGAATATGAGGTGTTATGCGCTATGCATAGGTACCATTTTTTGCACTGAAGTTATGCCTTGCTCGATCAACAACATTAGAGAGGTTACAAATGATATCTTCACCATGAACATTTTTAGAAATATGAATGGACAACTTAGCTCAATGTGCAGAAGAGATTTTTCTGCCAGTACTGATGTGCTTTGGGGGCAACTGAATGATTTTTCACAAAAGTTGGGAATTTTAATAAAAATCCATAATAGAACCTAAATAAAGATCACAGCAAAACAGAATCACAAAGAGCGCGGACTGCTGGCACCGAACTTTCTAGTGGACACCAATGGTGTGAAATTTGCAGTCCATTTAGCCAGATCAATCGTAATGAGATTGAAAGATTAGCTGTAAAAGATACAATGGGTACTTGCTCTTAGACATTGCACAGCACCATTACAGAGATGATGGTCAAGTCTTATAGAATGACTAAGCTCAGAATGATGGCATCACATGAGAAATTTTTCATGCATTTGTTTATTAAGTCATCTAAAAAGTGGACCAAAAATATACATTACGCAAGCAAAACCATTCAGAAGTGAGCTGATCAAGAAATAAGCACACAAAATGCTTCAACAACTCAATCTTTGTGAGCAAAACTGAAAATGAACATAAGAAATGCCATACCAGTTTTAAACATTGATGCATATAGTCCTAAATCCAGTCTCTGACAGTTTCCAGAAACAGATGCTTCAGAGTGGGGTACAAATAACCCAGAAATAGGCTATTTTATATATATATATATATTGACCACTGGGAAAAAAATTTCTAATCCACATCAGTTAAAGGCTGGTTTATGCCTCGAGGCATGACGGTTTATTCCCCTTCCATTTTTTAAAATATTGACGCGACTCTGGATGTTCTCATTTTTCATATAAATATCCCATCCCTTTTTAAATCATGTCAAACACTTGATATCTTGTGGCAATGAGTTCCACAGAAGAATTCCACTTTATGTGAAGAAATGTCCTTTTCATCTGTTTTAATTTGCTGCCTATTTAAATGAATGTCCCCTTGAACAATGGATACTGGGAAGAAAGGAACAAGTGACCATTTGTTAAGTGCTTGCACAATAAAATAATCGGAAAGGACTTCCTTCAGCTTAACAAAATCAGTGGTGTGACTGCAGCAGCACAGCAGAGAAGATAGTGACTGAGCTGCAAGCTGTGTGGATCTCATTGGATTTATAGGTTGAGGCTTTGATGGAGCTAGTGTAATGAATGGATATTTTTCTGGAGCTCAGACACTCATTTCCAGTGAGTTACCAGCTGTCTCTATATCCACTGTGCAAGTTGTTTAAATCTGGTAATCAGTAAATCTAGTGATAAATGTTTGGGTACAATTTCAAAGGAACAATATTCATCAATAACTCAGCTAAAAGAACAACAAAATCATGTCAACACTGCTTCTAATGACAGTAAACAAATGGCTCTTATGACATTCAAAGGGTTGATTGACATATGTGTCATTGTTATTCCAACATTTTTTTCTTAGTATTCTGGAGGGCACAAAAGGAACATACAAGGAGCTGTAAACATTTTTCCTTCACACTTTATCATCTTACTCAAAACACATGGAAGGAGAGATACAGGAGGACTGGAAGGAAGCAAATATAACTCCAGTCTTCCAACAGGCTTTATGGCAGAGTCATGATATAACACGAAGAAAAAGTCTAAACCTAGCGACAGGCAAGAGGAAATACAAACTAACAAAAATTCGTCACTAAGGTTTCATAGAGTGGGAAATGTCTGGTAAATCATATGGAATTTCCAAAAAATTAACTATGGTCCCAATCCAGCAACACGTTTCAGCACTTGGGACTTCAATGAGATTACTCCTGTGCTTAAAGTTTAGTACATGACAAAGTGATTTGATGTATTGGGGTTTATAATTCCAGTAGGTCAGGGTCAGTAGCTAAGAGAGTTGCTAGCACAACACTCCTTTGATAGCAACATGACAGTGGTTATCAAGGGCTGGATGGGGTATGCCATATAGCTTACTGTAAAATAAAGAACCACTTTATGATATGCAAAGCCCATTTATCCAGGCCTCAAGCACAGGACCAGTATTTGAATGTAAGAGAGAGAAATAGATGTACCTCTCTAATTAAAATGCAATACACCTGCTATTATTTAAAGCTAAACAATAAAAAAAATCCTAAAATTCAAAAAAATATTCATTTTTCTGCTGTATAATTAGGGTTTATGCTTTGTTTTTTATTTTAAAGAACAGTCAGTGTTCATGATTAAAATGGAGAGAAGTCACAAAAATGCGGCATAATAAAATATATCAAGTGTCACAGGCATTATTTTGTACATCAAATAATCTCCTTCCCCTATTTAGTGCAAATAATTAGAACTGTGCTTCTGCTGTGATAACAGTTAACAGATACTAACATAGTGGTAGTAGTTGCTACACCAGAGATTATATTTGTTTAAAAAAAAAATGCTGTTCTCTCCTGGGAGGAGGGAGACTTCACCTCTGTTGGAGGAATTAAGGTGCTTGCCAAGAATTTACTGGTTTTGTTCTTGGTTTCAATGGGGCTCCTTTTCACTGTTAGTGTTCAGTCTTGCAAAGTGTTGAGCTCCTTCAGCTCTGAAGTTATGGGGAGCTGAATGCACTTGGAACAGTCAAAAATTGCTATGCACCTTGCAGAATCAAGTGTGCAAGGCCAGACCCAATGCACTTTGAGTTCAATAAAAAGACTCCCATTGATGTCAAGGACTTCTCAAGCGATCTAGTTTCATCTGGAAGCTCTGATAGCTCTCAGTCAAATTGGTTCAGCTGTTCACCATCACATCTACCCACCAATGTGAAAACAAATCCCTTTTTCTCAGAAGTAATGGAAATTAGGCTTGGTACACATTTACACTAAGGCCACTTTTCACAACTCTGGCAGCATAAAAGAGACTTAAACTACAGCCACTTTAAGGGCACTTTACACTGCCAGAGCAGCTGTAAAGGCGCCTTAGGATAAACAAGAATCAAGCCCTCCCTCCTTTAAAAAAAACAGGTCAATGTGGGAATTCCTAACTCGTGTGACTATAATGGCAAAGTTATACACAAATACTATATAATTATTTGTATTTTTCCATATATTTATTTTTCTACCATATTGTTTGAATCTTGAAATTGTATATTTAGCCTTTTTAATTCAGCTATATGCACTAACCAAAGAAACAGACAAACAAGAAAACTCCTAATATCTATCAAACAGTAGCTGGAATAACACTGAAATTAGGTCATAATTCTTATTTGTGTTCTTTGTATAAGAATGCAAAATTTAGTTTTAATTTATTTATGTTACAGTAATTACACTGGGGATCTTCTTTACAAATGTAAATTCAGATTTGTACTACAGTAGAATAAACTTTACAAAGAAAAAAGAAGCTGATACTAAGTATTCAAATTATTTGTAATGAATAACAAATATTTTTGACGATTGTGCTGCTATGAAAAGAAAAACAAAAATCTACCCACCACCTCCCTCTCTCTGCATATATACATATATACTCTAGCAAGGTAGTTGACACTGTTATCTTTTAGAAGCTAAGTTCATAAAACCAGGGAAGGGGAAAAAAATACTGAGATAGAGAACGCATGCGAGAGAGCAAATATCAGAGTAAGGAAAAACATGGTAGAATGGGAATAGATCTGGGAAAGTTCACCATTCAGTTACTGTAAATATTCAGTTCCTGTAAATAGTAACAGAATGAGAAAGTTTGAAGATTAGACAAAAACAAATAAAGGCAATCTACTCTGATCTCAAAGGAACATTCTGCACATGCTTCTATTGTATAATCCTGATATTTAAAAGAAACTTCATATGGATAATCCATATTTTAAATAACTCAGACAAATGTACAAGACAAGATATTTGCATCTAATTCATTATTTGTCATAATTATTCTACATATTCTTTCTCTCTCCCTCCTGTAGGTGGCCACCATAAACTACACTTATCAAATCACTCATTAGCAGGGTTTTCAATACTGTCATATCCAGATAATTAGCAATTTATTTAAATAACCAATTTCTGTGGAAATAATTGCCATGGAATGCCCTGAACCTACTTTTTATGAACTATAATAAAAGTGTTAAAATAATCCCTGACATTTGCAAATGCCATTAGTTCACCTTTCCTTTTGATAGTGCTATGGCATTATGTTTAAACAATTACCCGATAATGCAGCAGTTTAATGAAATAGTGCAGCAAGCACATCCTTCAAAATGGCCAGTGAATGCATTTATATGCAGAAGAAAATTCAGTGAACAGACATGTCTGGAGAGAAATATGATATACAGCTAGTATAAAACCCCAGAATGAAAGCTATTAGTACCATATAATGCTCAAAGTACTAGCAAACAGATGATGTACCAAAATGTCATGTTCAAGATGGATGCGGTGTATAGTTTAGGCGTACAATTCAGAATCTGATTTATCAAGTAACCTGGATAACTCTTCTATCAGTGGCACCTATCTCTTCCAGAATCAGTTTGGTCCATCACTAATTTATATAATAATAGCTATTACCAAATTTACTAATGAATTATTTACTGATTCTAGATCTTGTTAACAAATAACAAAGTTTTTGATTTTTCAGTGTAGTCCAGCATATGGCATTTTAGTAAACCCCGGCGTTCTCCAAAATAAAGAAGGGCCCTGGAGTATTTCTATTCAAAACTTTTAATTACACGTTCATGTCTCAAAAAGAACCTTTAAGGGAATATTTGCTGTATAGGCCACATCAGATTGGCGTCTACAATATCTTAGATAATTAGCCATCATCTTTAAAGCAAGGACTGACTCTGACTGGTATTTGGTTTTAATTATATTTCAATGGTGAAATCCCAGCTCCATGACGTTAATGGCAAAATTCCCATTGACTTCAATGGGGGCAGGATTTTACCCCGAGACTTCAGAACTAGGACTACAACCCTGCCACATTTAGGACAGTGTCTGGGTCACTACAGTCTGCCACTCATTTTTGTTCTCAGCTAATGATATTCTCAGCCAGTTGGGTCCTCCAGAGGAGATGGAAATGAAGGAGAGTCTACATTTTCTTTGCTAATGGTTTGTCTTTTCCTTTGCCTTGTGTCAAAAGGCTGTCCTTCGGGATTTTAATGTTTTTGAGTCCGTTCTGTGTACGTCTGTGAACACCAATAATTATTTTGCCCCACTTTCTCCCTCAAAACAAAAAATGAAAATGTGGTAAATGATGGCATCAATTATGATCAAAAACAGAATAAAAAAGTGGCCTTTTCAGTCCTCCCCCCTCCCCGTTCTTGAATTACTAGTGATGATTATTTATGAACCTTCCATTGTAAAGTTCATAAAATCACCAGAGTTCTTATTCAATAAATGTTTAGTTGTCATAGGAGATTTCTTTAAATTAATAAATGTTAGATTTGGGGCGCAGAGAGAAAAGGAAAATTTTTCTTACCTGTAAATGTTATTTCCCCAGTGGACAAGATCAGTTTCTAACTTGATAGATTTTCACTTACATCACACTTGAAAAGAGAGGAGGACACAACAGGGCTGCAGGATTTTGGGGTGCTCATACAAGGACTTTGGAGGGTGCTCCTAATGTACCCAGCCAAGAAAGTTACAGTATTTACTATCACACATACTTACAATCTGGGAAATGTGAGTAACCAGTGAGAACAAAACTGATTAGAGAAGTCAAGCTCAGGTAAAGAGAAAAAAAATTATTCAGAAAGGCGGGCAAGTCTTTGGGGGCAGGGACCTTCTTTTACTCTGTCTTTTGCGGCACCTACCAGAATGAGGCCCTGATCCTGATTGCCATTTTTATTTGTATTATTTTACAATCATCACTGAGATAAACTCCCAAAATAGCACTAAGGAAGGGGACATCTCAGGAATACTTTGTTCATTAGAGAAACATCATTCACAGATGCCTTACAAGATAGTCTCCCAGTGGATAGGTCGGTTTCTAATTAGATAGGTTCTGTGCCTCATTCACTCAACCAAAGCGTGCAATTACTTCTTTAGAACACAAAGTACACAGACACTACTCATTCTGAAGCCTGAAGCTGCATCTGCAGATAGCTACCGAGCTGAACACATCTGTATATCTACACTTGGAGCTGAGAGTGCGATTCCCAGCTTGTGTAGACATAGTGTCACTAATTCCCACCAAGCTAGCATGCTAAAATTAGTCGAGTAGCCAGGGAGTGGTGAGTAGTGGCATGGGCTAACTGGTAACTCGTACAAAACCACCTGAGTTCTGTGGGTACATACTTGGCACAGCCAGCCCGTGCCGCCACTCACCGCTGCCTGTGCTACACTACTATGTTTAGTGTGCTAGCTTGATGAGAGCTATATCTATGTGAGTTGGGAATCGCACCCCCAGGCCTAAATGTAGACATATTTTTACTAGTCACACAGCAGCTTACAGATTGGCTCTAGGGGAAGCAATGCCTCTATTAGCCTGGGAGATGGCATTAGATATATCAGAATAGCCTTTAGCTCCCTACCGGACAATGACTACTCTGGACAATATGGCTTCAGTTCTAAAAAAACATTTAAGTGTGTGTGTCTAAATTTATTCCTGTTCAACCAAATATTTCAGCATATGCTTAACTCTGAGCACACAATGGGTCTTAACCCTGTGTCCAAGAGCTTGGTGGAACAGTGCAGGACTGCTGAACTGGGACCTTTAAGTCCCTAAAATTCATTTTAAAATGTTAGTGCTGCTGAGAACATCTGTGACAACTCCTCGTGGTGATAACATCGGTGCTGTTCAAAAGGCTTTAGATATACATTAATTCATCTAGGACTGCTCCCAGCTGTTTGGAGAACAAGCCTATAAATGCAACAGAAAATGAAAGAAATAAGACCTAAAAAGCTCAGAAAGCTCAAATACAGGGTTTCTTTCCCCATTGATGTACCCAAACATCAGAGTTTTCAGTCTTGTCTATTCTATGTATCTGTCTCATCCAGTTGCTAGTGGTTTAATCATTTGACGTGTTAATAAAATAAAACTAAAACAAACAAACAACAAATACAGTTAAACCCTGTTATCTCGACGGCCTAGGGGTTTGCCAAAAGCCATCGAGATAACCAATGATCGAGATAAACCCCTATCCACCCCCCCACCCCCTCCCTGCCCCCTTACCGCGCTGCCTGCACGTGGCTGGATCCGGCAAAGCGGAGCCGGGCGGACGGGGGACGGGCGGGGACGGGCAGGGACCAGGTATGCGGGCCGGGCGGGTGGGCCAGGGAGTATGGCGGGGAAGCGGGGACCGGCGGGCGGGGAAGCGGAGCCGGCAGGCGGCAGGCGAGCCGGGACCAGGTATGCGGGTCCGGGCGGGCGGGCGGGGACAGGCAGGGACCGGGCGGGAGGCGAGGCGGAGCCGGGCGGGCGGCAGGCGAGCCGGGACCAGGTATGCGGGTCCGGGCGGGCAGGCGGAGACAGGCAGGGACCGGGTATGCGGGGGCGGGCAGGCGGGGAAGCGGAGCTGGGCGGGCGGGTACGCGGGGAACCGCCGGGCTGGGGAGCCGGGCGGCCGGGGAACCGCGTGGCTGGGCGGCTGGTAGGGGACAGGCAGGGACCGGGCGGGAGGCGAGGCGGAGCCGGGCGGGCGGGCGGCAGGCGAGCCGGGACCAGGTATGCGGGTCCGGGCGGGCAGGCGGAGACAGGCAGGGACCGGGTATGCGGGGGCGGGCAGGCGGGGAAGCGGAGCTGGGCGGGCGGGTACGCGGGGAACCGCCGGGCTGGGGAGCCGGGCAGCCGGGGAACCGCGTGGCTGGGCGGCTGGGGACACGGTGGGTCGGGGACGGGCTCGAGATATTAGGGTTCTGCAAATCGACATAACAGATGAGAAACCCATAAGGCAAACAGGGCGTTTGGCGGTTCCTCTTGTAAACCGTCCACTTAATAGGGTTGGCAAGTTAACCGAGGTCGACATAAATGGGTTCCACTGTACCACCATCAAAAGACTATTGATGTGCTAGGAAGACAAGAATACAAAACTATTGTGGGACAAATGACCCCATTTTAGTTGAATGGATTGTTTGCCAATGCACTAATGTAAAAATATGTACACTCAATAGACAGATATATTTTCATATTCACATATACATAAAACAGAGTGGATGACACGTCCCCTGATAAAACCTGTTATTTCAACACTTCAAGTGAAAAGTGTTAAAATAAATGGCTCATCACATACAAGTGTTAAAATAAATGTTTATTTCAACACTTTGCGTGTCATACCCATGTATTTCAACACTTTCCATTTCTCAAGATGCATGCAACCAGGAGTTGGAGAGATATAGGTAACACAGGACAATTGAAAAAAGTCTGTGTGGTACATGATGATTAGGAAGCTCTTTACAAATTAAAATTATAAGTGGGAGATACCTTGAAAGTACTGGGAATCTGTATGCACTTGTAAGCTGGTAGGCTCTCACCAGCCCAGGAAAGAACCATTACCACACCTGAGTCCATTTCAAGAGTGTATCTCATGTTCAAGCACACAAAACTAATGAGTAAAACAAAGCAATCTCCTGACCAACACAGGCTGCCGTGCCTTCCAAAAGGATTTTTCCTTGCCCTGGGAAATAAAACACATGCTTCCCTCATATCCTCTGCTGAGTCATGTGCCAGGCAGGTAGACCTTAACACTTTCATGGCTGTTTTACCTCATCACAGTGTAATTTTATTCAGAATCCATACATGTATTTATTTTAGATCTCAGATTTTTCTTCACTCATTTCATGGGGGTGGAGGCAGATTCGGTTCATATGACTGCACCAATCATTTTATGATTTGAGCTGTGCAAAACTTTCATTTAAAATTGAAAACTGAAAGTAGGCAAAAATCACCTTGTCTCGGGTTCTGAGACAAACCTGAAATTCAGGCCAGATTAACAACCTTTCAATGATAAATCAAGTGTTGCAAGAATCTGGTCTTATTTATGGTTTAGGATGCGAAAAGATGATGGCTTCTGCCACAGCATGGATTCAAAATCAGGCAAAACATGACAGCTTTTGACTTTCACTTTGAGATTTTTGAGTAGAAACACAAAATGAAAAAGCAGGTGTTGATTCACATGAACCAGAACAAATCTTGTGGGGACCCTGAAGACAAAAATTGGCAGTTTACTGAAGTTATAATCCAGGACTTGAATTGTGCAATGGTGGGGAAACAGCTGGATTTTTTGGTCTTCTGGCCTAGCCCCAGACAGAGCTGCCCAGAGTGAGGGGCAAGTGGGGCAATTTGTCACAGGCCCCGGGCCCTGCAGGGGCCCCGCGAGCTGCTCTGGGTTTTCGGTGGCACTTCGGCGGCGGGCCCTTCACTCGCTCCAGGTCTTCGGCGGCGGGTCCTTCAGTGCAGTGGAAGACTCAGAGTGAGTGAAGGACCCACTGCTGAAGTGCTGCCAAAGCCTCGGAGCACCCCCCGGTGAGTACAAGCGACGCAAGCGGCGGCAGGGCCGCCCAGAGGATTCCGGGGGCCCGGGGTCTTCGACGGCGGGGGGCCCTTCCGTTCCGGGACCCGCCGCCGAAGTGCCCCGAAGACCCGCGGCGGGAGCCCCCCGCCGCCGAATTACCGCCGAAGCGGGACCCGCCACTGAAGTGCAGCCCGGTCTTCGGCGGTAATTCGGCGGGGGGGGGGTCCCCGCCGCGGGTCTTCGGGGCACTTCGGCGGCGGGTCCCGGAACGGAAGGGGCCCCCCGCCGCCGAAGACCGGGCTGCGCTTCGGCGGCGGCGGCGGCGGGTCCCGCTTCCCCCCCGCCCCAGCCCCAGCCTCAGCCTCTTACCCCCGGCTCCCTCCTCACCCGAAGCCTCTGCGCCTCACCGGAACAGCCGCAGCGTGCGGCCGGCGGGGCCTGAGCCCCGTCCCGCTCAGAGCCGCGTGGTGAGGGGGCGGGGCTGGGAGCGCCACGCCGAGCGGAGGGAGCTGAGCTCAGCCCGGAGCTCCCAGCCCCGCCCCCTCACCACGCGGCTCTGAGCGGGGCGGGGCTCAGGGGCCCCGGCGGAGACACGCCGCTTAATGCGCTGAGGCTCCAGGAGAGGGGCGGAGGCGGGAGCCTCCGCTGTTCTCTTGGGGGCCCCTGCAGAGCCCGGGGCCCGGGGCCAATTGCCCCCTTTGCCCCCCCCTCTGGGCAGCCCTGAGCGGCGGAAAAAAAACAAAACAAAAAACGTGATCGGCGGCACTTAGGCTGCTCTACCACCGCCGCTTCATTCTTTGGCGGCAATTCGGAGGTGGCTTTTTTCCCTCCAAGAGAGACCTGCCGCTGGATTGCTGCCAAAGACCTGGCCCTGCCCCAGGCCCCCTGAATCCTCTGGGTGGCCCTGGCCCCAGCTTCCAAGACTGTTCTCTTTTTTACTTTTTAATCCAGGGCCCAAAACTCTCTGTGGTTTGGAAGTAGCAGCTCTCAAATCACAGGCCTATTCAGAACTTAGAGTGCTAATTTGGCATCTCTCTCTCTCTGTCTCTCTCTGTCTGCTTTCAGGAGGGGAGAGCAAAATGCTGAAAGAACCAGTGCTCTTTTCTTTGGCCTTGTGGCTACTCAGCATTATTGGACCATCTTTGTTCCAAATGGAGAGAGAAGAGAAGCCACTGACTTGTTTCTGACCTCATGGCACAAGTCTTTCTCCTTTACATGTGCTAAAGAACCACCACAGTGTATTACCCATCTCCTTTACAGAGGAGTCATTACAGGTGCTGTCTGGTCTAGAAATGCTGTCCCATAGCTCTCACTTTCTAGCAATACAAATAACAAGCAATACAAATAGTGATTTGCACTCTCAAGACCTACAGAGGTGGTTTCCAGAATACCTGGGGACACCATTATCACAGGCTTTCAGGAGAAATAAACCACCAGTGATATGATCAAATGGATTTTTCTTCTCGACTCCCTCACTGTTCCTTCAAGCCAGCAAGATGGTCTGGAAGTCCCCTCCACTCTCAGATCTACATCAGGTTTCCAAAAGAAAAATACAAGGATTTTTTTAAATCATAGCATGTACTAAAAGCTGTGCATTGTAATTAGAAATGCACACACATGCACACAAACTGAAATAAGAGGGCCCCAAATGCCCTCCGTATGTGCGTCTCTCTCTGTCACATGCACACACCCTGCCTGAACACAAACAAACAAACATGCCTTCCAAGCACACTCCCTAACCACTCCTTCTGGGGAAAGCCTCTCTCCCGAGATGCAGAAAACAGTTCCTGGTAGTTTCGATCCAAACAGCCTGAGACAAAGACCTCTCTGCACATTAAGTGGTGAGGGCCATGGTCTGGATTGTAGGAAAAGGCATGTGGCCCTTTAAGGGTTAGAACGCCAGAGTGGCTGGCTGCAGCAGCTTTACCCCAGGTCAGCATGGGGACACTGGCCTATTTCCCCCCACCTCATCCCAAGCGACCAGAGGAGGAGATGGGAGACTAGTTGTGTCCAAGCTAGCGCAGGAAAAGTGCTCTTTTACCTGGATCAGGTGGAGCAGTACCCACCCTCCCATCCATGGAAGTGGTAAATACCAGGTTTTCTCTTTACCTGCTGTGGGCACTATTCTAGTCACTCCTTTCTTGTGGAGATGGGAAGGATTTTTTTCCTGCAGCACCAGATTAGCCAAGGTGAGGAGGGGGTTTTGCTGTCCTCACAGCAGGGTGGGAGCTTAGTTGGGGTGAACATGAAGTGGGAATTAGGCTATGATGTCATAACTCATTATGAACAGGAGTACTTGTGGCACCTTAGAGACTGACAGGCAGATGTCCAGTGCAGGTGTGCTGCAGGGAAGGGATACAGTGATCAGATAAAATGGACTGCTAAAGGAGTTAAGGGAGGTATTCTTTAAAGGAGTGGAAATGGGGGAGGGGATGCTTTGGGGTTCCTATGACTGGTATGGCAGTGGGGTTGGCTCTGTATCCCTTCCCTTTACAGCCCCCTTTGCCATCCCCACCCTTCAAATGAGAGTTAGAGTCCCAGGAGCAGATTGGCTGGTGACCAGGATAGGGAAAGGGGGAAGGCTGACAGCAGTCCCTCCTACTGCTGGTATATGTAAATGATTATGGAATTACCTGCACCGTATGCTTTTATCTGCTGGGTACTCCCAAGCATTTAGGAACCCAGTTGTGGCCAAATTAAAACCACATCCCTTGTCTCCTGTTGTTCCTCTACCACAGCCGGACAATGGGAATGCAGCAAGCCCCCACTTTTGCACAGTGTCTTTTGAGAACAATCTGTGTCAACAGCACAGGCAAGAGAAAGCAATTACATAGCAAGAAAATATTCAAAAACCTCAGTGAACCATCCCAGGATAATATTTATTGATAGCTTGTAAACCTGTACAACTGGCAAAAGGACAGGCCTTTGGAAACCTCTAACAATCAAGGGGAGAAGGCTGCACAGATTCTAGCAAGAGGGATGTGGCCCTAGGAGGGCAAACAACTCATTTTGTGGACTGTTTATTTTGTTGGACTTTTGTTTACCTGGGAGGGAAGAGCTGTTTATTGGTTTGGCTGGAGGGCTAACCTAAATTAAGCTACGCAAAGCAAGAAGAGACTCTGGCAGCAACACATCTTGACAATGAGGAGGAGGACTGGTGTTGATCAGTGGCTGCCCCTGAGGAATGAAAGATGAGACTCTGCCTCAGCAACCTACAAACAAATTCACTATCTCAAACCAAGCCACTGTACAGTTACAGACTCTATACATACATCTCTCTCTCAGTACATATAGTATAAAGTTATCTTCCACCAGTGTCACCTTTGGCAGATAAAATACTATAATCATTTTATAGCTGAATGGTGTACAATGCAATGAAAGTTCTTCAGTGGAAAAAATACTATGTTTTCACCCTTTTACTTTCTTCAGCAGTGATTAGTTCCAGAAAGATGAGGTATCATCATTCCTCTGAAGGCATTGTAGGATATAAGATTGGTCCTCAGAAGTTGGCAACATATAATAAATGTGCTTTATTCCTAAACATCAATCAGTTTCAAGAATGGCAGTTGCTTGCAGAATAGTAATAATAGAAATATTCAGCTAATAACTACCACAGGCATTAAAACACTGGATGACAGATGTGAAGTGTTCTTGTATAATTATGGTTTTATAACTAGATACATCAGTTCCTAAATATTTAGTTCCTTACATTTCTGTATTTTTGTAATGAAATTTACATGACAGCATTAAGGTGTTTTTTTTTTAAACTAAAACAAGAGACAGCTGGTACCTCTGCCTTTAATTAAACTTGGGTATTATATGTAAGGATGGCAATTTCCCAGAATGACTTGTTTCTCTAAAGTGATAAGAGTACAACATACAGCCTAAATCAATAAAAAAAGAAACATGTTGAAAGACTCATGCCATTATTTTAGCTGAGAGTGTTTAATTAGCAGAAGGGTATTGGGTAATACCCTAATGGAAAATGGAATAGTAGCATGTCTAGCTACATAATCTATTAGAGAGTCAAGGTGGGTGAGGTAATATTTTTTATTGGTCAGTAGTGTAAAAGAACCTTAGTCTTCATTTTTTCTGAACTATAAAATCTCTGGATATGTAATAGATGATAATAAATAATGTAAGTTTATATCAGTCCCACCTATGACCAACCTTCATAACAATGGTCATCATGACACTACTGACTTCAAGATGGAACCTTATACTATATTTTGATTCTGGCTTTTGCATTAATGACAGTATAACAGGATTAATAGACCTAAGGACTCAGTTGTTCAATTTATTAAGAAGCAACACTAAGGGATACAGGGAAATACCAGTGCACTGCTCCATCTGATCATTTTAATCATTATCCAATGAAGACATCTCAAAGGATGAGCAAGGACCTTAATTTTCATATATATTCAGTCTCCTGGCCTCCATTAAAAAAATACCCAACAAAATACAAAACAGCCCCTAAGAGTGCTGAGTGGATGTCTTCTTTTAAACACTGTTCACTGATGAAAACTGAGCTGAATTAACTTAAATCCATGGGTCCACCAAGAAAACACCCATTTGAACTGAAAATAGACTTTAGAACATTTCTCGCTGCTACTGTAATAAGACTAGCAATATTTGCTGTTTACATAACACCTTTTGATATCAGACAATATCAAAACATTTTACAAAGGTACTAGAATCTCATATTACAGAAAAGGAGACTGAGGTGCAGGGGGGAAGAGTCGGGTGCATAGAGCCCAGATCTCCCTTGCTCTTGCCAAGAAATCACACTGCCATCTCCCCCCAAAGGGGCCAGTATTTAATTAATAGTGAAATAAATAATGCTTGTTACTGTGGAAAGCAGTAAATCCATGCAAGATGGTAAACTGCTGCCAAAGCAGTGCAGTTAACAACCCATTCACCCACCAGATACCAGCTATATAATTTTTATTTCCATTTCTTTAGGTGACTTCATTTATCTCCTTAATATTCCCAGCACTAGAGATGGACTGAGCTACAAAAGCTGAGTATAGATTTTGAGCCCCCAAAGGCTCAGTTATGCTTGGATCTAGGATTTTGGTTTGTCCCATTATAAAGATACATAGAAAAATCAGATCCTCATCTGAACCTGGGTTTGGATTGCAACCTTCTGCTCCCAAATTTGTGAGTGTTCTCTGATCTGACAGTTCAGTTCAGGAGTCAAGTCCAACTCTACTTTGTGGCACTTGTAGCTATTTTGTATTCAATGTGCTTTAAGAGCACAACAATCCGCTTCACATGCCAGCAGAACACTCCTGGTGAGCTAGCTCAGGTGCCTACTGTTACCAAGTAAATTACACACTGAGGGTCTGATTCTGTAAACTGATCCTCATGAATGGATGCTTATGTCCACCCAGAACCCACTGAAGTCAGTGGGCTCCACACAAATATAGGAGTCTTCTTGTGCACCGCAACTTGAAGAATCAGAGTATTACTGTGCTCATGCATGGACACTTTCCATTTTTTTCTTTCTTTCTGTCAGTCTAAAAGGAAAGACCTTCATACTGAAAGCACTTATTTGTTTTAGCCTAAGGAAAATATCTTTGGACAAAAGCAAGAGTTGCTTCCTTTTTCTTGTTGGACATACAGTATTGAGAAGGAATTCTGATTATTATTACTAAAGAAACATTTATAACAGGCAACATTTGTATGAACTATCATTGACATATTTTGTATGGAGTGTTCAATGAGGAAAACTCACAAAAATATAAATATTTAATGCAAAATTCTAACACATCTGTCCAGCATAGTAAAGTCAGCATTTAAATCCAATACACCACAGAGCCTAGACAAATGCATTTTTGGAATCAAAACAAATATTGGTAATTTAAGAAAATACTATGAAACACACACAAAAGCTGTACAATACCACATGTTGCACAATACATCTGGTAATCAATTAAGTTTATCCACTAAATTTCTTTGGAGCCCAAAGAGGCTTAAATTCTTTACTCAGAAATTTAACAAGTAAACAGTAAGCTTTATAACCAGGATGCATTACAATTAGAAAAAAATAACCATTTGTGGTATTTTTAGCTACATAATACAAATTAATCTTCTTAATTATATCCTGTAATGAATTTATGTCTAAGCTTAGCTTTTGACCCATGCCTTTCAGGGATTGATAGTTTGGGATGTGGTTGTTATAACTGTACAAAAGATGAATAATATTTTTAAGCCCTTTTACTTTTAAAAGTTACTGTTTATGTTGGGAAGTTTGAAATCATGCGTGTTTTATGGCATCATTTGCCATTTCACACATGGTATGGATACTTAAGATGTTATCTAGCTTCAGTATACAAGCAGCCTTGAAAGTATTTTTTTCTCAAATCAAATTAATTCATGGTTACAGCATTTAAGATACATTGGAAATCCCTAATTCAAGTGGCAGTATCACCTATAAAACCAAAATAAATGGAGTAGGATAATAGTTTTTAGGCTTGGGTTACAGTGTCAACGTAGAGACTTGAGCTCTCTTAATTCAGCAAGCTTGATCTTGCTTGCCAGAGCATGCCTGTCAATATTTAGCTTCCAGGGAGCATGTCACGAGTCTTTACAAAAACTAGCTTAAATACAAAATACTACAGCAGCTGCTGTGATCCTTTTTCTAACACTGAGATTAAATTGCTGAAATTTGTTTTGAGCTTTTAAAACCAGGAAACGTGTTTTCCATACACCTACTGTAACAAGAATATGAGAAATAGCATTAAGGGATTGCAAATGCTGTTATTAGGGTTTACTAAAATATAGAAAAATACCAGATATTTTACATTAACCTATTGCAAGATATTTTTTCATCAGGCATGTAAATTCCACTTTGACTTCTTTCTCTCTGACATGAGATTAGAAAACAGGCAAAGTTAGAATCAGCTGCTTTGATGCCTTCCGAAAAAGTTTGTAATGCAGATGAGTCAAATAAGCCCCCAAAATGTTCTAAAATGATTAAGCTTCATGCCTATCAGCCTATGAGGAGACCTGCATGCCAAAGCTGTGTTTGCCAATACATCAGATTTTCAGCATGTCACTTTTTCCTTTAGGACTCCTGCATGTAAGGCTCCCCAAACACCAAGAAAATGTCACCAATCTCTGTTGGGGCAGTTGGGAGAAGACTTGGAGGATCTGCCAAGAGCAAAGATGTCCTGGTGGGCGGGTGGCACCCAGGAGCAGCTCAGCAATGCAGAAGGCGAAAGCAGTGGGAAAGCACTAGTGCTTCCACGTCTTTTCCACCTGACAGACCTCTTGTGGTTCAGAGAGGAGTCCCACTGATGTGACCCACTGAGGACTTCCAGAGTTTTTCACAAGCTTCTCAGGGAGATGGGGGAGAAGATAAGGGGGAAGACACCCTCCCTGATGACTTTCTTAGACACACAAAACTACTAGGCAAATCAATAAGCATGCTGCTGGCACAGCATACTCTCAGAAGTGCAAAGCAGCAGCCTAGAATAACCACCAGTGAACATGGTCTCTTTGTATTCCCACTTTCAAAATTGCCTCTTTGGTAGGATTTGAGGAAGCCGTTTAGTTTAATAGAGAAAGCAACTATGCGGATTCCACAATATTTTTCCCCAAGAATGTACACTCCTGACACACAAAGTTTCTCAAAGGCTGCAAAAGGAGTACCCCTTGTTAAAATACAGGCAGCCCAGCACTGGGCAACTGTTCACAAATCAGTGGAAATATTGCCAGGGCTGGCTCAATCAACAGTCATGCATCTGATGTGGCAGCCAGTGGTTTCCCCAGGAATTGAAATTAGGGGGGGTGTTCGAATTTACAGGGAGGGGTGTCAGGACCAATGAGATATATAAAAGAGATCTGAATAAAGTAAATGTTTTGTTAGGATTATGCAAATTTAACATAAGAATAATGCAAGTTACACCAAAACACATAACAGATCTAGATTTCTAAAAAAATATATAATTTAAAAAAAATGTATTTAATTTAAATTGACTTTTGAAAAGTAAGCCATCATAGGGTAAGAGGGAAGATCCTCTCATGGATCAGTAATTGGTTAAAAGATGGGAAACAAAGGGTAGGACTAAATTATCAGTGTTCAGAATGGAGAGAGATAAATAGTGGTATCCTTGAGGGGTCAGTACTGGGACCAGTCCTATTCAACATATTCATCTGGAAAAATGGGTAAACAGTGAGGTGGCAAAATTTGCAGATGATACAAAACTATTCAAGATAGTTAAGTCCCAGGCAGACTGCGAAGATCTACAAAGGGATCTCACAAAACTGGGTGACTGGGCAACAAAATGGCAAATTAAATTCAATGCTGATAAATGCAAAGTAATGCACATTGGAAAGCAATCTCAACTATACATACAAAATGATGGCATCTGAATTAGCTGTTAACACTCAAGGAAGAGATCTTGGAGTCATTGTGGATAGATCTCTGAAAACATCCACTCCATGTGCAGCAACAGTCACAAAAGCAAACAATGTTGGGAATCATTAAGAAAGGGATAGATAATAAGACAGAAAATATCATATTGCCTCTATATAAATCCATGGTACGTGCAGACCTTGAATAGTGTGTGTAGATCTGGTCACCCATCCTAAAAATATATATTGGAATTGGAAAAGGTACAGAGATGGGCAACTAAAATGATGAGGGGTATGAAACAGGAGGAGAGATTAAAGTGACTGGGAATTTTCAGCTTAGAAAAGAGATGACTAATGGGGATATGATAGAGGTCTACAAAATCTTGACTGGTGCGAAGAAAGTGAATAAGGAAATTTTATTTAATCCTTCACATAACACAAGAACTAGCAGTCACCCAATGAAATTACCAGGCAGCAGATTTAAAAAAAACAAAAGGAAGTATTTCTTCACACAATATAAAGTCAACCCAGGGAACTCTTTGCCAGGGGATGCTGTGAAGACCAAAACTATAACAGGATTTTAAAAAGAACTAGATAAATTCCTGGAGACCAGGTCCATCTGTGCTTATTAGCCAGGATGAGAGGGATGCAACGCCATGCTCTGAGTGTCCCTAGCCTGTTTGCCAGAAGCTGGGAATGGGCAACAGGGGATGGATCACTTGATGATTCCCTGTTCTATTCATTCCCTCTGAAGCACCTGGCCTTGACCACTATTGTAAGACAGGATACTGGGCTATATGGACCATTGGTCTGACCCAGTATGACCATTCTTATGTAAAAATTAATTATAATAAAAATGTTTAGTACAGAAACTCCCCAACATAATGACCTCCCAAGATAGCAACAATGTGAGATAACAACCTTGGCAAATACTGCATTTTAAAAATCTTGGCCTACTGGGAAACATATTTATATAAGTTTCCATTCCCAGTCACAAATCTAGCATTCTGGAGCAAAGTGACCAAAATATAGTCCAACAAACACATTTTTATTTAACATGCCCCTCACTTTTCCCTCCACCGCACTCCACTCACTGGTGTCGTCCTTAGTCAGTGGAGACTCAGAGTTCAGAGGTGCTTTCACGTGAGTACACCTTCCAGGTGGGGGACAAAAAGGCACAGTTCTTTCTGGCCACGGCTGTTCGTTGTGCCACCGTTCACTCCACCACTCTGTTGCCAATGGCCCTGCACAGTCACCTTCTGCTGTCACCTACCACTGTGACCTCTGCGAGTTGGTCTCTTGAGGTTCCACCAGCTCTCAGTGATTTCAGCTGAGCTCTCAGTGCGGGAACCTCACTGCTAGTGCAGTCTGGGCTGTCTCCTACACAAAAACACTGTTCCCACAACAGGACTAAGCACTTAGACCTGATTGTCAGTGATTTCAGCTGCAGTGGTCACTTAACAGAACAAAAGACTATCTATGGAGCCTAATCAGCTCTGTCTTTAAACAGTGGAGAGGGACAGGTCCCCACCCTCTCTCTTGATGCCTTCAAATCATCACAGACTAAGTACAGTTCTACTGCCCTTTACTCATACAATAAGAACAACATTTCATCCCCCTTCCCCCACATCCAAGTGGTTTGTAACCCAACCCCAGCCAAAATCTGTCACTTGGACAACACAGCTCTGTTTGCTGGATACCTAGGTAGATTAGGTGTGAATGTAAATATAATCTGGCCCTGAAGCCTTAGCCCCCAGCTCATCACTAGCTGTCAGGGAGAACTCATTTAGACTTTGCTTACAAATCATCATTTGAAATTATTAGGTTGGCCAACATCAACTAAATGAATGCACTGACATCATAAAAAACAGCTGTATAAGGAAGCAAGGAAGCTAGTCTATGTTCATACTTTTCAAATCTATTATACTTTTTCAGATACACATATTTTATCATATACTGTATAAGCTTTTAAAGTGTGTATTAATGTTTCTGTTTAAATTCAGATTTCCAAACAGTCACTAAATTGGTATGTAACTAGCTCACAAAACTGGGGGGGGGTGTTGGGAAAATTCAGGGGGGGGTGTAGGGAAATCACTGGTGGCAGCTATCGCTAAGGGTGGCAGTCTAGGCATGAGAGTTGCTGGGCTGAGCTCACCTAGGGTGACCAGACAGCAAGTGTGAAAAATCAGGACAGGGGATGGGGTAATAGGCACCTATATAAGACAAAGCCCCAAATATCAGGACAGTCCCTATAAAATTGGTCACCCTAAGCTCACCACAAACAGATCATGGACTGATAATCGGCCATTTTTTCCCAATCCAGTCAGTGATGTCTACAGGATCTTGAAGCATGTAGGCATGGCTGTTCACAACTGAACATCATGTTGTGTTTTCACCAATTCATATGATTGTCAAATGTAAGTTCAGGCTGCCTCTCCTTTTGGTAATCTCCCATTTGGGTTTGTTAGGTGGCAAAAAGCTCCACTTCATCTGTAGACTGTCTTAACTTTGCTGAGATTGGTATGGTACTGTAGAAACCAAGTAATTGTATTTCCTGATCTCTTGACACTAAACACACCTTTTCCACACACCTGTCCACATTTTGCCTTCTGTACATACCACAGTCACTTGGGAGTATGACTCAAACTCTGAAGTATCTAGTTACAGCAGGGCACCAACCTTAATGTTGTTCATCTGCTCCCTCTGTGACTCAATAATGGTGGTTTAATCCTTAACTGTCAGCTCCCGTGTGGATTTAAAGCCAGGTCTTTTAACAATGAGATTTATATAGTGTATGTTAATCGGGAAGACTCCGGCAATTATCTGGGAATATAGATATTGCAAATGGGTGATTAACTGGCAAACAGAATTACTACAGTAGTTTTCCTGTAGGATTTTTGTATGTATTTATTGCTGTTAAGAGGATGCTTATGCAGCTCATTTTGTACAATACTGTTTCTTGCAAGAATATACACATATTAAAATGCAGATGCCTTGGCTGACTATTGTATATTGGTTGCATTTATTTGAAAACTTGCAAGGCCAAAAAAAATGTCCCTGTGGTTGTGAAATACAGTACTGTAGTAAACACGTTTGGTGATAACTCATCGGAGATGAGGTAACGTGCAATGAAATACAAATCCAAGATCTAGTTCTCATAGAACAAATCTGCCTATCTTTCCCCTTCTCTATTTTATGCTTGCAGTGTTAGGATTTGCTCACCATTCAAGTAGGATATTAAAAAACACAGAATGCTCGCAGGATTTAGCCAAATAAAAATGTGATCACTAGGGTGAAATCACAACAAATCACAGCTAACTAAGGCTTGGGAAATTACAAAGGTGATTCACAAGAGTGCTGGGATGGAGGGTGATAACAGAAGCAGGGGAAACACTCCCCCCCCAGTATTTAACGTTCTGCCCCTCCAAAATCTCAACACACTCTCTCTTTTTTTACTAAACCTCTGTAGAACTCGCTCACTCGTTGGTGCACCCTCATGTTGGTGGGTGTTGGGTAGCAGGCTCCTTTTCTTTGACGCCCCTTGCTGACAGCTGTTCTGACTCTGGCTCCTTCTTCGAACTCAGTTCTCCAGCCAAGGCACATTCAATCTCACCCCTTCCAAGGTATCTGTGTCCCATACAACTCTAGTCATCAACAAAGTTTCTTCTACCTGTCATCCTAGGCTCTTCTGCAGTTCAACTCTCCTCTCAGTTTCCCAGGCTTCACCTCCAGAATCTCCCAATAGAATGTAGAAAACCCCAAACAAATCAAACTTAACTCCAACAACCATTGCCCATACAGGGTTGAGTCTTCAATCCTGCTGGGTTTCCCCAGCTTCCTATTCCTGTTGGAGACACAAACACACAGGGGTATTTCCTTGGAGTCTTGCCCCTTGCTCAGGGCCTACCATCGTGGCTAGGTCCTCTCCTACTGCCTCCCTACAGATTCTGTCTGGGAGTCAAGGAACTTTTACTCTTTTTTTCCTGGGTGTCTCTATCCTGGGGCCCTGTCCTAGACCTTCCCCTGTACCTTTCCCTCCCTTCCTTAATGAAGAAGACCCAACTGCTCCCCAGCTGTGTCTTATAACAAATTAAGTCTGTGACACAACCTCCAGGTGCAGCAAGGTGGACTAACTGAGCTCTCAGATTCGTGTGAATCCTTTGTTCACCTGTATGGAGTTTACACATCCCATTACAGCCTCTCACCCTTTTCATTGAAAAAATGTAAAATGAAGCCTCAGTTTGAAAGTAGAGTTCAGCAAAAAAATTTCACCAAAACATTTACTGAAGTGAAAAATGCAGATTTAGCAACACTGGTGTTGGTGTTGATTTAATCAAATGTTTTCAGGTGAAAACAAAACAACTTTTAAAAAATAATGAAATATTTCAATTTATATTTCATTTTGACTTTTTGAAATGAGACATCAATCTTTTGATTCAAAATTACTTTTTGTCTCAAAATTTCCTGTAATATTGGTTAAAAGTTACAAAATTCTTAAAATAAAAAAAACATTTTATTCTGGGTCAAACAAAATGTTTTATTCAAACCCCAGATGACCTTTTTTTAAAAAAAAAAAAACTTTTCACTTAGCCAATCTTTTACACATTTGTTTGCAGTTGTTTTCTCAACCCAAAGAGAGATTTTTCTCTCAATTTTTTAGAATTGCCAGTGAACTGAAAAATCCATTATTTGCCAAGCTCCAGTCAAAAGTTTGTCCAGATGTTTTTTCCTAGAATATATACATGATTCACAATCCCCATCATAAATTCCCAATGCTGGGTTTATTGGAGGTATCTTTTTTTTAACTGTGAAATTCCTGGGCTCTGGTTTGCATGCAGGAACCCAAGGAAGGGAGCACAAAATGACTCAGTGCCTAAACTGCTCGAGCTAGCACAACTGTCCAGCTGCCTGCAGATGAGCCGGTTTCACCACTGTGTTGTTAATTCATCCTCAACCAGTGAAGAGGCTAGCTCAGTGGAGGAGCCAGCTGAGCAGCTGACATTGGTTACAGAAGATGATGGGACACATTCTCAACAGTGACAATGGAGAGAAAAGACAGTATCTGGTGGCCCAGCTTCCCACATCTCTCAGAAGTGCAGCTGCTGTCTGTGAGTCATTGTGGATGGGAAAGAAGGAGAAGAGGCACCTCTGAATTATAAAATGCTTAATTCTTTATCCTTAACTCTGACTTTCCTGGATCTTCTTCATTTTTCAGTTCTTCACTTACTGAACGTATGTGGTACATGTGCTGTTCTTTTTTGCCAAAGTAACAGATGCAACTTTACAATCTTAACTCCATCCTAAAGTATCTCTATCAGAGAATGTCCTTTAAATGGTTTTCTTTGAAGAAATGTAAGCACTTGCTGTAGATCTTTCTGATGAAAAGAGATTATTACTCTGAATACAAAGGTGATCAAAACAAACATATGATATTCAATGAAATACTAGAAATCAGTATTCAAAATTAAGTACTGCCCTGGAAAAGACTGGGACCTAATTGACCCACAGCAGGTCTGCACTCAGAGTTTTTAAATCTGCTAGCACAGCTGTATATCAGAGTGGTTTACAAATTCAGCCACATCCTTGACCTTGTTGGCATTAAAGTTAGAAAACATTTGTGCTGTGAACAACAAGTAAAGTGTATAAGCTCCATGGGAGACAATAAACCATTCTCATTAATTCTACCACAAGGTTTCATGTGGAATTCAAAGTCAGCAGAAAGGTCACCTGCAGGTCTGATAAAGTCAGCAGCAAAGGATCTTGTAATATCTACATCTGAATTCAACCACACCTAGATCTATCTCCTAGGCCAGCTCCTCTCTCTCCTTCTTCTTACATCAAGGCTCAGTGAATTCTCAAACCCTGTCTTCTAGCACGGTTTCATTGTCACCTGACAAAGGCTTGCAACAGTGCATGGACAGCGAACACTTGCTGGCCACCTGATTAATCTGAAACGACCAGGCAAAATGCTCATCTGGGTCACCAGATCATAGCACTGACACACCAGTCCCAGCCACTTACACATGCTGATTCATAAGCAGTCCCTGCTCTCATACCAAAAGCTTGGCTCCTCCTGCATTGAAATATCTGCATGGCTGGGTTTTTTTTTCTTTTTTGTTTTTAATCTGCAAGAGTGACTCCCTCTTACTTCCAAATGCAATGTACCTCACTTCCAACTGCCTACACATACTGCACATCTGCTTAACTGCTCCCTTTTCCTTGCAGTGAATAAAATAATGAATAATAATAAAATGTATTATATTTTGTATTAACTACCACAGTATACCAGACTTTGTACCTGGTTCTAGCTCCTATTACTGCTATGGAGACTGGACAGCTAATTAGCATTCCTTAGCACCCCTAATCAGGGAGATGCAGTCCGTGAGGCCATGGTGCACCCTGTCCCCAAAGCTTAGGCCCACTTCCCGGTAGTGAAAATCCATCTCATAGATGCTAATCCCCCCATTCTCCAATTGTACAGCAGCCCTTCACACCTCCTTTCTTTTCCTCCCTCACTGTTGCCCCAGGCAATCCAACCAGTCTGTATTCAGTCTAAATCCTCCAGTCCTCACTCTATATTTGGACACAATTCCCATTGACATAAGTGGGATACCAGGGGGAGTAAGGTGTGAAAGATTTGGCCTGACGACTGGCATATACATACTATGTATCTTATGAGGTGCTGAGACTTGGTGCAAAACAAGAACTTTGCAACAGGCTTTACCAAAGCATTTTACTATTTGAAATTCTTTATATTTTACTTTCACTGCCATATTAGAGTGAATGGAAAAATACTTACTGGTAAACATCAAGTGATTTCCCCAAAATAATAATTGTGCATAAAACACTTAAAACAGCTATGACATGTAGGATGACCTCAAAAGTGAACTGCAATAGAAGTTTTATTTGATTTGTAACCTTCCTGCCAGGTGGAGTCAGTAGCAACAATGGCTGGGTTCAATACCTAGGGGTTCCTTTTGACAGTACAACACTGAACTGGCTTGAGCTCCAACCCAGTAATCTGGAAAAATTACACATGACCCTTGGGTGCCACTAAGATGCAATACTTCCCCTCTCACAAGCATTGAGTCTGTGTATGGAAAAGAACACTTTTAAGAAAAGAGGAAAGGAACCTGGCATTAAATGGGGAAAACACCACAAGCATGGCTTGAAAACACATGACCATTAGCAACCTCCCGCCCCCGAGTATATTGGGCAGTGTTCTTTTGCTCAGTCTCTCACCTTGTGGTGTGAAAGTCCAACAACAAATGTCCTTTTAACATTCTAGTCCCCCTCCCTTCACTGCACGTGACTCACAGTTGTCATTTGTCAGCATCGACCCAGAGTTCAGAGGTGCATTCGCATGGGTTCACCTCCCACCATGGGCAGGCGGCATCAAGCAACCCTTCAGCTGCTGTTGCTGTGTCGTTTACTCTGCATCACTACCCACTGCCACCCACCACTCCATGGTCACTCATTCTCACTCTGGCCACTTCGCCAATAGCTCAGTGGTCATTCACTTCATTACCGGCTGCTCCACTGTCATTCACTCCACCACCGGCCATTCTGCCACTGGCCACTCAACCATCATTCACTCTGCCTTTGGCTGCTCTGTTGTTAGCCGCTCTGCCATCATTCATTCCACCGCTGGCTGCTCCATCATCATTCACTCCGTCATTACTCTCTCTACAGGGATGTTTTGAGGTCCCATCGCTTAACACAGTTCTCAGTGATTTCAGCTGTTAGTGGGGTAGCCTCACTGCTAATGCAGGTTGGGCAGTCTCTTTCACCAGAGACATTATTCCATAGAAGGCCTAATGCTTAGACCTGGTTATTAATGATTTCAGCTCTAGTGATCCACAACAAAAGACTCTCAATTAAGTCTTAATCAGCTCTGTCATTACACAGTGGAGAAGGGGAGAGTCAAATGGTGTTTAGGGCCCTGAGGCAGAGCCCACACCACCAGATAGAAACACTTGTCCCCACTCTCCCTCATCTCCATTGGGCTTTGGCACCCGTACAATCAGGGCATGCCAAGCACAGTTCTGCTCCCCTTAATTTACACAAGGATAACAACACTTTATTACCCCTGCACCCAATAACAAAGTGATTTGCAATCCAATGCCAGCCAAAAGCGATCATTTGGGCAAGGCAGCTCCATCGTGCTGCACACCTAAGCAGAGTGGGTGTGTCTATGCAAACAAGGTCAGTTCCTGAAGTCTTCTCCACCAGATCCTCACTAGAGAGCTCATTCAGACCCTACTTACAGATAGCTTTCTGCATTTTTACTAGTAAAAGAATTGATCCAAAATATTTTGAAGGATATTTTGCATGTTCTTGTTTAAAATTAAAAGTGCCTCATAATCAAAAATGTAAGAGAGAGGTTAATTCTCTACTGGACCTGTTGTGCTTTCTCAGAATATTAACCCTGCTGCCATAACACATAGCAACAGTCCCAATCCTGTTCCTGGTACTGGGACTAGAATTAGTTTCATACATAGCTGACAACAAAGTTCACATATCTTGCACACTCATGTCTATTAACCACTATAAGCAGTTTTGAAAAAAAAATAAACCCAATCATATTTTCTTTATCCATTCATTTCCCCCTCCCTTTACTTCAAAAGGTGAGATGGCAAATATTTGGAAAAATAAGGAGATTCATGCAAAAACCAGGATAAAGTTATACAATGTCATTGTGATGCCCACACTGTTCTCTGCTTCTGAAACTTGGCAAATGTGACAACAGGAAACTTAACACTTTCCATTAGAGATGCTTACATAGAACGCTTGGTGTCCGCTGGTGAGATAAAGTAACTAATGCTGAGGTATTACAAAAGACTGGCCAACAGACTATAGAAAAAGAAAGCTGATGTGCTTTGGGCATGTGGTATAGATGTAAAAAAACCCTATATTTTCTGAGACAAGCTCTCTATATTGGATACCACTTTGTGGAAGACTGAAAAGAGGACAACAGATGATATATGAGAAAACCATTAAGAAAGATGTCGCTCTCATGGAAGCAGACTTCAATGGAGCAAGAAATGTGGCACTAGACAGATGAAGGTGGAAACACTGGGTTACCTCATGGTTCACAAGGCATGAAAACAGCTAATAATAATAATAAAATGATAATAATTTTCTTCAATAGACTAGTTATATCCATAAATTGTTCTTGCTAACTGCAGAGTGTAAAATGTTATAACTGTCTATGCTAATCACATCAAATGCTACGTTCTGTTTTATGAGGAAACCTGGTGCAATGTATTCCACAATTTTAACTGCACGCATTAACTCCCATTTCATTGATGCCATTTTGGCCCAGATTAAAACTAAATGCATTATTGCACTGCATTGCTGGATAGAGTAGTTCATAGTCATTCTCTTTTCATACCATATATGAAAGTGTCTGAATAAAATGTATCATTTCAGCCAAATGACGCTTTAACGCTAGTCTTCACCTCTAGTAGGGGATACTACCATAATCAATATAATGTGGTACTTCAATGGATAACCGTTCATTTAAAAACAATCATTTGAAAATGAAATTTTATATAAATTTTGATGTAAACAATGAAAACTACACGGTGCTCAACAGTAACATACACATTAATCTAATCACGTGTTATTAAAACAGCAGTGTATGACCAACTACTGTTGTTTGCTACAACTTTAAAAAGCTATCCTGTAAAGAACAGCAATAGTTAATGCTGATTGGATAGTTTTCTAGGGGTTTGGAACAAATACATTGCTTTTAATCTGAAAACAACACTGGACGTTTCTGTCTGATAGTTGGGGGATTCAAACCAACTAACAGATAAATTTGGTGAAGAATCTCATTCTAGTCATGCCCTCCTCTCCTAATTTCCCTTTTCACTGTTTTGTCTTCTTTGCCTATTCCTCAGGGAACTGAGTGATTGATAGCCTAATCCAATGACTGTATTACAGCTGCCTCAACTTGGACTCTTTTCCTTATCATTAGCAGTTAGCCTATGGTTAAATTCACAGCTCACTGCTTGGTACAGCCCCTGAGATTTAAGGGTCTGGCCTTTAGAAAATATTTAACATAAAACTGAAATCTTGACATACTGAGAAATCAGTTCTCTGTAAGGCTTCTTTAATTAATCCAGAGTACTGTACCATTGTTCTATATGAGACTGTGACAGGGTGAACTGCTGCTGAAACTCACAGCATTTTTTCCAATGATACAAGCCAAACTAACTTTGCTTTTAGAGTAAAGATTTTTTTTATTAATTTCAAGTTTGGCATGACTCTTTGAAACCAACAGAAGGAAGAAATATTGCCACATTTAAATGCTTTATCCAAAGACCTGTGCTTCACTCTTAATAGATGATTAGTTTAGTCCTTCAATGGATAAATTTAATTAGTTTTAAAAAATGATTATTACAATATGTGTTATATTTATTGAATGTTTTAGTTTCTGTAACTATACTAGAAAATATTAAAAGTGGAATGAAAAATGCTCAGTTATGTGACCTTATCTGCAGAATAATACTTATTTTTAAAATGGCTATGGAAAGGATCTAGACCTTGATCTACATTGTAAACCTTTGCCCTAGTTCCAGTCAGTCGATGAGCTGCAAGCTTCTATGAAAATGGCAGCTGAGTCCCAGATGAAAAATTATGCATCTCATAAACTGCTATTCTGCTGAAATGTCAAGCTACGGCAGGTCTGTACCTCAAACCCAGCACTTGGCATTTTCCTTCTGTCTGCTTTGTTGCCATGAAGCAAACATGAACAGTGAGGATTTGTGTAGGGCAGGTAGCAGGCGAGCTCACTGTCAAAAATCTATTATTAGGGCTCTGATCTCTTTTGCACAGACCAGTGACGGCAGTACACTGAGAGAAAGCAGGCTGCAGCAAAGACATAACAGAAAAAAAGAGAATTCTTTGTGAATCTGTACATAATATATGTAAATGAGACTTTAATGGCTGAGCTACACTTAACAGAAATAATAACCCCAAATTAAAGCTCTAATATATATTTATTCTGCACTCCTGTTCTACACTGTTCTCTAAATACATTTTAATATATACTCTTTAACATGTTTCTCAATGTATATTTATGCTAACATAAGTGTATATATATATATATATAATATATTTCCAATGATAGAGAGATTTCCATTAATGTCTATTGATCAAAATCAGCACCATGCAGTCACTGAGAAAGATGTGATTATGAAAGTGAAAGCTCTTATTTTTTTCAGATTTTCTTTTAATGGTGTGTCATTGACTTAAAATAAAAAACAGCACTTATTATACATTCAACTTTCTCCCCTTCAATTGAATTTATACATTTAAATAGATTAGAATATATGTTCCTATTAATAATGCCAATTATTTCATAGAATATGTAACACCCTGTTAAAAGACACAATTGGTGTATTGCAGTGTTTTTCATAAAAAGAGACAGCTCCACTAAATTACTTGAAAGGTAACTAAAAATTAAGTATCAATATTGAATTGTAACAATTATATGTTCTCACATCTGCTAACTGAACCTACTATAGATATGTTCCTTCCAAGATTTCCTGATGGTCAGCCACAGTTCTTATGAGAAAAAAATTACTGTAAAGGTTCAACAAAGCTATAACTTTGTCATTCTCCCTTATACTGACACACACACAAACATACATTTTAGTACATTATATTATAGTTACATAAAACAACATTACAGTAACCTTATAAAAATACTACAGTGTTCTATAGTAATGGCAATATCACTATTATAAAATGGGTTCACGGCATTACAGTACAACACTGCCAGAATGTTTATCACAGTAACATTAAGGGGAACATATTTAGCACATTGTGTAGGGATTTAGCTTTTTAACTACTTTTAACAGAAGTATTTTGCTGAAGTCCAGCACATGGTGTTACACATTTATTGTTAAGGATCTGGCATGGGGGGCGGGGGAGGGGGAAGAGACAGGAAGCCAGAGAACTCAAAAGTTAATTCTTAACGCATTCCATTTTGCCTATAACAAGTACTCTGTATTTTTATAAAAACAAAACACATCGGAATATGTAAACACCATGTGAAAACTTCTGGCAAAATTTCAGATTTTTTTTCTGTTTAAAGTTAAGTTTAAAAGGAAAAACACCTAACACCTCTAGTACCTATAAAACACACAATTTTCAAATAGTAGTCTTTAACATCTCTCTCAGAGCCAGCCATAACTATTTCTTGTGCAAATACATGTAATGAGAATTAACTTTAAAAAAATAATAATATTGCACATATACAGGAAGTACTAATAGTAAAGTGCTTATTGAATGTCTTATAAAAGCAAACTATAGTCCTGATCCTGCAAGCACACAGGATCAGCTTAATGCATGTGAGTAGTCTCAGATCTCAGTATTGTTCCCTTAACATTTAGGAGAAACTTCCCTTCACTAAATGGGAGGCTCTAACCCATACAGTTGCACTGTATGAGGGACTGGACAGCTACTGGGATCTCATTTAAGGAAGTGGATGAATTAGGGTTGCCAACTTTCCAACTGCAGAAAATGGAACACCCCTGCCCCGCACCTATGCTGTCTCTTCCCAAGTCTCCGCCCCTTCTCTGAGGCCCCCACCTCTGCTCACTCCATCCCCTGTCCCTCAGTCGCTCACTCTCCCCCATCCTTGCTCATTTTCCCCAGGCTAGGCAGGGGGTTGGAGTGCAGGAGGAGGGTGAGGGCTCTGGGGTGGGGCCAGAAATGAGGTGTTTGGAGTGTGGGAGGGGGCTTCAGGCTGGGGCAGGGGGATAGGGTGTGGAAGGGTGTATGGCACTGATCTGGGGGTGTGGGCTCTGGGGTGGGGTTAGAAATGAGAGATTAATTTGTGCAGGGGGGCTCCAGTCTGGGAGAGGGGTTTAGGGTGCAGGTTCTGGCTGGGGATGCCGGCTCTGGTGTGGGGGTGGGGCTGAGGGGTTCCGAGTGTGTGGGGGAGTGTCCCTGGGAGGGAGTTTGGGTGCAGGAGGGGGCTCAAGGCTGGGACAGGGGATTGGGGTGTGGGAGGGGGTGAGGGGTGCAGGCCCTGGGACGGAGTTTGGGTGCGGGAGAGAGTTCCAATCTGGGGCAGGGAGTGAGGGTGCAGGCTCCAGGTGGCGCTTACCTTAGGCAGCTCCCAGAAGCGTCCGGCAGGTCCAGCTCCTAGGCGGAGGTGCAGTCACGTGGCTCTGCACACTGCCCTCACCCGCAGGTGCCACCCCCACAGCTCTCATTGACCACAGCTCCCAGCCAATGGGAGCTGCACAGCTGCTGCTTGGGGCTGGGGCTGTGCATGGAGCCCCCATGGCCATGCCTCTGCTAGGAGCCAAAGAGAAATGCCAGCTGCTTCCAGGAGCCCCGTGGAGCCAGAGTAGGCAGGGAGCCTGCCTTAGCCCCACTGTGCCACCAACTGGACTTTTAACGGCCTGGTCACTGGTGCTGACCAGAGTCGCCCGGATCCCTTTTCAACTGGGTGCTTCCGGTTGAAAACTGGATGCCTGGCAACCCTAGGATGAATATAATATTATTCTCTCCCTAAAGAGGTGGCACAGGAGACTATGGGTATACTGTGGCCTTAGAGCTGTATTGTGGTTGCATAGCAGCAATGGTGCTTCACTGCAACCTGTGGGGGAAGGATTCTTTTCCCTTGAACTCCATAGACCTCTCCAGCGTACAGCCCAGTTACTCTATGTCATCTGTGAGCTGGGTTTAGGATTTGAGCTCCAAGGAGTAGTTTCCAGTGTCAAAGTAATCACATCAACAATACACTAGAATGAGAGAAACAACAATGCTTATGACGTTCAGCAATTTAAAACAGGTTAAATAACACTTAAAACAGGAATCTATTTTCCCATTCAGCACCTGGGAAGTTAACACTGAATATAACAACTCCAATTTGAACTGTACTTTCAGAAGAACATTATTAATCTGCTGTCTCTGGAAAGAAATTAAAAAAGATGACAGAAGCACATCTCTGAGACTACCCTGTAATTCCAGGCAGTGAATTCTCTAAACAGCTGTTTTGATTGGCCTTTTTATTCCTTTTAAATAAATCAAAGGAAAATATTTTCCACACCCTAATTCTTTAATAGGAATTTAAAAATATAACTTCTTTCAAATGAGATCTTTCCCATGAAAGGGTGTGTAATTACAGCCCTTCCAGATGCAGTCACTTCTGTACAAAGCAGAGAAAGGGAGAGATAGCCAAATGGGAACAGATCATAAAAGAAGTTTCTGTAGTTTATACAATGGTCAGGGCACATCATTAATCCTCTATATAGAAAGTTCATTTCTTGGGAAAGGCTTGAAGTGGAAAAGTCAGGCCACATCTGGATAAGGACATTGACAGACTTTACCATTCACTCTGTAATGTAGGTTTTTATTAAACTTGTAAATGTATAATTCGGAGCTAATTCTATTAGAATAACGTATTCCATTCAGTAATATAAGAATAGTAAAATAGCAGAGAATGGCATGCTGCCCACCCTTAGGACAACTTCAGTGCTAGCATAGAAAACACAGCAACTGGACATATTACCTTACACTGTACATCCCTGCTGAGGGGAAACCCTCGATAAGAAGTACCACAAGTCCATTTCAAAGTAGACTAAACAAAGCACCACATAATCTATTGCAGGAAACAAGCACAAGGTAGGACCTTTCCATCTCTAATATCTATGATCCAGACAGCTTCTCCACAACTAGTGTGTACATTCCAGTACAGTGGGGATCTGCTAAAAAGACAGTAGTCACTCAAGTATTTAGCTTTTGTAAATCTTGTAAAGAAAATGGCCATATTCACCACTGCCTTTGACTTACATCAAAGATAAATTTTAGTCCAAAAAGATGATGTGATGTTTTTTTCTACTTTTGAAAGAGCAACAAAAGTCTATACAGTTGCACAGAATGTAAAAGAAAATAATATAAAGCAAGCCTATAGGCATGTAAGTGGTCTTATCTCATTTAACAGACAGGGAAACTAAAGCATGGAGAGGTCAAGTGTTTGGTTTAGGGAGACACAACAGGACCTTGGTGAAGCTTCTAGGAATAGAACCCAAGACTTCTGCCTCCTAGTTTCTTGATCTAACAACTAGACATACTCCCTCTGTTCTTTATGTTCCTATTAAGACAGTTGGCTAGCTCTCTTCTGAATTATTTTAGCACTTTTATACATTTGTACATTATTAGGCGATGGTCCTGCAATTCACAGATGTATCACTATGTCTGTATATAGCCCGCTTGACTTCATTGGAGCTCTATGGCATTCCTGAATACAGCGAGCTGGATGACCTGGGACCTTAGTGATGTTATTTATAGTCCAGGGAATTTTATTTAATTGTCTACAGAGATGCACTCTCAAAATATACCCAAACTGACTGGGCTGAGTGCTTTTTTTCCCTTTCCTTTCCTTTCTTTCTTTCCTTTTCTTTTTCTTTTTTTAAAGACACTCAGGTTGGTGCTATGAGTATAAGACTGCATCCCAAACCACCATCTTCTATTTCTTTTGATATATGTCTAGCTTGAGAAATGAAAAAAAAACCCCACCCTTTTTATGTGTGTGTTTTTAAACTAAAAACCCAAACCTCTCCCAGGCTGGGATCTGTTATGATACCAACAGTGAATTTTTATAGCAGAATTATAAATCAAAAAAATATAGAAATGCTGAGAAACTCTTAGGTACAGCTGAGCATTCAGCTGCTGCTATAATTTACACAATATACATGTTTTAAATTTGTGACACAAAGGACACACTTTTCATAATGCTGTAATTTTATGGTTTTATTAGATTGACTTATGGTAGGAAGGAATATTCAGAAATTGCAGCTTAAATGAGAAAGTGGGAATAGTGTTAGTTATATAAAATACTACTGTAATAGTTATTTTATTAATTTTTAATGCACAGCACCCACTGTGACCTCCTTTTTTCTTTTGCTGTCAAGATGGCAGTCTGGAAAAATTGAAATGGGCTGACAGAAAGCCTAGTGAGTACTACAACCCTAACACTGTGTAACTGCTCTCTCTCTCTGCATCCTCCATTCTGCATATCAATAATATTTTAATGCCTTGTTTGACAGCCACTATGAAATAATCATTATACAATAAGCAGATTTTTTTCATCCTTGCACTGTAGTATAGAGGTGCCCTTCAAAACTTCTGGATGTTATTTAGTTATCCAAGGCAACAGGCAATTTACCACTGTATATGATTTGTACACATTAAAGTCAATTAAAAAACCCAACCCATTGTATTTGCCCTTCTATGTTCTCAAAGTATAACATAACTGCATAAAATAAAGCATTTTTTGTCTGTCCAATTTCTTCCAAACAAATTTTTGGACCAATTCAGCAGTGCTTTACTTGAACAGTGGGATGCTATTATGTTATGTATATTTACCACTTTCTCTATCACCATGGAGACTAATCTTCATACCAGTACAGTCAAGAAGCTCACAGCATTGTCTTTGCAGGACTTTGTCACAGTGACAGTATGCACTGGGCCAACAGATTAATACATTAGTGAGGATAGGCAATGAATTAGAGTATAAAACTTTTTGTTGCTTGTTTTAAAATCAAATCCTGAATCATCACACTGAAATACCATATACACAAGTATAAATATTACAAAGGAACAGGATATATAATATGCATATATTTACTAAAGGTGATATATTGTTTTTATCATGGTGGAAAGAAAATAAAAGGATTTATGGTAAGTGGATTTCAGTGTGGTAGGAGAAAGGTTCAGCCTACAATACACATACTGCACTTGGAATGTTTATATTTTCCCCTTACAATGCCCTTTCATTAGCCTCTGTCTAACATGTGGCCTGACAATTGTGACAGAATGAAAAATTCTAGGAAAACTGTGGGTCACAAGAGAAGAGATTTTCCTCCCTCTCTAGTGACCCTATCACAGTGTTCTGTTGCAGTGTTTTACCATTAAGGAAAGGGCAACACAAGAGTCTTCACACTCAATCTGTTCCATCTGTCATGACTATTAGAAACATTGACCATCAGTGAGCTTTAAGAACTCAGCACTACTGCAGACATGATATTCTAGCTCACTACAAGGACCTCCCGATGTTTTGTCAGCCTCCAAGAAAGCATTATGGATCAAAAAGGCAACACTTACCAGACACACCGCCATATGTGGTCTTCTTTTCTCCACCAACTGCAGGCCAAGGTGTGCAATCTGCTTTCAGTCCCATCAGTCCTGACACAGTGTTTGTGGCTGTAACACCATCTGCACCACCTGTGAAAGAAATAACGTTCACTTTTTGTTAAACATCTTGTACAAGTACAACAGAGGAAAATATAGAAACAGTAAAGTTGTTAGATATTTAGGCCCAGAGCCTCATCTGAGGCCAAAGAGCACAGTGCAAATCAGGAGGAGGTGTGAAAAGGAGCTTTAAAGCCAATCCGGTTGGCTAGCTAGTCCCCTACAAAAAGTAAGACCAATCTGAAGGAAACTTGCATCAGTTGCAAGGGCCCTAAGGGGCTGATATGGCAGCTGAACATAGGGACTCCTAAGACAGATCTCTCTTGTCTTTGGCCATGCTCCTTTCACTGGGTGAGACATAGGATTTGCCACATTAGCGCTACAGCTCTGGAGATTCCCCTGCATTGAGATGATGTTCTCATGACTGGTTATACTGGCTAATGGACCGTATTGTGCTAGTGGATCTGGACCTTACTCTTATTACACATTGTGAATATGGAGGTTACTCATTTGTAACTTGATTTTCTTAGAGATATGTGGTCCATGTGCCCGAGTCTGGAACTTCTAACAATCAGTGTCTGTTGGCCCAGACATGCACAATAATTCATCTCATGCTCTAGATTGAGGGCATAAGAGGAAACATGGGCCAGTGTCCCTTTAATTTCTCCTCTTACCGCAAATCCAGAAGGATTTCAAGCAGCAGGGATGGAGGGCAGGTTGTGGAATACAGACATGGACCACACAACTTGAAGAACTTCTAGTTACAGGTAAGCTAGCTCCATTTCTTCTTTGAGTGCTAGTTTCTATCTGTATTCCACATATGAGTGACAGACAAGCAGTATTCAGATTTGAAGGGTGTGTGAGGATGCTGGCGAGAAAGATGCTTGAAGTATTGCAGTTCCCACAGCTGCATCCATGGTGGAAGCTTGAACTAGCACATAATGTTTAGTGAAAGTCTGAATGGAACTCCAGGTAGCCGCCCTGCATATGTCCAGCAATGGTAATTCCTGCAGTGATGCTATAGAGGCAAATTATGCTCTGGTGGAATGTGCCTTTACTCTACCAGGTGGAGGGATCTGAGCTAATAGTAGTACATGATGATGCACCCAGTAATCCATCTGGAGATCCTCTGTGAGGATACAGCTTGTCCTCACAATCTCTCTGCTATGGTGAGAAATAGACTAGGAAACTTTCTGAGAGATTTGGTCTTCTGCAGATAAATTAATAAGGTGTGTCTGATGCGGAGAGAATAGAGCTTCCTCCCCTTAACAAAGGCATGGGGTTTCAGGAAGAAAATGGGTATGTGAACAGCTTAGTTGACATGAAATTCTGAAATAACATTGGGTAGGAATTTAGGATGCAATCGAAAAAAGGCTTTTTTCTTGTGAAAAATAGGATATGGGTTTGCCATGAGATGGCCCTGCAGTGAGCTAATGGAAAGACCTGAGTTCTTTGAAAACTGAAGGTTATCCAAAATGAGTGGGATACCTGAAGACTTATGAGATGGCTGCCTGGCTGCCTACTATGAGTCCATGTTTCCTTGTAGTTAGGTAGCAGGTTCTAGTTGAGATGTTCCCACAAGACCCAATAGTTAGTGATATGGGACTGTAAGCTCATAGAAGAAAAGATCTTTCCCCCTAAAAGGCCCCACCTCTTTAAGGCCTTATCAGCTGGAGTTGTCTTGGAATGCTGTAACCTTGCTCTCTGCTGGCTGCATGTACCACCAGGGAGTTGGGTGCTAGGTGAGAGAAGAGAAATTCAACATCTTTGATGGAGATGAAGTAGTGCCTGTTGGCTCTTTTAGGCATATTGGCACATGAGGCTGAGGTGTGCCAGACCTTACAATAGCCTTGTTAAACAGTAGCACCATCCTGCTCTGACTTGTAGGCTGCAGAATATCTAAGAGCCAATGTTGGACGTCCTGAATCTCCTCGAATGGTATCTGGAGGTCTTTGGAAATGTGGAGGTACAGTGGGGATCTCCCTGGCTTGAAACACACTGAAGCCTCATAGCCTTCTCCATAAGGTGTTTTCTTAATCTAAGCTCATGAGTTTATGATGGAAATGAGTGACATATGCTGCACTTTGCAGCAATAGTCGCCTCCCCAGATAGTAGAGACAATGTTGGTGCTTGTCGTTCACAGAAAAGGAGCAGAGGGAGGAGACACAGTTCTTGAACCTTGGGACTCCGGGCACATCCCAAGCTCTTAGAACAAAAGCTATCTATACTAATTATACTAAGAACTCTAACTATGCTAATATGAACTATAAGCTATTTACAAATTTATTTGCAGAGTAATAATAGTAAAAGCTGGAGAAACCCATGGACGCAGGGATTCAGGGATTCTGACTCAGGCCACATGGCAGTAAGAAGGAACTAGGGAGGTATTGATTTGCACTGCCCCTTATGACCTTGATTTGAAGCATGAGGTGAATTACTGTGTATATTCAGGCCAAAGGACACCACTTGCTAGAAATTCTGGACTTGGGTGCATGGCATGCATGCGCACCCATGTGTGGAGTACACATAGGGACCAGCACTCAATGAAGAAAGTACAGTTACACAAAGAGAAATGCAGTGAAACTATTAAGTGGGCCTAACTGACTGAGTCTATTATCTGTTTGGACAAATAGTATTTTCCAGGATGGAGAATTCTGAAAACTGAAAAAATGGATATTAAACCCCCCATAAAATTTGGTCTTACTCCAAAATGCTACATCATGGTAAATAATTTTGGGCCATATTATACATATAAAATCATGATTTTATATCTCTATATCTATATCACCAACTGCTCTTTTAGATAGATAGACATTTACAGTATTCACTTTATATGTTAATAAACATAATAGAGCAAAATTGTATAGACAACCTTTAATAGCAAGCACTATGATTACTCTAAATATTTTAAACAATCTGTTTCATACTAGCTTTTATTAATATTTGTTACTGCTTTGAGCAATAAAGCTGCAAATCAATGTAATTGTATAGTACATGCATTTGAGTTTGTTACCTTCCTGGGCAGCCACTGCAATATTCACAATATCAGTGACATTTGGGGTCAGCTTTGCGAAGAAAGGAATCTGAACAGCTTGTCTAACCCAGCGACAGATGTTTCGGACTAGCTCTGGATTCTGTTCAAATAGGGCAGATAAATATAGGACATATTTAAAAGTAATATGATTTAAATGTACAGATATGTAATAGCAAAACTTTCTGACAATCTGCTGTACTGTGGTTTTCTGAAATTACACTTCACAATTGCATCTTGTCTCATTAGTTAACTTAGGTTAACACAGTACAAGTGAACTGAAAATCCATTACAGAAGAGTTAGATCACATAAAACAAAGAAAAAGAAATCTTTACCAAGAGACAAAGATACCATAGAATGTTCACTTGCCAATGGGATAAAATACAACTTCAGGCAACAAGAATTTATTTAACCCATTCTTATAAAAATAATCTTTTTGCTATATTGTGTCTCATTCCATGTAAATAATCACTGTTCTATGAAATAACGCCATTCTGAACCTTCCTGCCCTTATGCATTTCAGATATCTACACACTCCATTAATTCAGAATATAGATCAGGATGGCAAAAAGTTTAATGAAAAATCAGAATCTTGTCTTTTAAAGCTAGAAATAGAAATCTTCATGCTTTGGCTTCTTATGCTTGCCAGGCTCACTTCAGTGGCGGTAGTGTTCTTTGATTCTGGCCTATGCAATAAGTGTGGGTGGGTGTTTCGTTTTTTTGGTTTTTAAATATAACATTTAGTACAAGCTTTCCCCCCTGACACTTACTGATAATGCTCAAATTTGGAACTCATTTTTGACTTTGCTAATCTGATTCAGGTGTGTTAACATGTTTTCAGAAAAACTAAAAGGTGCTATTACAAGATGCAGTATAAACTTGTTACCTGTGGATAGTTTAATTGCAACCCCGGCTATTGTTTACATATACTAATTCTTTATAACAGATCCTGAAATGTGCCATATATAAGATGCTTCTCATTTGGATATTAATTGCAACAGATATCCAACATTGTCATTGCTATGAGAATATGATGTGCTTAAGACGAGGCTACATTATAAAGTTCAATTGATTTTGAAGTTGTCAGTTTAACAAATCTTGGCCTTCTGCATAGGAAAAAATTGCCATTGCTTTTTTCATTTCGCCTTGAACAATTAAATATAAACATTAAAACAATATATACAGCACATCTACACAGCATACTATGACTTTTCATGAACAGAAAAATCATGAAACTTAGCTCTGCAAATTCCAACTAATAAAAATGGTGATTTACCCTGCACATGCAACTTTCATGCAATATTTATAACAGCTGCATTGGATTATGAAAGAAGTTGCATCTTTGTGAGTTTCATTTCTCAGTTATAAATCTCCTTGGGCCCAGTGAAGAAAGAGAACCTCTAGAAGGATGATGTTAATTCTTTCCCGTAGACATTCTGACAATAATGTAAAAGATGTTTGCACTATATAACTCATAATCATGGCCTAATAGCGCTTGCCATGCTACCATAAAAGTCTCACTCCAACACACTTAAGCTTTTAAACATATATCAGTCCTTTTAATTCACCTTGAACAGATCGTTACATCCATGTTTACCTCATCCTAGCCATTACAATTTGCTAGTGTGTTTCTTGTAATAAATATTCATGTCACCTTCTTTTAGTTAACCTGGGCTTTTCATAAGGTGCAAAATAAGAATAGTTACATGCTACCCCAATGTCTAGATTTAGAGGTTGGAATTTGAATTATTAATATTAGACCTGCAGCATCAAACATCCACCCTACATGACCTGATTAATAAATGCCATTAAAATGCATCAAACACTCAGATTCCAGAATCTAAATTTTCATTAAAAAACAAAACAAAAACCGCAGATTTTTGCCTACAGTACTTGGTTGTAAAGATAGCCTTCCAAATGAACTATGCATAAATTGATACCCTCTTGTCTTTCTGAGTCTGCTGATAGCTTGAAACATTAGTTCTGTATACTCCCCATCCCTTGGTATTGGGTGAGGATGTTGAACCTAAATTCCAGTAATGACACTTTGGTGTTAGCATTAATAATTTAATTAATGGAAAATGGAAGGGGGTAGCAGCAAAGCCCATGAAGACCAGGAACTGGGAGTTACTTCAGGGAAGGAAATACAGATGGGAGAAAAGAGGAGTCATAGAAAACAGAGAAGAGAAAGAAATAAGAGAAAGAAAGATGGGGAAAGAAGAGGAACAAAGTGGAGGTATAGTGGTAGTCCTCACAGTAAGGATGTTTAATCAAGGGAGTGGAGGAGATGTGGCTTGAGTAACAGGAATAGGATAAAAAGAAAAAATATGTTATGACCACAGGTTCTTTTTACAGCCAGACAAATGCATTTTGGGAACATTTGGAAGACAATTCATATACATTTGCCATTTTAAAATGAGATGATATTTGTCAGAAAACTAGAAGCCACAGCAGAAATTACCCCAGGAATTTCAGAAAGAAACTGTACTGTTCAATACAGTACATTAGCTAATCTTGCCTAATTACAATTACATAAAATGGACCAAACTTTACAGTCTTCATTCAGTACTTAATTACTTTAATGGAAGCAGTTTTGCCTGGATAAAGATAGGGTAAGGACTGAAGGATTTGGGCCACTGCAGTTACAGAAAGTGCAGAATGTGACTCTTTTGCCAGCCAAAATCCTGAATGTGGTTACTCAGTAATGCACACTTATTTAGAAGTGCAGGACCTGCCATGCTGGATCATGCCAGTGATTCATCTAAAATGCATAATCCTGTCTCTGATAACAGTCAATTTCAGATGCTTCAGAGTAAGATGCAAGACACCATGTAGGAGATCTGCTTACAAGGACCTTTCTTCCCAGCTCTTATCAATTACAAGCTGTCTTATGCCCTGTAGTGCAAGGTTTTAGTTACATTAGGTAAGATAAAAACATTTTAAAGTCTGTCAATATCATCTATATTAATCTCTAATTCTTTTTTGAATACTAAAAAGCTCTTCCATTAAGGATATATTATGGCAATGAGTTTTACAGGTTAATCGTTCAGTTTGTTTTTAAAAAAATTCCTTTTAACGGTTTTACATTTTGTCTTTCGATTTCACTGTATCCCTTCTCCTTATATTATTCTTATTACGGACAAGTTAAGCTGGTTTGGAATTAGCACTTATCATGGTTACAGGGCGAACTGCGCATTACACAGGTTTTGCTATCTTCAACCTTCTCGGTTTGAACCACACTGTCCTACCACTCCAGGACTGAGTCTCTGGGCTGCAGCCCCCATTTACCAACCCTGATGCACAACAGGACCAACTGTGTTTGGCACCTGTTAACACTTCTCCTCCAGGAGGACCTGGTGACAGTGGCTGATTAAAGTGACTGAAAACCAGCTCCTTCAAAAACCACAGCATTATCTATTCGCCCCAAAAGTCGATAGCACTCAGAGCACAGGGTAAAAACAATAAAGGTTTGTATGCATATTTCCCCTCATCTAAATCTTAATCTTTCCTTGCAGGCTTTGTAAATTCCATTCAGCCCTGTTATCTCCATCTCTAGGTTGAGAGAAGCAGACTTGCACTCTGAATTCTTTTCCTTCTTTTCCTCCCTTCAGGGCAGCTGCTGACAGCCCACTCAACCCTCTCATCTTCCCTAGGCTTAGCATATTTCAGATTTAGCATCTCCTATATTCCTTGGTTTGGCCTAGGAAGAGTAAACTTTGCCAGCCCAGTTGGAGCCAGGCGAGGAGTATTCCCCGACTAATAGCTTCCCCCACAAAGGCATTCTCTGTAACAGTACTTATCTTTGCCATTTCTTCATTTCTACCACTTGCTGCCTCCTTTGATTTAACTTATGCAGCAGCCAGGCAGGATATCATCACACAGGTAAACTAAGGCGCATGTGATATTTATAAAAAATAATGCACAAAACTCCCTCAATCTGGATAGTAAATAAGTTTCACTAAGTAGTGTGGGTACCTTTAGGACAAGGAAGAATGGCTTGTATGGTGCAAGATAGGGAAACAGCAAGATGGAGCTAGCGAAAGTGAGACTCAACATACCCAGGACCCCTGCCCCCTCCGGAGCTCCATGGATGGAGTGCTTGCAAGACTGTGCCATTACATTTTAATTTTTAGAAATTTATTCACCTAACTCTACAAAACTCAACAATCTACTATGGAGAGTGTCAGCAAGGAAGCTCAGAGTGGGCCCATCACATCTAAGACACTCCCGCTCTTCTAGTGACTTCCTCTAAGCACCACACAGGAAAGAGACTCTGTTTTTGGCCTTGCTTTGTTGTGACTGTTAGAGGTGAATGGGGGGTATTGCAGTAACTCCCATACCTTTGTTGGGTGGGGGCAGACAGGATTAGGATCCATATAGGGAAGCTTGGGAGATGGAGGCATACTCATTTCCCTAGACTTCCCCTTCATTCAAGCAGCTCCAAGACAGCTGCTCACGGAGAAGATCTGGGTTTTCTTTGATCCTTCTTCCACAGTGCACCAAGCCAACAGGATTTGTTGGTCCAGTGTGTAGCCAATTTACATAATGTATGTAGCTACCACGCTTTTTCCCTTCAGATAAACCAGGGTTAGGATTTAACCTTTATAAGACTGGGATTTTAAGAATTACCATTTTAAAGTTTCATGGTATCTGTGTTTGATGATTCACTTTTTGCCCTTGCTTCCAACATTTCATAAGAGGGGGAGGGATAGCTCAGTGGTTTGAGCATTGGCCTGCTAAACCCAGGCTTGTGAGTTCAATCCTTGAGGGGGCCACTTAGGGATCTGGGGCAACAATTGGTCCTGCTAGTGAAGGCAGGGGGCTGGACTTGATGACCTTTCAAGGTCCCTTCCAGTTCTAGGAGATTGGTATATCTCCAATTATTATCTTATTACCTTAAAAGCAAAGGGGTTCACTTTAAATCATTGCAAATTGATGTCTTCAGAATCTCTTCCCAGTATCCAAGTTCTGCTTTTCAGATTACTATTCCTCTGTTCCATGTGATATACAAAAAAGTAATTTCTTCTCCTCCCACCTCTGGGATGTCCATAATTACCTTCATAAAACTGAATCCGCCTAAATTTCATAGTACCTAATTACAGAGTTGCAATTAATCACTACAGCAAAAGAGACATCATTTGTGAATTTCACAGCTAATCTTATTGTATCCTCTTATCCTAGCAAGGGGCTTTTTAGTTTATGCACTTGTCCCATTTCAAACTTAATTAAAACAAACAATTTATTTAAAGCCTGTCAAATTAGGGGGAAAATTTCCCAAGGTGGGAGACAAATAACCCTCTCCTTATAGTCTGAGTAAAATATTTCCTCATTTCTCAGGAAATTTGACAGAGAGAATTCAGTCAACATCTTCCACCAGCCACCGCTGTCAAAAGAGACAGCAAAGGGGGAGCTTAACCGAATGCAGGAGTGATGGTACTCGCAGTTATACATGTAGTTATTTATGAATGTTGGGTAAATTTTCTAAAGTGCCCAAGGCCTAGCTCCTAAAAAGGCAGTTAGGTGCCTAAAACCCAGGGAAATCAATAGGAGTAAGATGACAAAATACCTTTCTGCATGCAGAAAATCGCAGCCTCAAATTTAGGAGATTTTGAAAATGTGCACTATATATTTGAAGACTTATACCCCCTCTCAGCATTCTCTTCTTTAGACTAAACAGGCCTTATTCTTTCAATCTTTCCTTATAGGTCATGTTTCCTGGAATTCTTATCATATTTGCTGCTCTCCTCTGAACTCTCTCCAATTTGTTCACATCTTTTTTAAAGTATGGTGTTCAAAACTGGATACTATACTCCAACTGGGGCCTCACCAGCACAGAGGAGAGCAGAACAATTACCTCAGGTGTCTGACATGTGACACTCCTGTTAATACAACCTCCTGTATAACATGGCTATTCTCAATTTAAAAAAAAAATCACCTTTCTTACTCACACAAAGACAATACCATTTAAAGATCATGCCCATATAAACTCACATTAAAACAAAAGAGGCTCGCCTGAGTAAGAAAAGAGTAAAAACTGAAGAAGAGCATCAGGATTTAGCCCTCTAATTCTTATTCTCTTAATTACCCTATAAAAACCAAGGAAAAGACCAGATTCTAGCTTTGTTTCCAGTCTTAAAAGAAATAAAGCCCCAACATATAGGTAAACTATAAGCAGGGTGTCTTGACTTGAGCAGGTGTTGTTCAGATCGGTCACTTTTAAGTTCCACTCTGCAGAGCCTAACAGAGATAGATTCTCTCCTTTTCCCAATCATACCAACTGTCATTGGACAGAATCAGGGACGGCTCCAGTCACCAGCTCAGCAATCAGGTGCTTGGGGCAGCCAAGGGGAAGGGGCAGCACGTCGGGCTCTTTGGCAGTGGGTCCCTCGGTCCCTCTCGTAGGGAAGGACCTGCCGCCGAATTGCCGCCGAAGAAGAAAGCGGCGCAGTGGAGCTGCTGCCGAAATGCCACCGATCGCGACTTTTTTCCCCCCTCCCCGCCACTTGGGGCATCAAAAACCCTGGAGCCGGCCCTGGACAGAATCAAGTCACTTTGGATTAGGGCCATGCTTTTTGTCATGGCTGAGTTGAGACATCAAAGCTCTGAGTCCCATTCTACCATCAGAAGAAACAACAGCAGCTTCTAAGACGTTGCCAGAACTGGACAACGACCCTACTAGTGTTCAGAAAAAAACCCTGCATGTATGTAGCTAAATTAGAGACTTTATATCAATACTCAGCTCCAGTACAAAGCCTCAGCTCAAAATCCAGTGGAGCATTAAAAAAATACAGTTCTCTAAATTCATAAAAGATTATGACAGAAACAGGATTTCTGAATAAGCTTCAGTTCAAGCATATCACCATCTTCTATCCTCTTAATTTTATTCAATCTTGTAACTCTGTCTAGTTTGCCCTCTCTCCTGAACAACTAACTTAATTTTTGGGAGGTGCCAGAAATAAAGTCTGTTTCACTACAATGTTTCATCTTATAATTAACAATTTTGATATAGGTCATCTTAAAAAACATTATTCTGATCCCCTCCCTTCTCTAGGTTTTCAAACAGCTTTTTTGTAGGGTTTCATAAATATGTGATAAATACTTTGTTTACCATCTTTCCCCATTACAATTTGAACAATTTAAACTAGAGAAAAAAATACTACAGCGTTTTTTACTTGCGCACAATATTGCAGCTGCACAATAGAACACTTAGCAGTTAAAAAAAACCATCAGACTATGCTTCACATTTTAACGTATCTCATCTAATAGCTGCCAATATTAACACAGGTCAGTATCCAAACTCAAGAATACATTTATCAAAGTGATGCATGGGAGCTCTACTTTGAATTCCTTGTTAGCAGGATTTGTGCAGAAAACTCCTACACATTGCTTTGAAAATGTATGATATATAGACTAGAAATTAACGAACTTGAAGACAAGGTCAAAAATCAGCACAAAAGTTTTGACTGACCAAATACAAAGAAGTCTAAAATATAGATTAGCGTTGAGAGTTGAAGCAATGATAAGAGGATTGTCAGTAGCAAAAACAAGGGTAGCTCAAAATGTTTTAGGTTGTCTTTATTTAGTAGCCTTTACAATTATTCCCTTTTTCAGCACATGTAAAGGCTTTCTTGTTTGGGGTTTTTTTCTTCCCCACTATGAAGAAAAAGACAATTCAATTTATTTTGATGACAGAGCCTTGCTCCTACATAGATAGTGGAACCATGCTGCATTTAGTTAGTCCAGATTTGGCTTTTTAAATTTAAAAATGTGAAAAATCCCAAACATAATGTTTCTATAACAAACTAATTTTAAAATGCACCACATTCCCTTATTCTTAAATAGAGTTTTTTAATTTCTACAGCCATCTTCCATGCATTCGGAAAGGCTTCCCTTTGTTTGACTGTGATAGATCAGGTAGGACTGGTAACTACCATTTACAGCTATTGATTTCACTCAACATTAAAGGGCCAAAATTCAACCATTATTCTCGTCAGTTGTCACAACAAAGGTTAATAATAGTTGAATTTTAGACTGTAAGAGTGAAGCAAGGATTGACAGCTGAAATTAGCAAACTGTTTCATTCAGAGATTAAGTCAATACTCATATCTAAATATTCCAAGTTCAAAAATTGAAATAGTGCATTAAAATGTTTATAAACTATGAGGTGTGAATGGAAAGAATTATTCATCGACAATATCAGAACATTTAAGGTGATGGCTAATAAAAAAGACATTTCTCCCCTCACAGAACAACATATTTTATCTTGGTTGTTTCTATATGACCGAAATAATGCTTCTCATATCACTGTAAAAAAGTGGTATACAGCATGATTAAACAATATTTCAACTCTTTAGTTCATGCAGAGGTTACCTGCTAGAGGGCATAAAGGTTTGATTAGGTTTATGTCGTACATGAGAAATCTTAAAGGAAAGAATACAACACTCCTTTAAATATATGAGCACTGTAGCTACAAATAGCTTTTTCTTGTAGTCAATCTCTTAGTCCCTTTACTATAAATAAATAGGTAGAATATAACAGGTACTTCAGGAAATCATAAATCTTGCATGCTCCAGTGGCAAATTCAAGAATTTAAAGTCTATGTATTGGCTAGAATTTCCCACCGGTTTTAAAAATAGTCGCCATTTGCATCTTTATTCAGTTTGGATACACTATACATGGTCTGTGTTCAAATTAATTTCACTAACCATAGCATGAGTTAAGGCAAAATGCAAAGATAAAGCTGGAGCCTATTCTAGAAAATTCAGACATGGGCAATGAAGAGACTAGTGAGCACACTGTTAATTGATACTTACAGTACCTAGTGCTGGTATGCAAATAAAGTCTGTAGTAAGTAATTGATATTAAGATGACGTGTACTGAATGTAACCTTTGCTAGATAACTTCTACCATGTGTCAGGATGAAAGATTTTAAATTGTTGAACTTTTCATACCCTCCTGCTTGTTGTTGATCACATCCTTTCTAAGAAATCTTGTCTATAGGATACCATAGGTATTAACAACTCCAATGTTTTGCACAAAGCTAGGAGCAAGGCATGTGTAATTAGTATGTTGTGATCACTAAAAACCACTGTAATTATGTAGTCTACTGAAATGTCTCCTGAATTTTCTACATTTCATTATTATTACGACTTTCAGAGTATTAGAGGGTGACTACAAGCGTAAGAGCACATCGTCAGAAGCTTGTAAGAGAGCAGTGCTTTCCCTTCTGCTCTGTGAAGCACTTACTTCCTGTACCCTCTGCGATGGTTATAAGACAACAACATTCTCATTAAAAACAAAACAAACAAACAAACAAACCCTCTTCTCCTGTCCTTTCCAAGTGGGCTAGTATATGACTGATGTTTTGGCCACACTGACCTTCACTATACCTTCTATGATTTATATGGGCAGTTCCTGCTGAAATGTCTGTAATCATGATACAAATAAAAAGGAAAATAAAGGGCTCTCTATCGCCAGCGTTCTTTCACATATACATGAACTTGAAGACAGGGTCACAATTAAGGTTTCTAAGAAACTCCATTCATAGGGAATGTTTTCCATAGACAAACCAAATGTTACTACACAGGCTACGTCTACACTACCCGCCGTATCAGCGGGTAGCGATCGATTTTTCAGGGATCGATATATCGCGTCTCATCTAGACGCGATATATCGATCCCCGAACGCGCTTATATCGATTCCGGAACTCCACCACCGCGAACGGCGGTGGCGGCGTCGATATGGAGAGCCCCGGAGATCGATCCCGCGCCGTGAGGACGGGTAAGTTATCGATATAAGATACTTCGACTTCAGCTACGTTATTCACGTAGCTGAAGTTGCGTATCTTATATCGATTTTTCCCCTTAGTGTAGACCAGCCCACAGACAACAGGTAAATGCCCTATTACCATATATAACATGATTTTAGATGTTCAACATATTGGTAATACTGTTAATGTTAGTATGCTATCTATATTCCACTTCTGTGTTCTGTTTTGTGTTTTGAGTAATTCAATTAAAAGCCCTACAAACCAATAACACTGACAATGTTGTCAAACTTCAATTTAAAATTACACAATAATGCTTTGATAATGAATTTATTAAGCTTCAGATTTCTTCTAGTGTGTGTGAAAATCACAGTTCTTAAGGCAAATTAACAACTAGCTGCCTTAACTAGTTATTAAGTATTGTCTCCTCCTACATGATATTAAATGTATACTTTATGAGCACTCTGTTTCATACAAATGACATTTCTATTCAGGGGGCAGGGAAAAATACACTTTAACAACAACATCTGACTACTCCCAAATCCTACAAGAATAATTGTAGCACTATAATAATCCAAGCACTACAGTTTGGTGGTCAAGGTCTGTCTAGTAGTGAAAATACAGTGAGTTTGCTTGATCTCATGGGATTTTCAGTGAAATATATCAGGAATCAGTTGTTATGGGTATTATTTTAAAAGCTGCTTAAAAACGAGATTCAAAAGAGGAGGGAAGGGAATCATAATGAGAACAGACATTAAAGGAACACCAGGAGGAGGAGAAACTAGCACAGAGAAAACAAACAGGTGAAGAGAAAAGACATAGTAATAGCGGAAAATGGAATATATCTGGTAAGAATCCACAACCAGCTCAAGACATTGGATTTAATGGACCACTGGTATATTGTAGCTACTGTAGTAATTCCTGTGTTCCTAGAAAGAAAGAGAGATCAGAGAAAGCAACAGAAAAAAAAATCAGAGTAAATGGAAATTGAAGCATAGCAGGCAAAAAAGACCAAGATGACATAGATGCACAAAAGCATGGAAAGTAGAGGAGGCAAAGTAGTAAAAATAGAAACTGAGAAAACAGAGTAAGAGAAGTAGATAAGGAAATAATGGAATAGGAGAAAAAGTAAGATACACACAGACTATAAGAAGAAAATGAAGATCAAGAATGAGGTTTTCGAAGGTGCACAGGAGATTTTTTGCAAGCCCAATTACATTGATACACATAAAATTAATGGGAATTGGGTGTCCGAATCCCCTAGACAGCTCTGAAAATCTCAGCTCACATTGTGCCCCCACAAGGGGGTGGACAGGAATGCAACTTGCTCTGAAGTACAGAGTTTCAGAGCACATACACTTCTAAACACTATGCCAAAGCAGAAAGCAGCCCAGGGCTGGCTGGACTCACTCAGATGTGATCCTGAAATGCTTCATAGGTTTTACAGGAAAGAGGTGAATGGAGGTGGAGTGGTATTCTATTAGAGAAGTGGGAAAAGGAGTGCGGAAGTTGTTGGGAACTGTCAGAGGAGGAGGAATGTTGCGATGGGTCAGATAAGAGAGAGTGGAATCATTTGTTTAGCCATACAAACTGAATTGTTGACTGTAGAGAAAACACTAGCATTGCAAAAACCCTGTTATTTCAGAAATTGGATTTTGTACCAGTTGCCCTATTGTTTGGACAGCCTTTGGCATTAGTCTATATGGAGTCTAAAACTGTTGTCTTGATGAAGATGAATGTCTTCTGAATGGCTGTGCTGGCTTACCAGGAGATTTTTTTGCTTTACTTGACCAAGTAAATGAGTAGCAATACAACAGCTGCTTTAAAGGGGTAAGTAAATCCATGAGTCAGGATTCAGCAGCTGCAATCTAGATATGCATGTCTCATAGAGCTGGATGGGACCCTGAAAGGTCATTGAGTCCAGCCCCCTGCCTTCACTAGCAGGACCGAGAACTGATTTTGCCCCAGAACCCTAAGTGGCCCACTCAAGGACTGAACTCACAACCCTGGGTTTAGCAGGACAATGCTCAAACCACTGAGCTATCCCTCCCCCCAGATGACTATGCCAAAAGCAAATTGCACATCCATGGTTGGTGTTGCTCTCACAGGGGAGGAGGGATAACTCAGTGGTTTCAGCATTGGCCTGCTAAACCCAGGCTTGTGAGTTCAATCCTTGAGGGGACTATTTAGGTATCTGGGGCAAAAATCTGTCTGGGAATTGGTCCTGCTTTGAGCAGGGGGGGTGGACTAGATGACCTCCTGAGGTCCCTTCCAACCCTGATATTCTATGATTTATGCAGTAGAACTGACATGATCATTTTAGAGTACCTACTTGTTGGCTAGTCACTTTGGGTGCCAATCTAACTTTTGCCTACCCTTTGGAGCAGTCACATAGAAAGGCATGTGGCATAAATACAGCACTATGATCATCACTGGTAGACACAGTGATGAACACAGATTACTATTGCACAGAGTAACAAAATGTAACAGAGATTCTCAGACAGTACCTGAAATGGGGGAACTTGCAGAATAAACATTCACTTTTCATTGCTAAGACACTTCAGTTGAGAATACTAGTGTTTTAACAAGCAACCATCGGTTCTAATCCTTTATACAGTGCCTAATAGTTAAGCAATTACTTCTCTCTAAGTATTTATACAATCTCCATTGCTGGAGTGCTTGGGTACCTCCCAAGACCATACAGCTGAAAACAACAGTAATCTCTCTCTCTCTCACGTCCTTCCTTCTGTAAGAGAAATGACTTTGATAAGGTTACTTTTTAGGTCCATTTGTGTGAGAGAAGTGTTTTGAACATGATATGGTTAGCAGCCATTCTCCTCATGTATTCTTGATACTGACCACAAAACACTGCTGCATTGAGTAACACATTCTCTGCTGGTGTAAACTGGCATTGCTCCACTGACGTGGGTGGAGGTGCACTGATTTTCCCCAGGAGAATATTTGGCCTAGTGTGTTTCTTCCTTTATTTCACTGATTAAAGAAAATCAAATGGGGTAAGGGAGAAAGAGAGCACATAAAACCCTGCCTGCCTCCTCCCCTACACTAAACAAAGATAAAATGGGTAATACAAGCAAAAAATGAGACACAGAACTTCTGAAACAATAAGAGAAAATATTCCCACTACTGCTGCGGTGCAGTCCTATTGTTCTTTGCGTAATTTGTTGCAGTAACTGATACAAAAGTGAAGAGAGAGAAGTAATGCTGCATGGAGGACTGAATGAACTATGCTAAACCAACATATCACTGTAGGGTGAAAGAGTGCTACACAAGCAGATATATAATCACATTTTGTTTGGGGGATCATCTATTTAAAATAGTCACATCTCCTTGCTGGCATAGCAACAGTAAATTATTTTGCGATGCTGTGCACCTCAATTAAGAAGACGACTCATCATTTCTATTTCAAGGGAGGGTGGTGTAAATCTAAGGGTGTCACATAGCTAGTTTTCATCTATGTAGAGTAACCAGTGGCTTTCTTTTTGAAGATTTCTGCACTTTTGCATAAGGCAATGCAGGCTTTAAGCTGCTCAACTGCCCTTCTAATTGTAGGCAATATACCATAAACACAGCCAAATGGAGTTTAAGTAAAATGAAAATAAATATAAGAAAAGTTTTACAAAAGCAAGCTTCTTTTAGATATGAACTGAATAGTTAAATTACCATTTAAATTGTTGTGATCTGGATTTTGGTGCTCCTAGTACAAATGTACATTTAAGCCAACGGAAATTAACTCCCTTCCCCCCAAAATTAAACCCTATAGCTGAATTTGCAAGATATGCATGTCATATATTGGCAGATAGTAAGGATTAGTTGCTAGGAAATATTCATAAACAAGAGTGTCATTAACTTTAAAATGTCTGTTTATAGCACACTGTTTTTGCTCCTGTATACAATAAATGAATCTTCTCTTTAAAAATAAAATTTAGAAGCATAATAAATACTCACAGAGGTTGACCAAATGTATCTGTTTTCTCTGAACTCTTGAAAAAGTGCACTTAGATCTCCTCACCATAATGACTACCTCTTCCCGAGTTACCAGGAAAATATTTGTGCTTTTTGTCTCCTAGTCCTTCCATATCTCTAGTATGAACATTGCAAAAAATCTTGGCTAGAAATTTAGTAACACAAACTCTTTTGCTCTTTTCCCCCTCCTCATTAGGCTAGTGAGAAACATCAAAACTTTTTGAAGACCTTGGATGTGAATTGTCACAGACTATCTTGTTGTTAAGTTTCTTAGTAGATGTGACATTAAACATGTTGGATCTGAGGTTCCATCTGAACAACAACAAAAAACTTTCTAAGGGAGAGAACATCAAACTTAGCTTATCAGATCAATCACCTAATGTAACGGTTTGCTTCTCCATCCGAGAATAACTGAAGATAATGCAAGACTTTTCTGGAATAAACAGGTAGAGCTCAAAGCCGTGAAATATATGGTTTTTCAATCACAATAATGGTAGCTCACCTGGAAGATGATTTAACAAAGAATCTAAAAGAATTTTGGCCTGGCTCCCAACATAAAGACTTGTTTTTATGAAGAGAAAAAAGCTGTAGTGAAATCTTATCAGCAATCAGTGATAATATGGGAAAAAAACAATGTCTAACTTAAACAAGGTCTTCTGGGTTGAAATGTGAGCACTGTCACTTTCAGTACTCAGGTGGGTTTATCATTTGTATTAACTGTTGTCAAACTATAATTACTACAGTACTGAGCTAAGATGAATGATGAACATGGGGAAAATACTGTAGTTTTAAAAATGACACATTGTACCTGGTGGTCTATATAGTTACTATTATATAAACATTGAAGGGCTACATTACTATTATCCTAAGGAAGTCAGCACAGTAGCACTACATAATGAAGGATGAAGTTTCTGTTGACATTCTTAACAGTATCAATAGGCCTTACCAAATTCACAGCCATGAAAAACACGTCATGGACTGTGAAATCTGGTCTTTTCTGTGCTTTTATGCTATGCATGGGGGAGACCAGCATTTCTCAAATTAGGGGTCCTGACCCAAAAGGGAGTTGCAGGAGGTTGCACGGTTATTTTAGGGGGGGGCGTGGTATTACCATCCTTACTTCTGCACTGCCTTCAGAGCTGTGGGTGGCCAGAGAGCAGCAGCTGTTGGCTGGATGCCCAGCTCTGAAGGCGGTGCCCTGCTAGAAGCAGAGAAGAAGTAAGGGTGGCAATACCATACCATGCCATCCTTACTTCTGTGCTACTGCCTTCAGAACTGGGTGGCTGGAGAGTGCTGGCAGCTGACTGAGGGCCCAGCTCTTCAGGCAGCAGTGCAGAATTAAGGGTGGCAATACCATACCATGCCATCCTTACTTACCTGCACTGCACATTTTATCCGCTGGGTTAGTCCCAGACATATAATACTAAAGTTGTGGCCTGATTAAACCCATATCTAATTTCTCCTGTCAGCATAGCCAGACAACCAGCAGGGGAAGAACTGAGAGCCCAGGAGAGACTGTTTCTCTGCTCTTAGTTCTGGTGGCCAGTGCCACAGCGGCCTGCACCAATCATTACAGGTAAAGTCTGGCTTAGCATCTGTAGTCCTTGGCTGGAGCACGCTCTGTTCAGAGGGAATCTTTGGAGAATTTATGTGTGAAACTCTAAAAAGTCCCTACTGCGCATGTGCAAACTGAGATTTTTCAAAGGCTTATAACTTGGCCAAATTTGAGCAGTTTTCCCAGAAAACAGCATAGGCACATTTCTAACACAAAACAATCCTCCTTCCCCCACTTCTACCACATTTCAGGCCCTTGCTCCAATGCATGGAGGTGGTAAAGCTTCTCAATGAAATGGATATAAGAATTTTTTTAAACAAGGGCAAAACAACATTTTCCCTTAATCTCACTTTCAACAACTACTGAATCATTTTTGCTGAAAATTTCTAAAATAATTCAGCCTGACACAAACTCCTCACAAGGAAAATTTCAGCCCAAACGGTTAAATTTTTGCAAAGTTATAAGTAGCCTTGGCAGATTTTTTAAAAATAATTTTGATGGATAATATCAATGTTTATTTTTTATTATTTTTATCCATTTAAATTTCAGTTGCAAGAAATTATGCAGGAATCAGATAATAGTTATTTAATGACAGATGTTGAGATTCAAAAAGTTAAAGCTTTATAACTATTAAGACACAAATTGTCAACATCATGTGTCAAAATACACAAAGGAAATATCCTTAAATCAAACTCTAATAAGTTCTCAAGTAGCATTTTTCTTATTTTGCCTATCTGTACATTTCAATTATTGATGGAAACATGTTTTTCTGTGTATGGTGACACTTACCAACATTTTGACATTTACCAACATTTACTGAAAAAAATGTAATCCTTCCAAACCTATTTAAGTACTGAAAGCAGGGCTTTATAATGAAAAGTGTTGGACAACCTTAGCTCTAGGATGCTGCAGGATGGCCACCTTAAGATCACCAACCCCACTAATAATAAATATAGTTCAAATTATTTTGCAATTTCCAAAACACAATTAAGGAATTAGGATCATATGCTAAAAATTATATAATACTATTTGGGTTATGTTCCCTGTACCATAAAACCACTATGAATTTAAATAGTTTGCACTGAGTAGTTCCAGAAGATATGGTCAACATTCATTAATAAGCAAAGACATTGTCCTGAAAAATCAGAAAATTTTCTGACTTCTACAAACTATTTGTTTTAATATTGTTTTCTTTCAAACACAAACATATTTTTGTCCTCAGTAAAACTAAACACTCTGTGTAATCTCAGCTTCTGTCACTTTCCTCTTTTTAGCACTCTAAATATTTAAACAAGGTAGACCTGAAAATCTCAAATCAGTAATCTTCTGTGTATGTCTTTGCCCCTGAGGTATAACTATTAATGCACTAGCACCGCACTGACATGAAAGAGATAGCTATTAAAGTCCTACCTGCCCACAGGCCAGGCCCATGCCTCTCTCCCCCATGCCATGAGGACATGATAAATTTAACTCCAGGGCATTTGCACCGGAAGCCTGTAAGACATGCACATACACATATATAAAGTTAATCATAAATATTATAACTCTTACGTTCAGGTACTTTTGGAACTTGACACAGATCACTCGTTAAATGTAAGGTTTTTTTTTTTCTGTCAACCTTTTTTCTTTTGGTGTTTAATAATAAATAAATATAAGCTAGAGTTGAGCTAGAGTTGTTTGGAAATATCTATCAGTCACTTAAGGGGAGAGACCATTATGAGAGGGTATTGCAGTTTTCTGAGGAAAAATCAGATTTTCAAAGTAAAGATTAAATTTATAAAGGAAAAAATAAAGTAAATATTTTACTTAAATATAAATATAAAATTTAAATATATTTTTAGATTGTTTACTCATGTTGAAATGTGATTTTTATATTTCAAATTTTCAGATTGCGGGGCTTAGAAAAATGGGTGGGATATTGGCATTTTTCTTTATGAGGGTGGGACAAAAATCAGGACAAAAAACACAAAAGCTATAAGAAATAAGACTCAATAAACCAGATTTTTACATTTGAAACAGACTGAAGATGCATATATACAAAGATGATAGCTAATAGTTTATAGGGTGGCCTTTTACATCAAGTTCAAAGAAATGTTTACTTATACAAGTGTATCAGCATAGAGAGCTTACACCTCAAAGGGTTTGGCTTGGCTCAGATAACAAACACTCTAACATTTGGATGCTTGTCTGAATTCTACTGAAGTCTCTTGGGTCTGCAAAATTAGTTGGGAAACTGTATGATAACAGGTTTCCTTGTGGTATTTCAATACTTCTGCTGCAGTTCCCAGCTGGAAACTGGACAGGCAGTGGAATGAGAGGATGCATAATAATGAAAGTAAAGTTAAACAAACTTCAAATGTTAAAAAAACCCACTGTGTTTAAGTTTGAGATATGCTGAAATTCAGAACGGAGCTTTTATTTTATCATAACCAGTTTGCCCATCTGTATAACTTACTAAAACTGAAGAGAGAGTAAAGGATCCATGATTACATGAGACATGCCTAGAAGAACTTTATTCAAAACTCAGCAAGAGTAGGGAAGTCACAATTCTGAAAAATGAAATCCATTATCTTCATCTGAAGAAACTATTTATGCAGTTCTCAGTCTCAGCAACTCAGAACCTCTGCTCAGGTGCTGATAACTGCAGGAAGACCACCATGAAAACTTCATTTTCTCTTGTTCAATTTCACTATTGTACAGCCTCTTTGCAGAAGAGTTTTGAACTTTTGTCCACAGGCAGAACATCATTGCTAAATTGGTTCTTCGTATTTGCCACCATGTGTCTGTTTGAGATTAACAGGGAGATTAACAGCTTTTAACTCTGATTTTATGTCACAGGGATACCTTACCCCTGGAGCAGCATCTGGCAAATCAAAACAAAAACATACCATTAAATTACTTTTCTTCACTTCCTAATGTGTGGTTGTTAGGGAATCCCTCACAACAATCATAATGAGCCCTATTGTGCACTACTTGTACATTGCTATTGTGAGAGATGTAGTGTATCTTTCCACTGCCATGTATGTGCCTGTATATGTGAAATACATTCAGCCTCCTGGCCTGCATCTCCGACACAGAAGCCCCTTAAATTTTGGGAGGAGCAGTTCTGAACACCTGTTTTCTCCTCAAGGTAAAAGTATATGGTGAGAGGCCATGCAGAACCAATTAAGAATAAATAATATTTCCCCAAATACCTTTTCTCTAAGGTAATTAGCAGAAATTAAAAATAAAAAAAAAATACTGACAGATCCGATGACAGCAACATTTCATCTTCTCCTCACCAAGTTACTCTGGCAGAGCGCTCAAGACACAGTATCCATTCCCTTTGTCTTGTACTTGCCCCAAAACTAAAATTCTGTTCTGTATTTAAATTTTTTCTTATTGAACTGGAGAAACTTTTGCCTGCTGTGTGGCAAGTTTCAGCAGCTTTGAATGAATGTGATCATGGGAAAAGCTATCCATCATTTTCATGAGCCGTCCACTTCCTAGTCAGCTCTGCAACATGTGACTATGAAGCTGTTGTTACTTTTGTTATTGGCTTCCATGACAAGCTGACCTTTAACATGAATAGGTCGGTCTCCTGTGGAGACAGAATTCACAACCTTCTGGGGCTTATGCACTCTGGAAGGCCATATTTATTATATTCAGGATAGGGCCTTAAATATGGTACAGAAATATTACTGCATTTTATTATTTAACTATGCATGTCCACAACACACTAGCTGCTTTCCAAGCTGCGGACATTAAGAATTACTTTGACTGTGTAAGTTACATCACACTTTACAAAATATAGTTATCCAACAACTCCATTGTTTCCAAAGTGCTACAGCTAATACAACTGCAGATTCAAAATGTGTCTTTTTTTTCCAAATTGATAGCAATTACAGATTAAAAGAACACTAAGCATTTTTGCCTTATAGAAAAGAAAGAAGAGGAGTAAGCGGCATGATAAAGCCATTCATCATAGTCAGTTTAAAAGCGGTAAAGCTCATGTCAAGCATGGATTCCGCAAAAGATTTCATGGTCAATTAAGTAAATACAGGTATAAAATGGACCTAGTGTTGAAGATCACAAAGCCAATTACTGATAATGTTTAATTTCACTTCCCTAAATCCCCAAAGTGATTTTTTTTCCTCATAGGTTTAAAATGACCAAAGGAAATAGAGAAGCATCATTCCAGTTCACTCTAAGAGGCTTTAGAAGGCTTTGTGAAGAAAAACCAATTATATACATAGATATATACATATATGCACACACACATATATACACTCATAAATATATGCACTCCCCCAATTATTTATGTGTGTGGTATTTATAATGTAATTAATTCTGAACTAAAACTAAGAATAAGGACTAGCTAATTGTTTTTTCTTCACAAAGGGCATTAAAGCTTCTAACATTGATTTGGAAATACACCTCTCTATTTCCTGTGGACATTGTAAACCTTTGAGGAAAAAAATCTGTTCCATATTTAAAAAAATATGCTGTCTTAATCAAGTATTTCTTATGATATTCACCATGGACATAAATATTTTTAATAGCTTTTTTTCTTCAAATTGAAATACAAATTTCAGGCGTATGGTTGGTTGTTTGCATTTATGCAAGATTGGATTTATATTACAGAAAACCTGCTGACTGCTATTATATACAATGGCTTTCTTTGCTATCATTTTTGCAAGTCTGTATTAAAACTAGAATAGCATTAAATGAGCCTTTTATACTTTAAATATTCAAGAGTTTTATATTCAAAATTTCTTCTGGTGCTGTCAAACTAGTGTGCCTGTAGGCAAGGTAAGATCAAGTTAGGCTCTCAAAGGTAGAATTAAATTTTATCAGGGCATTCATCATAATATACAGTTTGCTTAAAATGCAAATAAAAAGTATGTGGATTCAGAGACTAAAGGCTTTTCAGGTAGTGTGTAAAAATCCAAGGGACGGGCTTTTATGGAATAGATGTTCTTTAAATTTACATTTCCTTCATTTTAATGAAAACACAGAATAAACAAATTATGATGGACATGCTTTAAATGTTCATTTTTTACTTTAAATCTATTTCTTCTGTAGAGTTTCTTATTGCAGCTCTATATTTAAGAAGAATAAAAACAAGACAAAAGAGATGATGAAACATATTAAGGAACAATTACCTCAGCCATTTTTGAAAGTTCAGTCCAGTCATCCTTGTTGTAGCTGCACATGATACTGGCAATTACAATCTGAAAAGAAAATACATACAATAATTTGTAAGCTGCTGTATAGGGGAATTATACCTACTATGTATAGTATAGTGACACAGAATCCTGTTGTACTTCCAACCAGTAACTATTATAGCACTGTATCTGCACATGGAAGGCAAAAAAGATCCACAGATTATCAATGTTTTCAGTATTAAAAAACAATTATTCAGCAAAGCTGGCAATACTACACAACCTTAATTGTCATCAACATATAGAGTCCAATTCTGCTCCCAAACAGTCAATGAGAACAGGAGCAGGCCTAGGCACGGTATCTAACAAGTGCATTACCAAACCTAGCTGTTTACTGGGGACAAAACTGTAATTTTAATAGTTTATTACTACTTACTATATCAACAGTATTCTAGGCACTTTACAGATAGATAAGAAGACATGTCTCTGTTCCAAAGAGTTAACAATCTAGATTGGCAGCACAGAAATACAAAACTCTCATTGATGTTAATGAAGCTAGGATTTGACCTGGGGGGGGGGAAGGGGGGATGTAACACTGACATTCACTATACGTCTGAGTAGCTCCACCAAATATATTTTTTTAAAATGTCCGGGTCTTCTAATCTCTAGTTTAATCCCCCCATTAGGGGAAGAGAGGGAATAGCAGGCCATTTGGAGCAAGTTTGTTTTAATGAGGGGATGGCAGTAGGAAACAGAGTTACTCATGCATAAAGTTACAAAAAGGGTTAAGTCTTTGCAGGATTGGGGTCTAATTTATTGTTCACGTTCACCTCCTGGCAATTTTCAGTGCTACTGTTTCCAGGTTTCTCCCTCTAAGATTATTCGCATTCTTTTCCCTGAAGATTTAGCTTTCATTTTTCCAAGGTGAATTTCATTTGTTATTTTCTGGCCATTGTTGCAGTCTCTCAAGGTCTTTGTCTGTTATTATTCTTACCTCCCTGTTGTTCTCTACACCTCTCAGTTTTTGTATCTGTGAATGTAATTAAGTGCTGATTATCTCAGCTTCCAGATCATTAAAGGTTTTAAATAAAACTGGACCTAACATGTCATCGCTGTTACTCTGGCTAGATACCTCTCTCCAAGTCAATACATTGTTGGTATGGGCCTTCAGCCAATTTCCAATTTATGTGACGGTATCCAGTGAACTGAGACTAGAAGACAGCATCTGCCCTGGACTGCCAGACCTTAGGAGACTCCATCATATACTTTGAGGGACATCAGAAGAATGAGAGTGTCATATTTTCTGCTGGCATAAATCACTGAAGTCAATGGAGTTACACCAGCAGAGAATTTAGCCCAAGAGATCCTAGCGAGTGCAGAAATAAAGGAAGAGGTTAAGAAGGAAAAAAACAGAATTGAAGTGATGTCCCTAGTCTTCTGGCAAACAGAGGCTAGGGACACCATCCTGGCCCATCCTGGCTAATAGTCATGGATGGAACAATCCTCCATGAATTTATCTAGTTCCCTCTGTGCAAATGTGATGGTTGGAAAATATGTGGAAGATGAGATATATTTAAGCTCTCCAGGGAAGTGGGCGAAAAGGTCAGGAGAAACGATGAGCATGGTTCCAGGGAAAATAAAAGGAGTTGCCCAAAGAGCAATTTACCGGCGAAAAGCAGTTTCATGCTTTTATAAAAAGAAATGTGAAATATAAATCTCTCTTTTTCTTCAATAAAAATGAAAAATTGCATTGTTCTAAAGAGTTGTTTTGGGTTTTTTTCTTTTTTCTTGGCAAAATAAAAGATTTTGAAGTACTATATTTCTCCTATTAATATATTAAATGTATATACCTTTAGTTGTATACCTACTAGCATAAATATAAAAAAACAAATAAATTCTTGATTAAACATGTGCAGTCACTGTAAAATACATGAGAGGAATAATATGTCAATTCTGTTAATGATATTCCTTTATAACACTTTTTTTTTAAAAAAAAAAACCTTTTTATAGTTACAGGGACAGGAAGTTCTATGGCCTGTATTATTCCGGAGATTAGACTAGATGATCACAATTGTCCTTTCTGGTATTGAAATCTATGAACTCTATTTCATAAGCATTTAAGTTATCTTGGAATACTCAAGATGACTTAAGTGCTTATAAAACAAACATTAACAATAATAAATACTTTTTAACAACGCAGTTTTTTGTATTAAATATCCAAGAGCATCAAAAGTTGAAGTTCACTGTGTTTCATACTTCATTATCAAAACCAAGTTTAGGAAAGTATGTATATATTCAGAAATTGAAGGGTAAAGAACTATATAAAATGCTGCACTGGCTGGATGCTGCCCAAGAACCCATGACTAAGACAGAAAGATACCCTTACAACATGAGTCACAGTCTGAAGTACATTGGAAATCTAGGAAACAATTCAAGTTCAATTTAAACCTTTATTTTTTTTAGCAGGAAAAAGCTATAGAGCAACAAAGGTGAATAAGTATAATTATAAGTAGATGAGTTAGATTTCCTCAAGTGTTATTAATGAAGTTTGAAAATTCTACTGGGAGTATACGAAGGAGGAGGAACAAGATATGTGGTGTTTCAAGGAGCTGTTAATTAAGAAAACATAGAATCATAGAAGACTAGGGTTGGAAGAGACCTCCGGAGGTCATCTAGTCCAACCCCCTGCTCAAAGCAGGACCAACCCCAACTAAATCATCCCAGACAGGGCTTTGTCAAGCTGGGCCTTAAAAACCTCTAAGGATGAAGATTCCATCACCTCCCTAGGTAACCCATTCTAGTGCTTCACCACCCTCCTAGTGAAATAGTTTTTCTTAATATCCAACCTAGACCTCTCCCACTGCAACTTGAGACCATTGCTCCTTGTTCTGTCATCTGCCACCACTGAGAACAGCCAAGCTCCATCCTCTTTGGAACCCCCCTTCAGGTAGTTGAAGGCTGCTATCAAATCCCCCCTCACTCTTCTCTTCTGCAGACTAAATAAGCCCAGTTCCCTCAGCCAGGGCCGCCCAGAGGATTCCGGGGGCACGGGGTCTTCGGTGGCGGGGGGCCCTTCCGTTCCGGGACCGGCCGCCAAAGTGCCCCGAAGACCCGCGGCGGGAGCCCCCCGCCGCCGAATTACCGCCGAAGCGGGACCCGCCGCCGAAGTGCAGCCCGGTCTTCGGCGGTAATTCGGTGGCGGGGGGGTGTCCCCGCCGCGGGCCTTCGGGGCACTTCGGCGGCGGGTCCCGGAACAGAAGGGGCCCCCCGCCGCCGAAGACCGGGCTGCGCTTCAGCGGCGGCGGCGGGTCCCACTTCCCCCCCCGGCCCCGGCCCCGGCCCCGGCCTCAGCCTCTTACCCGAGCGCGTCTCCAGCGGGGCCCCTGAGCTCCGTCCTGCTCAGAGCCGCGTGGTGAGGGGGCGGGGCTATGAGCTCCACGCCAAGCGGAGGCAGCTGCCCCGCCCCCTCCCCACGCCGCTCTGAGCGGGGCGGGGCTCAGGCCCCGTTGGAGCTCCCAGCCCCGCCCCCACACCACGCGGCTCTGAGCAGGGCGAGGCTCAGGGGCCCCGGCGGAGACTCGGCGCTTAATGCGCTAGGGCTCCCGGAGAGGGGCGGAGGCGGGAGCCTCCGCTCTTCTCTTGGGGGCCCCTGCGGAGCCCGGGGCCTGGGGCAAATTGCCCCCTTTGCCCCCCCCTCTGGGCAGCCCTGCCCTCAGCCTCTCCTTGTAAGTCCTGTGCCCCAGCCCTCTAATCATTTTCATTGCCCTCCACTGGACTCTCTCCAATTTGTCCACATCCTTTCTGTAGGGGGGAGAGAGGGGCGCAAAACTGGACGTAGTATTCCAGATGTGGCCTCATTAGTGCCAAATAGAGGGAACATGTTTATTAAATATTGATTAATGTTAGTATTCACATTTAAAATTATGCATGCACCTATGTCTAACAATAATATAGTTGAAAGCAGAAATTGCATTTCCACTGTAAATGTTCATGTGAAAAATATGATGAGAAAGTTTGAAAAATAATATTTGTTTTATTCTCTCTTTTTCCTAATGTTCTCTTACAACTTGAAATTAAAACTGATTTTCCTATTTCAAACCCAATCCTCCACTTTTGTAAACAGTCCTTACTCAAGGGACTACTTCCTCAGATGAGACTGGGATAAATAATATGAGAGCTACTCTTGTAGGTAATGATTTATCCTTTTTCATTTGATAAATATTGCTTTTTCGGTATTTCTAATGGTGCTCAGTTTTGTTTACATCTTTCTTTCATTCAACAGCATCAATGATACTAGTGCAGCTCTGGGAAGAGGGTTCATTACTTAACTTGTCTTCCTTCTACTAGCTCTTTCACAAAAAAGCCTCTGTAGTTAGGCTAATTTCACTTGATATCAATAAAAAAATCATGTTTTAATAGCCAGGTAGGGCACTTTGGTGATGTCAGAGGCATGTATTAATGCCTAACAACACAGGGCTGGGAATTTATCAAGAAAATGCAGAGCAAAACGCATACATTTATTATATGCAATGGATCGAAAATAAGGGAAGCAAAAAGGACAAGGGTAAAAATCATTCCCTTCATTTTTTAGCATAAAATAATATACCCATTAATTGCAAATTTCTCGATACTCTCCCCCCTGTTATAGCACTCCATAGACTACTGGCCTCTAAAATGCCAGTTTGAAAAAGTATATGAACCTACAGAGCAATTTCCCACAAACATATCCTTAGAATTTAAGCATCCAATGACAATTTTCAATAAATTTGTAAAGGTAGAGTGATGTGCAGCCGAGACCTTGTCTCCCAAGGATCAACTCAGAATGAATTTTTATATTTGACTCCTGTCAGGAGTCCAGAAAAAGAGATTTTATAACAGAAATACAGAGAAAACTTTAACTATGATTATATGCTCACTTTACTTACATAAGTAGTCTATTGACTGACCAATAGAGCATGCAACAAAGCTACTGCTAAAATGTAACATCTCGTAAATGAATGTGGGTTAAATTGTGGCTTTACCATAAATCCTGAATAAGGGGCAGCATGTGGTTGTGCTGACTTAGAAGCAGACTAGAGAGCCAACCAGTCATGACTGTATCACAATCTGGTGCCCAGTTCACCCCTTGGTCCAGAACAGAAGTGCCAGCCCTGAATTGGGCACAGATTACTTTCCTCTTTGCACCAGCTAACTACATTGGCCAGCGTGTATATGTGCATGTGTGGGAGGTAAGGTGTAGCATAGCCTACTCCCCTCCCACCCATGCTGGAGGGGGGAGGAGTGGCCCCAGAGACACTGCTTTCCCTCACACTACTCTCCCTGATATGAGTAGTCCAGGCAGAGGAGTAAATGGATTCCTTACTCCCTGAGCAGGCACACAGATCGAGTGACAATCTCTCCCTGTGCTTACAATGACTAAGAAAAAGTTTGTGAACTTAAGTCAGACTGCACGTTTAGAACAGGCTGCATTAGGGACAGGATTTTCTTGGTTATTCATGCAGCAAAAGGCCCCGAAAGAATTTTTTTTTTTTTGGGCACTATAATCTGCCATTCAGATCAGGAATTGTAAGATGAATATTAGGTTCTTTAACTACAGTACAAAAAGCTACATTTGCACAGTTCTGTAATTAATGCATTAGAATTTGTTTTACTTAAAAGGACACTGTCAAGGTACTTCTCCTAACCTTTAACATATTTTTCCTTACTGTTTATAATAACCCCCTAAAAGCTTGAAACAGAAATCTCTTTCCTTCTTAAATATTTCTTCCCTTCCCTATGCGTATGTGTCTGCATCATGAATTTTGTGATTTTGGTTTTTAATTTTTAAGTAAAGGGAACACGGAAATATTTGTTTTGATGTGGCCTTTTACCCCCTAACACACAGAATTCATTATAAAGACTTTCTAAACAAAAAGAAAAAAAGATTGGACCTACTTTGGGTCTGCCCATCTTGACCATTTCTATTTAAAAATAGGCCATTTTAAAGCTTTATCTGGAGTATTCAAAAGGTACAGATTAGTTCACACAATTTGTCTAGTTACTGCTCTGGAAGGAAGAGGGGAAGCCTCAGTAGATTCAAAGGTTCTGACAGGCCTCTAGATAGCTGGATTTTAAGATGAACATTCCTATATTCAATACAGTAGCTGTCTCTGACAGATCCCAGTCCTATCTATCTTCAATAATAATATTTATGATTCTCCCTCCGCTAACCCTATCCCTTTCTCTTCCTAGGCTATTCTCCCCATACTCAAAAAACAACAGCCACTCTACCCATAATTGATTTTTCTTCATTCCTTTCCCTCTTTATCCCTAGGATTATCCTCAATTAACCTGAGTGTTATGAAAGTTCTGCACCAAGTTCCATTAAAAACTGCTGCCAGCTTTAACCTGTGCTATCACTCCATACTCTGCACCAAACAATGCATTCTGAAGTACTTTTGAAAATCTCCAGGAACAGAAAGAAACTGTGGGTATTTTCACTTTGAGAAATTTCAACTGAAGGCTGTAAAACTAGGAAGGAGCTGCAGGGAGGTAGAAGGATTAGCTTTGTAACAGTTGTCTATTTGAAAAGGAGAGTTCACTAACTTGACTAAGATATGGAAGAGGAAGAATGGCTCGATGGGCAGGGAGAACAGAGACTGGTAGATAGAAAAAGTGTGTAATGTATATATGAGGTTATTCTGAGTTTATCTAAACTTCAGAAATGAATTGCATTTGGTTTTGACAAATGGGAAGAGCACAATCCTGGAAAGTTGTGATTAGTTCCAAACCATTTTGCCCATACTAAACCAATAAAACATAGCTTAGACCCTAGACTGGTTTGGTCTGGAGAAATTGAGCCCAACTGCTCCCAAAGAGAACTCCTTCATTTCAAAGAATCTACCCTGCAAGAAGAGGAACAGACAAACTGCATGAATAGGCTTTGTAAATTATTATAAAAAATCACAGGTTGGGATGATCTTTCAGAAAGCAGTGGGAAAATGGGGTGGTGTTCATCATCCATGAAGTCTTGGTAAGACAGGGCAAACTATTATCAACTGGATCTTAATCTCAGAGCGAAATTCACCACTATTCAGAGGCCAGAACAAGGGCTATGTGGCACTCAAACCTAACCTTTGTCCTGTTTCACCCAGGGCCTGGTCTACACTGGGGGGGAGGGTCGAACTAAGTTACGCAAGTTCAGCTACGTGAATAGCGTAGCTGAACTCGAACTACCTTAGTTCGAACTACTCACCTGTCCAGACACCGCGGGATCGAAGTCCGCGGCTCCCCCGTCGACTCCGCCACCGCCGTTCGCGGTGGTGGAGTTCCGAAGTCGACGGGAGCGCGTTCGGAGTTCGATATATCGCGTCTAGACGAGACGCGATATATCGAACTCCGAGAAGTCGAACGCTACCCACTGACCCGGGCGGGTAGTGTAGACGTAGCCCTAGACACAGTAAGCGTTCCCATTCCCATCTAGCACATTTCATGAAAGCACTTACAAATGCAGCAGGATGATGGCTGTTCAATTAAAATAGTTTACCACATGCTATATTTTTCAGTTATTACAAGCAAATGCCTCAGTCCTTACTTAAAAACAAAAAAGGCCAACCAAAGTTTGTTGTAACTTTGTATCAGATAAAAGAATGAATGCACACTGCAGGCCACAGGCCATATTCTGCCCTATTTTGTGGCACTCCAGTGGCATAAAGTGGTAGCAAAGGGGGCAGGTTCCTTTGGTTGTATAGAACTGATATAATGACTTTATGCTAGCCTACCTCTATACCCTCAAGTCTAGGAAGCATGTCAGGAGCCGTTCTTTGCCAGAGTAATGACTCATGGAGGGCCACTACAAGCTAGTGCAACTCAAAACATTCCTTAGTTGCTCTAAGTTTCACCAAGCACCAGTGTCAGAATTGTGGCAGTGAAAAGGTGCTGTAGTGATGTGGCTAGAGCAGCGCCCCCTTGTGGACTTTCCAGATGCCCTGATGAGATCATGGGGGGAGGAGAGGAGAGAAGAAGTCTCTATCTCCAGTGCTCATTGCGGTGGGCCCTGGTCCACCAGCTAATTGTCCCTTCAGTTCTATTCTCTTCTGCAGGGCTGGAGGGGCTTAGCCCTGAAATGTTCTAAAACAAAAAGCAAACCCAACTCAATACTGGGCCTCCCACCAGTCTTCCTGCGAGGCATCCCTGCCCTTTTCTTTGGGCTCAGCTCCCAAACAGTCTCTTACTTGTGTGTCACTTGCTCCTTGGGGGTCTAACTGCTCCTCTCCAGTGGATGCTCCAGGTAGCAGGTCCATATCTCCACAACTTGGCGAGCAAAGCTCCCTTTAGGCAAGGATGCAGAGCTCTAGCTTCCTTCCTGGATAGTCGGCTCTGAACTTAGCCAGGCTCTCTCCTTTCATTCCCCCCTCCAGGCTTGGCACTGGCTGCAGGTATACCAGTGGTGGGGCTAGCTGGGCCCATAGGCCCTCCTTAACACCTTCTCTGCTGGTGTGGGGCCTCTCTACCCCATTATAGGTGCCTTAAAACCATTTCCCCCCACTATGAATTTGGCCCATTAAACTCAAGGTTTTTTGCCCCAAGCTGCTGTGAACTCTTCAGGTATAGCTCATCACTATCATAGGTTAGCAATTTGGCAAATTTGTCAGACTATCATGCTGCTTCCTATTATGATGTCTTATTTGCTCTACAGAAGCATCTAAGAACACCACTCATAGACCAGAATCCCATTGTGCTAAGTGCTGTACAAACACAGAAGAAAAAGACAGTCCCTGCCTTAAGGAGCACATAGCAAGAGACAACAAGTGAATATAGACAGACAAGTGGAGGCACAACACGGAACAATGAGACAGTAAATAAATAATTGCAGTTTCCTACTCCCAAATCATTCATTTGGCTAATTTTTTTACTCTCCACCTTGCCTCTTCATCAGGCTCTTGGAATCCCACCTGTTTCCATCTGGTGTACACAATTCTTTTGTGTACAGCTGCATGGAATCTTACAATCTGAATTGCTAGTTTATACAATGAAAAAGTTTCTAAAATACATCTCACCAGAAAGAATATTCTGTTTATAATAAATATTACACGCGCGCACACACTTAAATGTACAGTAGTGAAAAATAATCAGCATCCAAAAGATATGTTCTTGTTCAAAACTTTTAGGAGCCAGTTAAATTGTGTTGCCTTGTAGACCTGCCCAGGTTTTTATTTTACTTTGCTTTTTCATTGCAGTTTTTGATTTGTTGCAGAACTGAAATAAAAATAAGCTTCTTATTAAAAACTACCTAGAATAGCAAATCCCATGCAATAAGAGAGTTAACAATTGTAAACCCTGTCATGTCTCTGAGAAGCAGAGGAATTATCTTGTTATCAATTTAATAATGGAACATTGAAGTAAATGATGCCATCCACTGACACCAGTAACACTCTCTCTCCTGGGAAATTCATGTCTGTAGGAACTGTCAATCTAGATGGATATGGACATATTAAACATTGTACCTTCAGTCCATAAATCTATTCTTTCTATGCTGCCTTAATAAAAAGATTCTGCATGGTGATAAAGACAAGCAATGCAGAATGTCTTGACATTACTGACCTACACTCCTCCTATTTAAAAAAAAAATCTTTCAGAGAGTGGATATTAAATAATTTAACAATCTCTAACTTTCCCTTGTTTTTCCTCATAACTTGTATTTAAAATAGCTTCAAGAGATTTTATGTCAATAAAGACTGAATAATTACATGAAGATGCAAAAAGTGACTAATGCTGTATTTATTATCCAGCTGTCTTTGTTTAGAAAGCTAGCTGCTTACATTCCAATCTTTGCTTTATATCTTTTCCACCGGTTTTTCAAACTAATGTGGAAATAATATATAGTACATCTAAACACAAACAAACAAACACACAAAAACTCACACACGGGGGCTGGAGGGGGATATTTCAAACAACAAAAAGGGCCATATCTGAGGCTAAACTGAAATGTTTATTCTCAAAGCAGGAAAAAATTGATCCTGTGACAATGTTCAGTTATGATGACTCCAGTTCTATTACATCAAATGACAGATGTAGATTTAATCAGATTACTGATGGATGTCGGTGAGGTAGACTGGGATATAACTCCAAATTAAGGCACATAGTCGCTAAAATCCAATGTAAGTCCTCAGGCAAATGAAAACTGGGAGCTGGAGACAAGTCAATTTCTCAATAAAATAATAAAATGTTGTTGCTTTCGCTGCAACAGGAAGCTAAGCAGACCACATCTGATGAGCTGTCACCTGATATAATAGACCAGTAGCTTGATTTCTAGAGATGATCTCCACTCACAATTCCCCTTGAAATCAGTCAGAGTTGTGGGAGCATTGCACAAATGAGGAAGGCCCAAATCACAAGGTCCATGTAGTGCTTATTGTAGACACGATAGTGATAGGTGCAAGTGATAGAACAATATCAGTGAATAAATCTGGCAGCCACAGCAACACAGGAATCCTGTGAATTTACATGGAGAGCTGGCTGGAAAATTATACTTTTTTCCTGTGGAAAATGTTGTTGGCCAAAACACTGGAAAAAATAGTTTAAAACCCATAACATTTTCAATGAAAAAAAAATTGACCATAGACTGAAAAATTGTAAGTGTTCAGCCAAAAAAATTCAGTTTTTTTTATTAAAAATATCAAATGCTTTAGAGGAAAGAAGACACTGTCCGTGAAATATGTCCAACAAAGGCAAAATCAGTACCTGGAGAGCACACTTTAGGGAGACAGGAAATCTGTAGGTGATCAGAAAACCCAGGGTCATTATATGGGGGAGCATCAAGAGGTTCATCAGTTCAGATAAACTCCTCGAAGTCTAGAAGCTCATATGAATCTTCTCAAAAATTATCTGATGGCTGCAAACTGGCTTGGAAATTCAACAAGATCTTTGGTATTTTATATTTAGGGTAAGGATGAAAATGACAAAGGAATAACTTTTCCCTCAGTCTCTCAGCCTTTTTGGTAACAACAAAACCAAAATACATATGTGTAATCACATGAATACTAATGAAGGAGAAAATACACAATCTAAACAAGATTGAACCTGGGAGAGGTGTGAAGGTTTGGGTCCGACTCCATTCTTAGATAATTAGTGAATCACTGCTTGGAATTTACAGTTCCTGCAGGATGCCGCAAAGTTTGTAACACCCATGCAGGAGTACCTTTTGGGAAGTGACACTATCAAGAGGAAGCAAGGGAGGCCAGCGTATGATCAAAAGAGCTAATGGAAAGAGATTATATCTGGTTTTACACTATTTCAGGCACAAACTATAACTTGCAGCTAAAAGTTACCAACAGGGTGCTGACACTTTATTGATTCTTAAGCCACCTATGGAAAGACAAAGCAGGGAAGAGGCAGCACAAGTTAGTTGGTTTTTCCCCAATACAGATTTTTTAACATCTATTGATCGATTGATATATGGTACTTATATAGCTCCCATTAGTATCTGAGCGCCTCACAGTCTTAACTCCTCTCCATTTTAAGCTAATCTTCATTTTACAGATGGGGAACTGCGGTGCAGAAAGCCACAATGACATGCCAAGGTTGCACAGGAAATTTGCACAAGTCATTTTGAAATGAGAGAGGTGTTTTCAGTGGTAGATCCTGAACACCAGATGCACGGACACTTGGAGACAGAATGAACAGATTCACTTATGTTGCCATTTAAATATAGTGCGTAACTAATGGTGCAACAGTGATTTACCCCACAGAGGATCTGGCAATATGCTGCCTGCTAGCCAAAGCCATGGAAAGAGCAACACCATGGCCAAACTCTTTTACATGGAGTGCACTAGAAATATTTCTTTATACCACTGTATCTCTTACTCATTCTGCCCCCCTTGCCACAGGACCTGAGCACTGATCTCTCCATTGCTTACTCTCCCTCTTCATATGTTCTTTTTTCCTTCTTTTCTCTCTACCATTTCTCTCTCTTCCCCCCATCCCCTTCCCAGGTTCCCATCTCTCTCTCTCGGTCTGTCTCTGTGTTCATCTTGCTCCAGTGTTCCTCTTGCTGCCTCCTCCACACACAAAGGTCTTATCTACTTTCCTCACTGCCCTTGAGCACAGCTGGTCAAATCTCTTTTTGGCAATCAAATTTTGCAAACGAATAATCCTTTTTTCACTGAATAATCCTTCGGGGATTCTTCTTCCAACCCGGTTACTGAGTCAGCTCTACACATGCTGTTCCCCAGTGTATTCCCTCTCCTCTTCCTCTTTCCATCCCAAAGAAGTCTATCCTACTCTACCCTTCTCCCTTTTATCCTCTGCTTGTCTTCACCTCCCCTGAAGTCCCATGGCAGACAGAGGTTAAAGGGGTATTTTAGAGGAGAGGGAGAATGGAGAAACATGTCTTTAAGCCCTACTTATCTTTTATTCTTCACCTTCTCCCATTACACATCACTGGAATGTTACAGCAGGGATTGGGAGGGATGCATGAGTTAGTGAATGCAAGGTTGCTTCCTCCTCTACCCAGCCACTCTCTCTGTCTCCATGCCCTGCTCCTTGCACCGCTCTCCTCCCTGTGACGCAGTGAAGGGAAGTGAAGCACCATTGGGTGAGGAGTGAAGTCAGAGACAGGAGGAAAGACTGTTCCTCCCTGCCTGAAGAAAATACACTTAACACACCTAAAACTGCCTTCATCAAATAAGGACACTCCACCAGAAAAGTAGATCACATCATGTAATCGGCTACCCAAATACCCCAAGAGAACCTGCTTCAATATAGAAATAAATCCCCTCTCATTTCACACCTCTAGTTATCACCTACTATCCCACACTGGAACCCATAGGGGGTATCAAACATCTACAACCTATACTCAATGGGGAACCCGTCCTGAAATAAATCTTCCCTGAAATCCCACTTCTGGCTTTCAAACAGTCCCCCAACTTCTCCAAGCTCATCAGGCAGTGTGGGAACCCCTATATCACAATTTTGTCACAGATATTTTTAGTCAAAGTCACAGACAGGTCACGGCTTCCCTTGAATTTTTCTTTATTGCCTGTGACCTGTCTGTGACTTTGACTAAAAATGTCTGAGACAAAATCTTAGCCTTACTTAAAATGTGTACTAATTACTTATGCTAAACACCTTGCACCTTATGTAGGGAGCACCTTTCCTGAGGAAGAGCTCTGTGTGGCTTGAAAGCTTGTCTCTCTCACCAACTAAAGTTGATCCAATAAATATACTACCTCTTCCACCTTGTCTGCCTGATAATAATGCGGAACAGCTGGTTCTACTCATCTGTGGACCAAACTGCAGAGGGTGAAGAGGACTTTTAGTCTTTAACCTAGCACACAAGACCATCTGATAGGCATGTTCGTTTAAAGCTCAGTGTGGCTTGAAAGCTTGTCTCTTTCACAACAGAAGCTGGTCCAATAAAAGTTACTACCTCACCCACCTTGTCTCTTTAAAGAAACTCTATTATTCAATGAAATCCATCCTGCAAAATAGGAAATCCACTGCAGGTCACATGGAATTTTAAGGCTCTGGGATGGCTTTATTCAATTTAAAAACTACAATTTTTTACCTCCCAATGACACACATTTCCCTACCTTCAACATCTGTGCTTTTAAGTCACAATTCAGGAAAACATGCACTGTGATGGGAGTAATCATGTACTTAAAGCTAAGCACGGGCTAAATTGCTTTGCTGAATTGAGATATAAAAGCACAAGTGAAAGTAAGCAATATGAGTCAAGACAGAACATGCATAGAGTAGGTATGGCCATAGCTAATTGAATGTTAACTGTATGCACAGAAATAATAGCAGCTAAAATGGACACACTTACTTTTGATATGTTCATCATTCTGTGAAGTCAGTATGTTTTTATCCTTTCACAAAAGGGTCTGATATTACAAACTCTACCACTTTGACTTCACTGAATGACAGTCCAGTGATAATATGGGAGAGTGCTCACTTTAGCTATACTAATACCATGCCATAAGCTATACTGCAATCTCCCACTGCCCTACCTCACAAACAAAATGATTCATACTCTGATTCCCCACAACTTTTAAGTAATGAGAATTACAGGGAATTACAAATCCAGTCATGGCATACTTTTTGTGGTCAGCAGAATTAATACCCAGCCGTAAAAAAGAAGTTCAAATTCAAATTTTCTCTATTGTTGCAACTACTAGCTATGTCCCACTGCCTCAAGGTAACTAATGTGCCATTACCAGAAGGACATCGCTGTACGAAGATGATGATGAATTTTCTCAAGTCTGAAGCACGAAGGCCTGCTTTAGGTCCTGGCATACACTGGTATTTGTGACTTTTTAGTGTCTAGTAATTGACTGACTGCCTGTATCAGCATCAGTTTTTTGCTCTCAAGGAATCATTTTTGTAATGTTCTTTTAAAATAATTTTAGCACTTAATACTTAATGGTTTCCTCTAAGTCTTGATCAAATGGCCACACAGCAATATCAGACCCATTTTATTAGGTTTCAAAAGTGGAGACAATACTGAAGAAAATTAAACATGAAAGAGGATATAAAACGATTGATGTGTGAATGTGGTGGTGTCTAAGGTTCTGTGAACCTAGCAAGCTTTTTTGGATTCACAGCTTTCAAAAACCAAACCAAACCCAAGCTCAAGTTTTGCAAAAGCTTTTCTTCCTATAACTCAGGATTTTTTTCAAGAGCAATTAAATTAAAAATAGTTTCCAAATTAAAGAGAACCCTCTGCTTTCTACTAGGGAGAGAAGAACTACATCCTCAAAAAGGTAGACTGGCTCAAATGGGTGAAGTGCATAAGATACACACTGGTTCTCTATTTCATCATTGAACTTTTTCTCTTTGAATTTCCTCTTCCACATTCTCTCCTAAGTGGGACAAAAACCCAGTGATTCATGTAGCATCATGTTCAAATCCCAAAATGGTAGGACTTCAATAGTTCCTTCTGAGAGATACGATCTGAAAATCTCGTGAGTGGGTAGTTTTATTTTTGCATACAGACATTCTAATTTACTTAAGTAGCTAGCTGTTATGTTTGATGATCCAAGCAGTCTTTTGGCTGCACTCCAGAAGCAAATAAGACACAAAATTAAGGACAAGGAGCTGGCAATTCCCTTCACACAAATCTCTTCTCCTTGACTGCCAGTTCCATCCACTTCTTGTTAAACTTTTAAGGACGCAATCCAGTGAATGCTGAGAAACCGATAACAATTTTCACTAAATATGAGATCCATTGAACTGTAATCTGACTTGTTCAGAACTACCAATGTGTTATCAGACATTTTCCTAAGTGAAAATTTAATAGTTTATGGGGCTATATTTTAGTTAGAATGAAAAATATGTGAACCTAATCATCATCTAGTATAGGTGAGGTTTTAGCACGAACCTAGTTATTGACAGACATTCAGCCAAAAAAGGTAAGTAAACTGAAAATATACACTAGATCAGATCCTGGGCTACTTTAGAGCAACTCTGAGCCCTTCCTTCCAAGACCAAAGCTGTCCAAAAGATGGTGTAACCAGGCACAGAAGGATTCCATCACAGCATATGGGAATCATCCAGTGCCCCACAGTCTGCTTCTCCCACACCACTCCCTTCCATGAGGCTAACACAGAGGCCGCGGCTGGGATGTCCCTATGGTTCAGTGATCTCCAGCAACAATAGTAGCCCTGTGAACTTATTGGTAACTGACAAAACGTATACTAGTCATTAGGCTGCTCTAAATTCTGCCAGGGGACCAGAACAGTAAAAATCACCCTAGCACTGGGAGTGGCTTTAAGTAGGGTGACCAGATAGCAAATGTGAAAAATCAGGACAGGGGATGGGGGGTAATAGGAGCCTATATAAGAAAAAGACCCAAAAATCGGGACTGTCCCTATAAAATCAGGACATCTGGTCACCCTAGCTTTAAGCCACCTTTGCAATCTCCTTTTGTACTGCACCAACTGCTACTTGGCCACAGATTGGGATCTGGGACATTCTGGTAGACCAGGACCTCCCACATACTGTTCAACTATCTCATGCCCTTTCTAGAAGTCCAGGACTTGCAGGTGTATTCAGCCTTTAATATGGTGCTGTGACTCATGGAGAAGTCAGGATGTGGCTCAGAGTAAAGCTCCTATACTCTTACACACCTAGAAAAAAGTGGTCTGATTTTCAGAGGTGTTGAGCAATCCAGCTCTCACTGACATCAACTGTAGATACTCAATCCTTTGCAAATGAATCTACTCCTATATAGGTGCTTAAATATGGATTTAGGAATTGAACTTGGGCACCCACAGTTTCAAAACTGTGACCTTACTTAACCGCTATTGTATAAATTAATACAAATCAGTGTAAAGTGCTAGTTTTACCACAATCACTAAGAATACAGAGAATACTTGAAAATGAAAATGAAATGGAAAAGGAGATGTAGGGATAAAAATGTGAAATAGTTGGGTGTAAAACACAAATCTCTGAAGCAATTTCCCTGTAGGGAACAATGTAAGTGGCAGAGGACAAGGCAAAAGAGAACTTGCTAATGTTATCAACAACACAGTTTAAAATTAAACAAAGAATGAATAAATGTCTACTTGCAGCTGATGTGAAAAGGAGCCTTTCAAATAGTCTCTTGAATGTAAGCCTACAAGAAAGAAAAGTGAGATTTTTCTTTTAAACATTAAAGCAGACACTCCTCCTTCCTTCTGGATATACCTACTGTACCAGAATAGCAGACACCAAGACCCTGTGTAGAAACGAGGGGCTTCTCTATTGGGTCAAGCTGATATTGGGCACTTGACCTTGGCATGAGGGTGCTTGGTAATTAATGTTGAAGAGGTATATTTTTTTAACTTCAATCTGAATATACAAAGACTTAGAGTAACTATGTAAAACGTGAACTAAAATCTGGGAACACTTGAGGTACAGCCAAGGTTGGAGAAAAGGGCTAAGCAGGGTTTTATGGTGGCAATTGTTAAATCTGATATACTAATAAAGCCAAATTATGGGTGTATTAGTAATATATACAGTAGGGGTATGATCTGTTCAGAGCACAGTGGGAACTGTACCTGTTTATGAATACTCTGCTCAGTGGAAAAGGTAGAAATATATTTTAAAAAGTAATTGTCTCAGAACCTCCCACTCCCAGATGACAGACTGAAGTGCTGCTTTTCAAAATGATGGATTAAAATATGAATTTAAGGCCTTGTCTATGCTAGAAAGAGTTTTCCAGCAAACACTTCTAATGTAGACACATATAATAGCGTTCTTTTGCCAGTACATTTTGTAATCTTTCACTGAATGAAATAAACTATGCCAGTAAAAGGATACTTTTGCTTGAATAACTGTCTACACTAAGCGACAAAGAGTCCTGTGGCACCTTATAGTCTAATGGACGTATTGGAGCATAAGTTTTCCTGGGTGAATACCCACTTTGTCAGATGCATGTAGCGGAAATTTCAAGGGGCAGGTATAAATATGCAAGCAAGAATCAGTCTAGAGATAACAAGGTTAGTTCTATCAGGGAGGATGAGGCCCTCTTCTAGCAGTTGAGGTGTGAACACCAAGGGAGGAGAAACTGATTTTGTAGTTGGCTAGCCATTCACAGTCTTTATTTAATCCTGAGCTGATGGTGTCAAATTTGCAAATGAACTGAAGTTCAGCAGTTTCTCTTTGAAGTCTGGTCCTGAAGTTTTTTTGCTGCAGGATGGCTACCTTTAAATCTGCTATTGTGTGTCCAGGGAAGTTGAAGTGTTCTCCTACAGGTTTTTGTATATTGCCATTCCTAATATCTGACTTGTGTCCATTTATCCTTTTACGTAGGGACTGTCCAGTTTGGCCGATGCACATAGCAGGGGGGGCATTGCTGGCATATGATGGCATATATTATATTGGTGGATGTGCAGGTGAATGAACTGGTGATGTTGTGGCTGATCTGGTTAGGTCCTGTGATGGTGTCGCTGGTGTAAATATGTGCGCAGAGTTGGCATCGAGGTTTGTTGCATGGATTGGTTCCTGAGTTAGAGTTACCATGGTGCGGTTTATTGTTGCTGGTGAGAATATGCTTAAGGTTGCTGGGTTGTCTGTGGGCGAAGACTGGCCTGCCTCCCAAGGCCTGTGAAAGCGAGGGATTATTGTCCAGGATGGGTTGTAGATCACTGATGATGCGTTGGAGAGGTTTTACTGAGGACTGTAGGCGATGGCCAGTGGAGTTCTGTTGGTTTTTTTCTTGGGCTTGTCTTGCAGCAGGAGGCTTCTGGGTACACATCTGGCTGTTGATTTGTTTCCTTATTTCCTTGTGCGGGTATCGTAGTTTTGAGAATGCTTGGTGAAGATCTTGTAGGTGTTGGTCTCTGTCTGAGGGGTTGGAGCAAATGCGGTTGTACCTCAGCGCTTGGCTGTAGATGATGGATCATGTGGTGTGTCCGGGATGGAAGCTGGAGGCATGAAGGTAGGCATAGCGGTTGGTGGGTTTTCGGTATAAGGTGGCGTTAATGTGACCATCATATATTTGTACCATGGTGTCTAGGAAGTGGACCTCCCATGTAGACTGATCCAGGCTGAGGTTAATGGTTGGGTGGAAGCTGTTGAAATCATGGTGGAATTCGTCCAGATGATGAAGATGTCATCAGTGTAGCGTAGGCAGAGAAGGGGCATGACTGGATGACAGCTGAGGAAGTGTTGTTCCAGGTTAGCCATAAAAATGTTGGCATATTGTGGGGCCAGGCGAGTGTCCATAGTGGTGCAACTGGTCTGGAGCTATATATTGTCACCAAATTTGAAATAATTGTGCATGAGGATAAAGTCACAGAGCTCAGCAACCAGTTGTGCTGTGGCATCATCAGGGATACTGTTCCTGACAGCTTGTATTCCATCTGTGTGTGGGATGTTTATGTTTGTCTACACTAGGGCTTTTGCTGGCACAGCTATGTCAAATTGAGTGTGATTTTTTTTTCATGTTCCTAACCAACATAGCTATGACAGCAAAATTTAAGTCTAGATTAGGCCTAAGTATTTTTTTTAATGAGGGGCACAGAATATCACTACTGAAATAAAGTACAGAATATGGACTATGGGAGCAACGTATACTTTTTGCCATTTGAGTGTAAATTTGCTTTTTTATTATTCTAATATGAATTCTGCTTAGAGAAAAAATGAATTATGTAAATTTCATGCACTCAGTGTCTTCTAAAAGATTAGCAGTTAGTTCTGATACACTATTTTAAAGCTATTGTACATTTTAAAAGGTCTAATTTTGAAATTTACTTAATTGACTGTAACAAACACAGAATGGAAATGGGGAAGAAATATTTGGTGGATAAATGCTTTGCACAGGTAATAAGGCTGGCAGAATGTCATCATTTTTAAGAACGGTTCAATGGGTTGTTTTAAGACTCTAGTTTTTGATGGATCGTTGGCTATTAATGGTTTTAAAAAACATAAAATTTAACCACTTTGTTTTTTTACTTCTTAACATTGCCACAAGGTCATTTTTACCTCATATGGCAATATCCACAACCTAACATTAAAACAATAATGATCCAGGAGCAGGAAATTTCTTAGAGATTAATGACTGACTGGGAGGAGGTGATGGCCTGAGGCATTGCTGAGAGCCGTTGACCCCAGCCGGTTTATACAGGACATTTCTAGAAAGAATGAATGCTCTGTTCGTTAGCCAATCAGATTTCTGGAATTATTTCTTAACATTCCATTGGACATATAACGACTTACAACATTCAGAAGATGGTTATATTTTAAAAGGTGCCTATGTGTGTTCTTGCTAAGACATACAGCCTCTAAAGAAAAACGACCTAAAAAGGAGAGCTCTACCTTAATAACATGAATAAAAATATGCAATTCATCATGTGATCATCAATAATTGATCATCAGATTCAGGAACAATATTTTTAGTACATTAGAGTGTATATTTTTAGAGCATTTCCCTTATCAGCACTCATTCTAAAAGGCTGTTCATTTGTTTCTTCAAAAAGGAATTTTTAGCACTGGCACTAGTTAAAAGTAATGTGAGCACTAAACCAGCTTCAGCTGACTCTGGCCATTAAGGGGTTTGTCTTTTCCAATAATCAAGTACAGCTCTCTGCACATTTTCTAGGAGAGGTCTGGTGGAGTATTCCAGAAACTGCTTAAATTTTTTCCGAGCTCTTACCCTGAGGCAAAAGTTTTAAAGACCCTCTTGTAGTCTTCATAAAACTGTGAAAATTGTCCTTTTCTAACAGGATCAATAACTTACACTCTAAACCAAAATAATTCTTCTTTGTGTAAGTACAAATTTCCCATCTGCCTTACTGTACCATACCATGACTTACTATTTGTCAAAACATGGCTGTAAAAGTAAAACAAACAAAATAAGCCATGCCTTTATAAAATGCATGAAAATAATCTAACCTGGCACTAACACAGTTTGACTGGTTGTTCAACAAGCAATAGTTTTCAAACCCAAATCATAAAACATCTCACCACATTTCTCCTCAAGGTCCTTATTTGTCACCAGAAACATTGTATGCTTGATGCACAGATTTATTCCTAGAACCTTCATTGTATTTACTGTTGGAGTAACAGTCTCAGTTACAAATTGAAACTTCAGTTAGAAGACGTGTGTTCTCTTGAAATTCAATTTCCTCCCCATTTGAACTTAGTAGCATTAGAGTCTCTGCTGTTCTATCAGATTAGTAACAAAATACTTTAAAAAAATCAAAAAAATATTGTGACAATGACCAGCTGCAAAGCATGTTCTTTTGGGGCCAAATTTTCAGCAGGGTTCCTTAACTTTGCAAATATTGTAGAAACGCTTACAGAGACCTATTGAAAATGTGGTCTTTCAGATATTAGCAGACTTGAAGAGAACATTTTCATTAACAATATGAAACCTCACTTGCATATATCACTTTCCAGACTCATAGACTTAAAGGTCAGAAGGGACCATCGTGATCATCTAGTATGACCTCCTGCACATAGCAGGCCACAGAACTTCATCCACCCACTCTGGCTGAGTTACTGAAATCCTCAAATCATGGTTTAAAGACTTCACGTTACAGGGAATTCACCATTTACATTCGTTTAAACTTGCAAGAGATCCGTGCCCCATGCTGCAAAGGAAGGGAAAAAAACAAAAAAAAACTCAACCAAACCAAAAAAAAAACCCCCAAAAAACAAAAAAACAGGGTCTCAGCCCATCTGACCCAGGGGAAAATTCTTTCCTGACCCCAAACAGGGTGATCAGTTAGATCCTGAGCATATGGGCAAACTGCTGGTAAGGATCTCATGACTGATTCAATTTGAATTTAATGCTGATGTCATAATACAGTAAAGGCAGTGTGGTCCAATGGCTAAGGCACCTGACCAGGAGTTAGGAAAATTGGGTTCTATTGCTGTGTCTAACACTAAGGGCTTGTCTACACAGAGAAATTTACCCACAAAATTATACTGGTATAGTTCTGCTATGTGATCTGAGGTAAATCACTTCATCTCGCTGTACCACTTTTCCCCCTCCAGCCATTTGACTGTCGCACATATTTAGACAGTAAGCTCTTTGGAGCAAAGATTGTATCTTACGATATGTTTGTACTGTGCCTAAAACAATGGGTCCTTGATCTCAGTTGGGGCCCACTTAAGTGCAACTGTAATGCAAAAACTAACAGCAGCAAAAACTGTGAGGCTGAGGGGGAGGGGAGGAAGAATGATTTTCTTGCTTGGCTAAATGTTTTCATTTACAAAACAGCTACAACAAAAGTGAATTGTGTGTACTGGTGTCAAGGTTCCTCCCTCACTCTGAACTTTAGGGTACAGATGTGGGGACCTGCATGGACACTTCTAAGCTTAATTACTAGCTTAGATCTGGTAACACTGCCACCATCAAGAAATTTCAGTGTCTGGATCACTTTCTGTCCCCCCAAAACCTTCCCCTCCCTGGGCAGCCTTGAGAGGCTTTTTCACCAAGTTCGTGGTGAACACCGATCCAACCCCTTGGATCTTAACACAAGGAGAATTTAACCATCTCCCCTCCCTTCCCCCACCAATTCCTGGTGAGTCCAGATCCAATCCCCTTGGATCTTAACACAAGGAAAAAAATCAATCAGGTTCTTAAAAAGAAAGCTTTTAATTAAAGAAAGAAAGGTAAAAATTATTTCTGTAAAATCAGGATGGAAAATACTTTACAGGGTAATCAGATTCATATAGCCCAGAGGAACCCCCTCTAGTCTTAGGTTCAAAGTTACAGCAAACAGAGGTAAAATCCTCTCAGCAAAAAGGAACATTTACAAGTTGAGAAAACAAAAAATAAGACTAACACGCCTTGCCTGGCTATTACTTACAAGTTTGAAACATGAGAGACTGATTCAGAAAGATTTGGAGAGCCTGGATTGATGTCTGGTCCCTCTTAGTCCCAAGAGCGAACAACCCCCAAACAAAGAGCACAAACAAAAGACTTCCCTCCACCAAGATTTGAAAGTATCTTGTCCCCTTATTGGTCCTCTGGTTAGGTGTCAGCCAGGTTTACTGAGCTTCTTAACCCTTTACAGGTAAAAGAGACATTAATCCTTAACTATCTGTTTATGACAACTGGCTAGTCTAAAAATAGTTCAGTGTTTGCTGGATGCTTAAAATGAAAATGTCAGTTCAACAACAAAATCGACAGACCACTCCCTGTTCAAAGTAATACTATCAACATGAAACTTTAAAATAAAATACATTCAAAGACATTTCTGTGGGTCCCAACTGAAGCTTCAACTCTAAATATCTAAACTTCAACTAGTTTAAAATCTAAACCCAAATTTTGTAGCTTCCAATCCCATCTCTATTGATATTTAGATCACAAGAGGCCTGAATACTTATTTTTTTGTGCCTCGAGGAAGAAAGGATGAGACACAGAGCTTCTCTCCTTATAAAGAAGAATGAGAACTCAAATGCATAATATGGCAACCTTTCTGCCAATCTTAAACCAGCCTCTGTTATGCACCCATTTTTTAACATACTAGTTATGCCTGCAAAAGTGTACAGGCACCACCTGCAGATGTGTGTGTTAATCAGATTTCTAGTTGTACAGCTCCTTAGTCACCCCACTAGTTTGGATAGGGCTTTGGTGTGTCCAGGAGTAATTGAGTGGGAGGAGGGTGAAATCTCAGCTCCCATTTGGTGGGTAATAACTTGTTTCAGTCCTACCCTTTCCGCTCTTAAACTAATATACGCTGAATCTCATTAATAATTGGAGATATACTTATTGCCTAGAACTGGAAGGGACCTTGAAAGGTCATTGAGTCCAGCCCCCTGCCTTCACTAGCAGGACCAAGTACTGATTTTTGCCCCAGATCCCTACGTGGCCCCCTCAAGGATTGAACTCACAACCGTGGGTTTAGCAGGCCAATGCTCAAACCACTGAGCTATCCCTCCTCCCCAAACGATACTAGGGGCTAGGCCTGGAAGGGATTGCTCCTGTATGATGAAACTGACAAACTACTGGGGTCATCTACCATCAACTACCATCCTGGGGTCTAGTTTTGGAGAGTTTATATTAAAATTGTCACAATATTGGGAGTGTTTTGGTACTGTTTGTGGGCAGGTGTGTTATTTGCTATGGGGCAGTTGCATCCCGAGCTTGGTTCCCCACACAAAACTTTTAGACAACTGTGCAAGGTAGCAGAGTTGTTCTGGCTGCTCTCCATCTTTTTTTGCTGCAGGATGGCCACCTTAAGATCTGCTATTGTGTGGCCAGGGAGGTTGAAGTGTTCTCCTACAGGTTTTTGAATATTGCCATTCCTAATATCTGATTTGTGTCCATTTATCCTTTTCCTTAGAGACTGTCCAGTTTGGCCGATGTACATAGCAGAGGGGCATTGCTGGCATATGATGGCATATATTACATTGTGTACATCTACACAATAGCAGATCTGAAGGTGGCCATCCTGCAGCAAAAAAACTTCAGGACCAGACTTCAAAGAGAAACTGCTGAGCTCCAGTTCATCTGCAAATTTGACACCATCAGCTCAGGATTAAACAAAGACTGTGAATGGCTTGCCAACTACAGAACCAGTTTCTCCTCCCTTGGTTTTCACTCAACTGCTAGAACAGGGCCTCATCCTCCCTGATTGAACTAACCTCGTTATCTCTAGCTTGCTTATATATACCTGCCCCTGGAAATTTCCACTACTTGCATCCGAAGAAGTGGGTATTCACCCACGAAAGCTCATGCTGCAAAACGTCTGTTAGTCTATAAGGTGCCACAGGATTCTTTGCTGCTTCTACAGAACCAGACTAACACGGCTACCCCTCTGATACTATTCAAGTGACATCACCATAGGACCTAATCACATCAGCCATGCCATCATGGCTGCATGTTCACCTGCACATCTACCAATGTGATATATGTCATTATGTTCCAGCAATGCCTCTCTGCCATGTACATTGGCCAAACTGGAGAGTCTCTACGCAAAAGAATAAATGGACACAAATCTGACGTCAGGAATCATAACATTCAAAAACCAGTAGGAGAACACTCCAACCTCTCTGATCACTCAGTAACAGACTTAAAGGTGGCAATCTTGCAACAGAAAAGCTTCAAAAACAGACTCCAAGGAGAAACTGCTTAACTTGAATTAATATGCAAACTAGATACCATCAATTTAGGCTTGAATAGAGACTGGGAATGGCTGAGCCATTACACACACTGAATCTATTTCCCCATATTAAGTATCCTCACAACTTCTTGTCAAACTGTCTTAAATGGACCATCTTGATTATCACTACAAAAGTTTTTTTTCTCCTGCTGATAATTGCTCATCTTAATTAATTAACCTCTTAGAGTTGGTAAGGCAACTCCCACCTTTTCATGTTCTCTGTATATGTATATATATCTCCTTACTATATGTTCCATTCTATGCATCCGATGAAGTGGGCTGTAGCCAACGAAAGCTTATGCTCAAATAAATTTGTTAGTCTCTAAGGTGCCACAAGTACTCCTGTTCTTTTTGCGGATACAGACTAACATGACCGCTACTCTGAAACCAAAATACAGTGTGATTTTTTAAAAATCCATGCTACAGAGAAGTCAATCATTTGTCTGAAATCCAGTGATTTGCTGATCTCTCTTTCTATTGATAGCATGGCTAGTTCCTGGGACATACTATAGTTGAACACAAATATTTTTTTACATGCTCCAGTTTTGAAAAGCAGCTTTTTGATGAGGCAACTGTCACAGGGACTGTCGGCAATATTCTGAGGGCAGTACACACATTAGAAGCAGCATTGGGAAGACCAGATTATTAAATTTACTTCTGGGGTCCAAGAGCATGGTATGAGTCTAGTAGAAGAGTTTTCTCAACTCACTAACATCCTTGACATCTATATCAGAGTGACTTAACCCATGCCTCAGCTGACCATCTGGTACTTTTGTACTTAGACCAATACAAGAACCCAAAATGTATTTGTGTTCTCCAAGGATCCCAAAAAGTTCCCTATAAACTTTCAATACTCAACCTGCCACAATACTGCAAATATTTAATCCTGAACTACTTCTGCAACTATTCTAGGCTTACGCTCACATCCATAATTTTCCAGACATTTTGCTCATTTCAGATGGATTTCTGTCAGTGTTGCAGTGACTGACAAGTTTTTCTGCAAGCTCTTTTCCATCATTTAGGGCCCCTTAAAAGTCCTCTTCTGCACTGCTGTAGCCTCTAGTGTGTATTCTAGACCAAACTGTTTGCTACATCAGTTCACACATTGAGATTTTGCATAACTTTGCTTACTGTTCTTTGATCTCCAGGAGATGCCATTTAGAGCTGTAAAAGAGTGGAGGAAATTACTTCATCCACTAGACAAAAGTGTGTCTTGTACTTTCTAATAGAACCAGCAACGCGTGTTATACATCATTGTAATACCACCCCAAAGCATTTACGCTTTCAATCTTACACTCCCACACTGTGTCAGAGAGGTTGATTTTAATGAGAGACTCTAAAAACTCCCATCAGCTACGAGATGATGTAAACACATACACATGCTGGAAGAGTCCAAAAAATAATTTAATGTAAGCTGATGATTTAGCAACACAAATCAGAAGGTTTAAGCTATGGCAACTAAGAGCTACATTAAATGTTTTGATGATGAGAATAAAATGTCCATACACCTTCACTGATGTCTATTCATGTTAACACCATCAGATCCTGGCTCTCTGCAGTTACTGAAGGCAATCTCATGACTGCAATCTTGCATGAGGACTGTGGAGAGATTTACCTGTTTTACTGGCACATGAGCAGCACACCAAAGATGCACTGCTGCCATGAAAGTTCAGCAATCTCAAGCAAAACTGATGGGCCCATGCAGCTAACCTCTGGAATGTGAGCTTAATATTTTTGCACAAAACTCTCTTGCATGGTTTATGATCCTCTTTGACATTCCTCAACAAGTCAGTCATTCTACTGATATATTAAATTCTGAATACTTGTGCTGAGGCAATGGAGTCATAATTCTCAGTACAGATGGGGCTCATTTTAAATCTTCAAAATCCCAATATTGTCCATCAAATGACTCATGTTTTATCAGATAAGTGATTTATTCAACTTTCAGGGGGTCGGTTCTTTCAGTTCTTTGTTACAATGCTGGGACTCCATGTAGTGTTGGAACAGAGACTTTATTTGGCCTCTGTCCTAATGGTCACTTTACATGGACCCTCTTTTTCTTCACTTTCATTTATTTACATTATTAATACTCTCATCTCCTCTCAAACACATTTATTTGAAGCTCCCATCTGATAATTTTGGTTTTCATTTCTCTCTTCCTTCACTTTTCTCTGACCAATGCTAAGATTTATACAGTCTCTGTCAGGTCATCATTTTGTCTCTGAGACCCATGCATTGATAAGATTTCTGAATTGTATTAATTCAGACTCACTCCTTTTCTACTCAATACTGTTTGAAAAACAAAAACAAATTGTTCCATCTTTGCCAACTGTTAAGCGGTCACTCCTTAGTACTAAGGAATAGAGTTTGTGATAAATCCTGAAGTGCTAGATGCCACATGTGGACAAAAATGAAAAACAATATTAAAAACCAAAACAGGTTCATGACCAAAATCCGTAGCCAACACTGCAGTGAAGACATATTGATGTCAGAAAGTCTCTTAATCTTTCAATTCAAGTAATGTGACAAGACAGGCAGGTGGCCCATTCAAACCAGAGAAAAAAGTGACATCTTATGAAATGAGAGGGAGGCCATAAATACAGATAGGCCTAATGCATTGTCACACATAGAACCCCAGTGATTGAAGTGACACTGTCTTGGGTGTCTTGGGCCCTGTGTTTTTAAAGGCTGCCTCAGATGAGGTTCTAATGCTACATAATATTTCCTTTAAATGGCCACAACTAAGTTTTCAATTAACACCTCACTGATACGGATGAGGTGCCAGTGGGACAGCATTTACAAAGTAGTTCTTGTTGACTGACTGGCAACAGTATTCTGCAATGCTTCAGGCTTCAGTTAATTTTATCCTATGTAACCTTTCACAATGTAAATCAGTGCTCTGGTCCTCTGTTAACATAGGGTACATCTATAGAACAATTAAACACCTGTGGCTGGCCCATGTCAGCTGACTCAGGCTCGTGACACTCATGCTGCCAGGCTGTAAAATTTCAGTGTAGATGTTTGGGCTCAGGCTAGAGCCCAGGCTCTGGGACCCTCCCCCATCACAGGATCCCAGGCTGTGGCTCAAGACTGAGCCCGAATGTCTACACTGCAGTTTTGCAGCCCCACAGCCAGAGTCCCACGAGCCCAAGTCAAATAACACAGGCCAGCCACAGGTGTTTAACTGTTCTGTGGATGTACCCTATGTTAACAGAGGACCAAAGCACTGATTTACATTTTGAAAAGTTACTTAGGATAAAATTAACTGAAGCCTGAAGTTCGCATGAAATCAAATTTCTTAGTAAATGTGCCCATTCTTTCATTTCTGCCTTTCAAAGAACAAACAGTATGGATATTGAACAAATTCAGGAGAAAACAAACCCCACACAGCCACAGTTTTGCTGGTGCTGCATTGAGAACCTCTGCGTTATGACACAAACCCCTTCCACTAAATCAAAACAATCCATTCTTGTGTTATCCCACAATGCGACTGACTCCGAATGTTTCATAACAATCTTCTCCGATATTAAAACCCACTGGATGTAGTTCAGAGAGAGGAAGCCCCTCAGAGTGTTCCTCCTCCATTATTTCAGCAGAGTGATTGGGTTTGCCTCCCCCAGAAATAAGCTGTGGGGCCTTCCCCAAATAGCTGCAGATCAGCCAAAACCCAGTGTTATCTACCATAACAATTGATGCATTTGCAGCAGCACCTTAAAGGAGGCTCCCAATAGTGCAGCGGGCTCTGCTGAACTCAGAGGCAAGAGAAGCAGCCCCCTGAAATGGGGGAGAGAGGAAGTGCCTAGAGATCACATATCTAAGACAGTGGGAAGCAAGTGTGAGAGAGCCAAGGTGCAATGGCACTCCTTCCTTCCCTTCAAATATCCCTTCCCCTCCTGGGGTGAGAGGGAAGTGCCTGTACAAGGGATCTGCAAACTCCGCCTAGAGTCAAATATATTATTAGCTGTGACTTCATCGCTAAGCTCTGCCCACAGGTCTTATTTTGTACAAGGCCCTGGGAAACCTAGTACTAGCCTGAGACAAAGCTGGGATAATTTTCAGAATTTTCTTTGCACTATAGATGACTATCACTCTAATGGCAACAGAAAGGATGCTAATGAGGGTTTACTTTCTAGGGAGTTAATGCTTAACCCTGTGTGCAAGCAGTTTAGTTCATATTCTCTTTGTCTGAAAAAGAGGTTTTGCCTAAAACTATCTGTATTACAAAGCAAAAGTAATTAAATATCAATTCTGGTTTGATTTTACTATTTACTATAGCAAGATAGTTTTCTTTATTGTAAACCACTTTTGTGTCCTCATCTCTGCTTTGCCTTCATTTGAGCGGATAATGTCATTTTTTGCTTGTTAATTAAGTTCACTCATACAATGCTCAAAAAGTGTTTTTTCTCCCTTTTTAAAAACCTAACAAAACAATAAATGTCTAGTTTAAAATGCTTTTCTAGAGGAATGAACAGGATTGTAGAAAAACAATTTCTGCAAGTCGTAATTATACAGAGCATTTCATAATAAGCATCAAGAGATTTCTACTCAGTGAACAAAAATCTGTTCTCAGTTAGCAATGAATTTACCATTATAATGATTATGGTTCTTAGTTTAATTCATGGACAAATTTGAAAAAAATGCCTGTGAGCAAAGCAGAATTATGCTGCTAGAAGCTACTTTTTGCATATCCATATCTAATGTAAACAACCTCTAAGATTCTATAAAAGTCAGGCAGGGTTAGAATGCTAAAGCAAAATTCATATTCTGAAAGTAATAACTCATACAGTAGGGATTGGATCAGGAAAAGTTAATCCTCAGAATGGTGACTACTTGGACTCATTTTAATATAGCTCCTGGCTTTCAGAAGCTCTACAATTTTCTTAAACTAAACAGTTGCATTTACTACTAATTCTGAATTGGTCTCATCCACAAAATGTTGTAATATATATTCCGTGAAAGCTGCAGAACAATGTCTTTCCCAGAAGTAGAGTCATAAATTCTGCCTTGACAAACGATTGTGTACAGTACTCAGAATGGTCAAGGACTCAAATTAAGGATGTTAATTAAAATCAAAATTATAAAATTAAGAAAATTATTTTCATAGTCACACTCCCACCTTTTATTCACCCCACTAGGCCTTGGTAATGCAAGAATTACAGAAGAATAGCAAATCTTCCACATGCAGCAATATCTAGGTCAAATAGGACATTTGCTCTGCATTTAACTACAACTACTTGATTCATGACATTCTCACACTTTTTTCCTGACATTTACCTGTATTCACACGTCAGGAATGAGAACTGAAAATGGGAAGAAAGCGTAATAAAGGCAAGGAATGGGGGCTAGATGACAGGAAAACTATATATTGTTTGCTTTGAAGAAACAGAAGAAACATAGAAATACAGTAAACGGGAGATAGTACAAACAAGAAAAAAGTGTTAGCCTGTTTAAAAAGTATATTTAAATATGTAAAAAAAAACTTGTTATTGTAGTTCTGGTTTCATGGAAGGTTAAATATATTTGTAGACAAATATTTCTTCTCTCTCTATTCCTGTACACTCTAGATAGAGGAAATAGATTACATTATAGTTTATTCTCCCAATTACTGGTGTTCTCTCTCTTGCAATTCCTTAATTCCACACATAACAATGAAGTTTCATCAGAGGCAAACAACTAGTACTCAATGGACAAGGCATTTGTTTCTGCCAGCACATGGGTTGATTAATCCTGGCTTCAATGACTCCTTTCCTGGTAGCAGCTGGCAGAGGAGATGGATATACAGGAGAAAAGAAAGTGTATCCTAAAAATAGCAGAGAGTCTTGTGGCACCTTATAGACTAACAGACATATTGGAGCATGAGCTTTCGTGGGTGAATACCCACTTCGTCACATGCATCTGACGAAGTGGGTATTCACCCACGAAAGCTCATGCTCCAATATGTCTGTTAGTCTATAAGGTACCACAGGACTCTTTGCTGCTTTTACAGATCCAGACTAACATGGCTACCCCTCTGATACTATCCTAAAAATGGTTCCAATGCACTGAATGCCATTACCTAAAATTCTGAAGTTCCTCTCATAAGTTAAATGCGTTCCTGCTCTGATCCAGGCAGAGCAGGGCCTTGACCCTGAGTCTCTGACATCCCAGGGGAGTGCCCTAAACACTACAGAGTCAATCTTTCACTTGTGGTTTCATCCTGCCCCTGGTTGGAACTGTTCCAGTATCTATGAAAAATAAAATATTCACTAGGCCCGAGGAAGACTGACTGACTCTATAGCCCTGTGGTTGGGTGCTCACCTAGGATATGGGAAACCCAGTTTGAAGTCCCTGCTCTGCTGGAATCTAAGCAAGGACTAGAACCTAAGTCTCACGCATCCCAGGTGAGTGCCTTAGCTACCAGACTATTGGCTATTTTGAGGTCTCTCTCTCTCTTTCATGAAAAATTCGGAAAGGTCTCTGAAGTCCTTGCAAAATGGAAATTTTGTTTACTTGGGAAGCCCTAGCAGTATAGCTTATTTGGAGTATAACTGTGTACCCACTAGGGGTTGTACTGATATAACTATTTTGCTAAAAATTTGCTACAAAAATCTCACCCCTAACAGAAAATGTTATTCTGGTATATTATCTGTGCGTAGACCAGGCCTACGTTTATGGGACCTAAATCACCTGCTCAGTTCTTGATTAAGGGGTCTAGGCATTTCACAGGTCATTCTGAGTATGTATCTGGCCTAACATGATGATTGGTTATTCTCAGGGATGAGTAGTTCTGTCTGGTTGAACGGAGTTTTCTTAACCCAAACTCAACTCCCTTACCTCTGTTGGTTACGCAATATTGATTTATTGACAATTCATAGTCAGTATGTCACAGATTACGTACTCTCTGCTGATACTTAAAACTCATTCTTGACTGGCCTGAATACTTGTAAGGATTTGTACCAAGTGATGAGTGAATGACAATGAAAATAAGATGAAGTACTGTTAGTATGGGAGTCACTGTGTTGTTAATTGTTTTACGCCTCTAATCACGCTTAATTGGAATTAGAAGTACCCAGAAGACTGAGCAGAATCAGACTAAGCTAAATGCTTGTGAAGGGAGAAATCCATTCCAGCCATGTAAATCTTGAGTTTTCAAGCTCTGTAAAGTTTGGAAGCAGATTGCTCGCGGAAGTGATTTCCACTCTGAACCTAGCACAAGAGTGCTTGGCTGATGCACAGCCATCTCAAAAATACTATTCTAATGGGCTAGAATAGGGGCTGTACCCCATCTATGCCAGCTGCACGGGGTATTGGGGCCACTTGATCTGTCCTTGTCTGCCCCCAAAATGGCATTCTGGGCAGGGTTGGTGTTGGAGACATTTTGGTGCACAGACACCCAACACCATCACTCAGCTGGGAGACTTTCCACATGAGCAGGGGCGGCTCTAGAAATCAGGCTGCCCCAAGCAGCGCGGTGCGCTGCGCCGCCCTTCCCCGGTCCCGCGGCGGGTCCCCTCTTCCCGCGGCTCCGGTTGACCTGCCGCAGGCATGCCTGCGGGAGCTCAACCAGAGCCGCGGGAAGAGGGGACCCGCCGCAGTCATGCCTGCGGCAGGTCCGCTCGTCCACCGGAGCCGAATGCCGCCCCCCCGGGAAAGGGCCGCCCCACGCGCCTGCTTGGCGCGCTGGGGTCTAGAGCCGCCCCTGCACATGAGTGCAAAATCAGCCCAACAAAACAAGTATTAATGCATCTCTTCTTTGTGTGGTGTCGGTGTAGCATCTTTTTAACCAAGCTTGCTATTGTGGAGATTGTTCTGATGAGTTCTTATGTGAGTGTTTTTTATTTTTTTGTTTTTTGTAGTCTGTTTTTACAACAGCAAAACGATTGGCAGATTCTTTAATAAAATATTACATACATCAATATTTATGAATCTATAAACTGAATGCTTTCAATATACATACAACAATCTTATGTTTGAGTTGTACTCACTTGGTTGGGAAAGTCAGCCTTCAGTTCAGTGACACTTTTACACCAATATTCTGCAGTTTTCTCACTGATAAGCTCAATATTTAGGAAAGAGCCTTGACCCGGGCCATATATGGGGCCTGATGTAATTCCACGTATAATTCTTGGAGAAACATTGGTTACAATGTCCTGTTAAAACACAGTAAAAAAGTTTCAGATTGATTTACAAAGTAAAAAAACAAAAACCACATTCCTACAGAGTCTATAAATGGTCTATATACTACAATGTATTAATGAAAGGGAAACCATCCCTTTAAAACACACATTTCCATCCAAAATTCTATATGCACTTTTGTTGCAAGTAACATCTAAGATTAGAGACTGAAGTAAAAAAAATGTTTGTTTTTTCCCCAGTTTGATTGCTTTATGCATTCCAGAGCACTCTGTGCCGATGTCATCCACTGGTGAGTTGTAGGTCCCCTCCTGCCTATGTTGATCAGAGAAGATATAAGTTGTTACAGATCCCAGCTACCAAGCTTTGGCTCCTTAGCTCAAGCTGTAGCAGCTCATGCTTTTAGCTTTGGAAGTCCCTGATTCAGCCCCTGGTGTGTCAGTCAAGATGGTGGCTGTCACATAAATCCTAGATGAATCCACACTTACATGATGGCTGTAATCTTGCCTGACACACTGGGGATTGAACAGGGGATCTCCAGAGCTAAAAGCATGAGCTGCCTGAGCTATCGGCCAACGTTCTGTAGCTAGGGGATGTAACAACTCATCCTCTCCAAACTGGCAGAGACCGGGACCAGTAACACACATTCATTAGTGGGTTTCACTGTTTCCTTTGTATTAGCTGGTTGCCCCTGTTATCTGTGAGTTACTCACATGCACAAAATTGCAGAATCTGGTCCTAAGGATGAAACTGACTAAACTCTTTATTGAGTGTGCCAGTTGTGGGAGTGGGAATGGAATCCATTCCCCAAACACAGGTGCAGCCTGTAAATACCATTCTAGCGAACAGACTGCTATAGTGATTGGTTACTTTCTGCCCCCCCCGCCCTTCTCTGGGTGTAGTGGGTTATTGCATCTCTGTAATTATGGCTCCAAGGGCCTTGTCACTATACTGCTCACAAGAGCCCCTCTGTATCCCAGCTACATCCCCTCTGCAGCATGCAGGGGGTGCAGCCACCCTGGTATGCAGAGAGGCCTACATAGGTTTTTGTGAGCCAATGAATTTGAAAATGTAGAAAATGTACGTTCATTATATTTATGCCAATTCATTGTGGTATATGCAGATATGAGACTGTAATGCCTTTTGTTTTCTATGTCCTACATCTTTAAATTTCTGTGTTGCAAGTTCAGCAGCCATTTTGTTCTCAGAGTTACTGCAGCCTGTGAAAGAGGATATGCACACACAACACAGAGCAATCTCTCTCTCTCTCTCTCTCTATCTCATGACAACTTTATGTATGTTCTCTATTGCTGTTTTTCCTTAGTTTAGACTGGAAGTACACATTTTGCTCTTTAAATGTAAACATGCCACTACAAGCTATTTAAATGATATAAGAAAATCCACATACACAGTATCATTTAAACAATTTGTTTTTGTTTTAATGTAGACTCAATGTTTCATGTACATCCCAATCTTCCAACGGCATATGCCTAGGCACAGCCCTGCACCCCAGTAAAGGCAAACCCTGAGTTTTATACTACACTAAAGTCAAAGGGGGGGTCTATATGAGAAAAAGTGGTCCAGGCATGTAATAGCAGCATTGGAGCTCCAGCCATCAAAAGAAAAGGCCCTAGATATTAGCAGTACCAGTACATGAGGCTTCAACATCATAATGATGGAGTAAGAAAGATAGATAAATAAATAAATACATAAATAAATAAATAGTAGCTATAAATTCAAATCCAGTGTTGTAAAACATCATTTTCCCCCTCAGATTAATATAAGATCATCTCATCATTTCATAACAAACAGTAAACAAATACAAAATTAACTTGTTTGTTAGGAATAATTAAGCTACAATTCACAAATGCCTTATATCTATATTAAAGATCTGTAATATTCTGACATTATTTAAAATTAAAGAGAAACATAGATGGAAAAATGCTTCTTTTGCCAATTTCTAATTAAAAATAATTTTGAATAAAGGTCAGTTGGTTAAGGATTTATCAGAATTATTTGTTTAAGTACCCCTCCTCACCATCTTGTCACTTTTAGTGAGATAACATGAACCCCCATTAGTATATAGCAATTAAGGTCAATTTACATATTTTAATTAAGAACCATCCCCTATAAAACAATTAGAGTAATAGGCATACTAACTGGATTTCATAACATTTGGACATTTTTCCAACTAGATAGACAGGAAACCTTAATTAGCATTAATTAGTGCTTATCTGCATATGTTTGATAAGGCATACCCTTGCCACAAAAGATTATTTATTCCTGAATCTGCCAAATGCTAGAGTTGCAGAGGATAAAAGGACTTTTCTTCACATTGTATGTAAATTTCTGGTAATTTTCATTTGTTTTCACATTTGAATCATTTTCTCTTTTTCTTTCTCTCTCTCTCTCTGTGTACACTGAAATATTTTGGGTAAATATGTACATTCATATGCACAGAAATCATACCAAGTAATTTGCATTTGTTAATCTATTACCATTCCCATAATCATTCTGTAATCTCAGAAGAAACCCCATTCAGTCTTCCTACTATTACAATATTCTCTTTTATATTGCAAACATATATTTCACTCAACACCTCAGCTTCACTTTCAGTAAAAATTGTCCAGTGAATCCTCTGAACACAACTGAGAGAAAAACAGGATTGCAAATATTGTGGTTAATGCAGATATCATGATAGTTTAGAGCGGGCATGCATTATATTTTCCTCTCCCTTCCACCATCCCTTGAGCATTAGTAAATAATTTCCATTGTCCTATTAAATTACTTCACAAATGCCTGTGCTTTGATCTCAGCCCAGGATGCTACTCATAACAGAAATGCCACCCACCTGCTTCAGTGAGTGGGGAAACTTGATGGGACCAGCAATGAAAAGGGGACAGCCCCAGTGGCAAGGGTATGAGACACTTGTTGAGGGACATACAATAGCTTCTCCTTCCCCTTTGGAGTCTGTGGCAGAGGACTGGGGAGTTTTTTGCTTACCTTGCAGCACCTTGAAGTCACAGCAGGTTAGGCAGGAATGTGCTTGGTACTCAACTGAGATATCTGGTTGAGTTGTTAATTTGTTGCAACTGGTGGGCAGTTTCCAGTGCAATGAAAAGGATAAAATGAATGGTTCCAAGAGGTAAAGGACCTGGGATTTTGGTGATGGGTTTTGGGCTCATGAGATAGGGCGAGACCTTGTTGCCCTTGCAGGCCGAGGTCATGACCCTTCTGCAACCTCTGTCTCCCTTGAGGAAGATGGGGGGCGGGAAGAGAGGGTGGTTGAGCTGAGTCTGGGGTAGGCTGAGGAGAGTCTATCCCAAGTTATGGATTATATGGTAGGAGCCCTGTAACTCCTGCACTGGAACCAATTAAACACTTGGTATAGGAGGGTATGGGTGCTGATCAGGTGACACCCCTTCCCTGTGTTTACATTCAATAAAAGTTGTGGCTTGCTGCTTAAAATTCATTCATGTGTCTGTCCTCTTTTCATCGCTGTGCCCACATCAAGCCTGTGTTTCACACCATCCAGATGGAAAAAGGTGCCAGCCCAGAAAGCAAACGGTGCTTCTTAGCTTTAGTCTAGCTAAAAGAAGGTTGACACGGGATAATGCTCTGTAAATATAGTAGAGGGGTAATTACCAGAGAGAGTGAAGAGCTATTTAAGCTAAAGGAAAATGTTGGTACAAGAATAAATAGATATGAACTCGCCATGAGCAAAATCAGACTGGAAATTAGAAGGTTTCTAACCATCAGAGGCATGAAGTCCTGAAACAGTCTCTCCGAGGGGCTCCGGGCTGGGGTGTGGAGAGGGTGAGGGCTATGGCTGGGGCTGCAGGCTCTGGGTTGAGGGGCCAGGGATGGGGGGTTTGGGGTGCAGGTTGTCCTGGGGCTATGGCAGGGAGACAGGACTCTCCCCAGATCACCCTGCAGCAGGACCTGGGCTGGGGCCACCAGATAGGCACCTCTCCCCTGGCTGTGGTGGGGCTGGGCTGGGCTGGGCTGGGGCCGGGGGGGGGCATCTCTCCACGCCGCAGCCCTGAGTGCCTGCACAGCGCTTAATAGTGCAGCCACGTAGCTTAGAGGAAACAGGCAATGACCTTGGGGCTTTTGGCCTTCCTGTGCAGTATGTGGGTGTGGGTCACTTGTCAGGATTATCTGGGTATATGACACTTAATCATTTCCCACCACTGTGGGGCCTTATGCCTCAGTCCCTCCTACTCGCTGCCTGTGGTAAATAATTGTCTAGTTTCCACGGCGCTGTGATACTTTTTAGTTGTGGGGTTTAGTGTGCAGGTGCTGGGTGGTGTTGCTGGCGTCTGATACACAGGAGGTCAGAGTAGATGATCTAGTTGTTCCCTTTGGCCTTAAATTCTATGGCTCTGTGAATATTTTTGTTCTCTCTTTCTTCCAGGATCCTTTTCATTTTCACCTATAGACAGAGTTTCAAGAATGGTATGTAAAATAAAATCAAAGAAGCTAAAGAAAACAAAATCTTCTCATTAGAATTAGCATGGAGTATCTTTCCAGAACATCCTTTGCCATCACCTTCCTCCTCCCAATCTCTCATCACAACTAAAAACGCACAGTAGGGAGTCCATTAGACAGATGATCTAGAGATCACTGGTTCAGAGCTGGGTTTCAGCCAACCTCTTCTCTTTTTCAATAACAGAAATGTGTTTCTAACAACAGCACAGCTTCTCACCAACACTTGCTAAGACCCTAATTACATGGAAAATTATGTTATCGGAGATTTTTAAATAGTCTCTTCCAAAACTAGAAGTTCAGATCAGAATAGCTCAGGTATCCTCATTGCTACATCTCCAAGAAAGTGTTAAAAGAGGGCTTTTTTGCCACTTTGTTTCAACCTGCGGTTTTCTTCCTATGAGTATGGCATGGGCAAATATCACTATCTGTGATTACTGCTCGTCTCTTAATCTTCAAGGAGAGAATTTTATCATCATATAAATCTCTTTTTGCTGCTACTGTATTTAAAGAAGTACACGAAAATGGAATCTAAACAGAGAAGCTTGAAAGGTGGCACGTCGTGCCCTGATCCTGATTCTAAAAAGGCTCATTATGATAAATGGGTAACCTAGATGAATGGAGTTTCCCTGGTCCTTGGATGCAGCTGTAATTTTAGACGTCTGTGGGGAAGTGGGGAGTTGGAAGGGTGCTGAATACTCATCCCAAAAACCACAGAAACATTACCCAAGGTGACACCAGTTCCTCTCATCTCCACATGGTATGGAAATAATAACCAGCCAAACTACAGTTAGACAGCATGAAACCTTCATATCCCTTAAAAAGCAAGGACAGAAGACTCTTAATTAAGAGCCACCCAGACAGTTCAATGCTTGTTTTTGCCCCAAGCTTAATTAAAGACAAAGCCATGGAAAAAACCATGTCTGGGAAATCAGAGTGACAAAGGCAAATAAATACAATGGCCCACAGGACATTTGTCTGTTTCCAGTGGAAGTCTTTCAAACGACTACAGATTTCAGGCTTAGAAAAAACTATCTTCCTCAGTGGACTCCAACAAGCCACACATTATGCAGGGGAGCTAAAACAGACAAGGGACTAGCTGCAAATGGGATCAGCCTGTGTGGCAGCAATTTCTCAGCCACTGAACCACCAGGGCTACACAAAGGGGGGGGCTCTTTACCCCTCAGAAAGACACCAAACAGAACCCACATCTCCTCAAATGAAGTTCATCATATCGCCAAAGAAAGCAGTGTTTCATAGATGAAAACACCATCATTGCTTAACATCTTTCCTCACCCTCTTTCTGCTTGTGAGCACATGGTGCATGCTGGCAACTTGACACCGTGCTACTTTTGGGGATTCCTATTTGTACCTATTAATTTTTATTTTTTAATGAGAACAGTAAATGGAGCTGATTCCAGTGCCTTGACCGAGCTCCATGTGCTCCAGGCCATGCTCCAGCCAAACTGGAGGAAACATTTTCCACCTAGGTTCTTGAATTCTGAAGTACTATGATGTAGCTGTCCATGAATTCTGAGACAAATTCATGAAACTAAAAAACCTGGAAGTTTTCAACAAATGAAATAACAAAGCATACAACCAGTATATTGGCGCATCTTATTTTATTATATGAATAACTTATTCTACACTGTTTCACATTTTCAGTTAATAATTGCACTAGATTTTTGTATTATCAAGTCATAACTGCATTATGTGGTTATTTAAGGGTTTCTGTGGACTCAGGAAGACAACACTTCATCTACAGAGTTCACAGTTTTATCTTCACAACCATGTGTCCTAGAAACTTTTTTTAAATAAAAGCTGGAGCAAAATTTTGTGGCAAGAGGCTAGTTGGAATGAATTATGTAGCTGCAGAATACATGGGACCCACACAAAAGGTACAAAGCCTAATGTCATGCCTCTTCAGTGCATGTAATTATATTGTGCAAACATATTAGAAAATAAACCTTCTATATGAATTTTGCTTATTTGGCAAGTTTAAATCAGATCTCTGATACCTTTGTATTAATTTGCTGAAGGTACTGACCTTGACACACTTTGCTCTTAGGCACTATTTTGTAAACAAATATCTTAGCTAAAGAGTTTTAATAAACAGCTAAAAGAATTTTAAAAAAATTCTTAAGGGAACCAATAATAAACAAATATATTCAGGATCTGGAAGTAAAAAGGTAAGAATTCACTGTTCCCTTTTACAAATAAATTAACTTCAGCTTGTTATGCATGTATTTGTCACTGAAAAACAGATGTTTTGCATTACAAATGTTCACAGGTCTTAGATAAGAATCTTGGTTTTGCTAAAGAAATTGAATCACATTATTAAAAGTGCTATAATATATTATTTACTCACTCTGAGTTGCTTTTGAAAGGTTCTGAGAACTCAAAGCTCTCACTGGTGACAAGGGATGTTGAAGGAATTCAGTACATTGCAGCATTGGGCCCCCAAGCCAAGGGAGGTATTTAAGTGCTCAGAACTAAGCTTTTCTCAAGTTTAGAACATGAAACAAACAAAATTGTCTTTCATGAACTATGTGACCTTTGCTAGTTTCTTTTAATTGGTAAGAGAAAAAGATTTAACCAAATGATCATATTACTACCTTTTAAAAAGTTAATTTATTTGACCTTTCTTTCATCCAGGGAGCTATGGTTTTATGTTCACTAAGTGGATAGGTTTCAGAAAGTTACTCTGGTTCCTACTTACTAAATGTCAATGCAGGAACTAAGATAGCCACAATGGTCTCATTGTGAACAGGCGGATAAATCTACATGAATATCTTGTGAAGTTACCGTATGTAAAATTATAGAAGTACAATGTACTTGTAGGCAAAGTTAGTACAGACAATCAATTGTGGTGTAAAAGAACAGACTTCTTATTCCCAGAATATTACTTTGAATACAGTGCTATCCTTATTATTGAACTATCAGGAGTAGGGTCTCAGAAAATCAACATGAATTTAGGCAAATTATGCTGAATTCCCCTTCCCTGGGTTTTATAAAGTTTATAGGAAAACAAATTGTATGGGGAAAGCATTTCATTTACTTAAAGCAGGAGGGTCTTGATCTTTCCAATAGCATTGGGCAGTTTTTTTAAAGTTATAAAACCAGCCTTAGCTGCAATGACCCTATACTTTTTCCATTATTATAACGATGCACTTTTGCCATTATTAAAAAAAATAGTATTTTTCAGACTTTCAGTTACAGGGCAAGGAAGTTTGGAACACAGATATTTTTGTCAAATATTTGGAAAACTTGAAACACATTCACTTCTAAAAGTGGATGATTATATAAATAGTGAACCCTCGGCCATTTCATATGGATTGGGAGTGCCAAAGTGATCCCTGTTATAGCTGAATGATAAAAAGCTCGAAACAACTCTAACATTCATGCTTCACTTGAAGCAGAATCAAGTATGTGCATAATGAAACAATATTTTGTTGTCTTTTGATGCCAGCCTCCATCGCCCACTTGTTAGATTTTCAAAGAAGCATCTTTGTGCTTTCTCCCATGCTGCCCCTCACGCTAGGAGATGCTTTAAAAAAAAACAAGGTGCTCCCATCTGCAAGGCTACCTCATGATCCACCTTCAAAATCCTTCTAAAAAAACTATCCTTTGCTTACACAAAACGTAACAATTAAGCTGCCAGAGTGCTGAGTCCACAGACCATCATGCCAAGCAATATTGACTCATTCTTTCCTTGTACTCCCCTATCTGTGTACATCTGTTGTCTCTTGTCTTAGACTACAACTATTTTGGAGTAGGGAAGGTCTTTTTTCGTTTATGTTTGTACAATGCCTAGCACCATGGGATCCTGGTCCATGACCAGAGATCCTTGGTGCTACGATAATACATACATACATACAAACACACACAAATAAAAAATAAAGTGTCTCTAGGCATCTGCTTGATACATGTTTTCAAAGTAGACAATTTGCTCTGGCATTTTTCACATTTTCTAACTTGACAGAATACAGGAAATTTGAGCATCTCTAAATAATCAGAACGTCTGAATTCAGTATGAGCAATGCTTGTGTCAGGGTTCCCTCCCCACTCTGAACTCTGGGGTACAGATGTGGGGACCCGCATGAAAGACCTCCTAAGCTTATATTGTACCAGCTTAGGTTAAAACTTTCCCAAGGCACAATTCCTTTCCTTGTCCTTGGATGGTCTTGCTGCCACCACCAAGTGATTTACACAAAAAATCAGGAAAAGGGTCACTTGGAGTCCCTGTTCCCCCAAAATATTCCCCCAAGCCCCTTCACCCCCTTTCCTGGGGAGGCTTGAGAATAATGTGAGTACCAACCAGACCCTTTGTTTCTAGGACACTGAAAATCAAACAGGTTTTTAAAGGAAGAACTTTATTTAAAGAAAAAGTAAAAGAATCACACCTGCAAAATCAGGATGGAAGGTAACTTTACAGGGTAATAAAAAGATTTAAACACAGAGGATTCCCCTCTAGGCTCAGCTTCAAAGTTACAAAAAACAGGAATAAAACTCTCTCTTAGCAGAGGGAAAATTCACAAGGTAAAACAAAAGATAATCTAACGCATTTATTTGCCCTTACTTACAATCTCTGTAATTGTAGATGTATCATTTCAAGTGTGTTTTCAGGAGATGTTTTACCTGCCTGGTCTCTCTCTCTGTCCAGAGAGGGAACAAACAAAGAAAGCACGAACAAAAACCTCTCTCCCCGCACCAGATTTGAAAGTATCTTCTTTCCTTATTGGTCTTTTTGGTCAGGTGCCAACCAGGTTATTTGAACTTCTTTACCCCCTCAGTACATCTGGCCAGGAGGGATTTTATGCTACTGCATACATAAAGGTTGTTACCCTTCCCTTTAGGGTAGCTTGTATGTCTTGCAGAGCAACCCCCCAAGCTGTTCCTAGCAGCACTCAGTTACTATTACTATTTAAAAAATCTAAAACGTTACTTTTTCAATATATGTAGAAGATGAGTCTATCTTGTTCATCTTCATATAACTTATCTCCAATAAGAAAGATCAAGCTTTTCAAATAAATAGTAGTGTGGGAGGCTGAAGCTCAGTGTGTGTGCATGTGGAGTAAGCGGGGATGTATTTGGATCTTGGAGAAAAAGTGCTGAAGCATTCATATTGTTGGAAACAGGACTGATTATGATAAAGGTGAGAGGTCTTGTTATCCTATGTTTGGAAAATTTTCTTCAAAGTGTCATTATTCCTTGAAGATTTAACCAGGACAAGAGAGAAAAAAAATCAATATTTATTCTGCGGACATCTAGCTTCATTCTAGCTTTGAGCAGGGGGTTGGACTAGATGACCTCCTGAGGTCCCTTCCAACCCTGAGATTCTATGATTCTATGATTCCCAGGAAAGCACCTATCATTGTTACTTGCCTAGAATACCACTTCCATGTCTACTGTAATTTTTAGATAACAGGAAATCACAACTGGCAACTTATGATTAAGATAGCACAAGGTCAAAATCATTAGAGAATCATGTGAGATTAGCGTATGGGAAAAGTGTTTTGAACTATACTCATATTAGACAGGCTCCTGGGACAATTTCATCCCCATTCAAATGCCACTGATTTGGGATGAAGTCAATGCAGTTTGGCCCAAATTGCAGAGCGTCCACAGGACAGCAAAAAAATGATAAAAGGTTTAGAAAACCTGATCTATGAGGGAAGGTTAAAAAATGTGATTGTTAGGTTTTCAGAAAAGAAGACTGAGGGGAACCTCATAATTTTCAAATATATTAAAGGCTTTTATAAAGAGAATGGCGATCAATTGTTCTCCATGCCAATGGAAGGCAGGGCAAAAATCAATGGGCTTAATCTGCAGCAAGGAGATTTAGGTTAGATATTAGGAAAAATTTTCTAACTGCAAGTATAGTTTAGTACTGAAACAAGGGAGGTTGTGGAATCCCAGTCATTATTGGCTTTTAAGAAAAGATTAGACAAACACCTATCAGGGATGGTCTAGGTACAATTGGTCCTGCCTCAGCATGCAGGGATGGACTAGATAATTTATCAAGGTCCCTTCCAGACCTAGATTTCTATGATTCATAATAGATTTCAACTTCCCTTTCCAGGGGTTCCTTCTCTAGTCATCTAGCGCCCTTCCGACTTCTTCCAAGGCTCTAAATGGACAGAATGCCAACAACTCTTGCTCCTTCCTAATATCTTACTGTTACGAGGGAAGAAAGCTATTTATATACCCTGGCTCCCTCTCCCAGCTTGCCTTGCTATGATAGCCTACAATTCTTAGCAGCTCTGGGACTACAATTCCAAACACATGGCTTGGCACTGGGCAGAGAGTTTGAACAGGGCAGTGCTGGATCTGGAGGCTATCTACAATTTGTATCTCCTAGTGAGGATACAAGAGAATCACATAATTCCACTGACTTCTGCTTGGTTTGTATTCTTTTTTATTTTGTATGTTAAAAAAAGATATTCCCCATGGGGAAGTTGAATAAAAAAAATCTATTAAATGGACTTATATGCTACTAAATAGTATGTGACATGACCATAAGTGAAACTAGTTGTTTTTAAAAAAAATTTCAGCTGCTCCCAGGCATTGAAGTGGTGGGTGCCATTAATGTGTCTTTAAATAAATTAATAAAATAATGTTTATCTAAGGAGGTATTTAAATTGTATTTCGTAATCCAAGCAAATTTGTAACAATTACTCCCCACAGGCTATTACAGATGCTTGAATTCAGAACTTCTACTAAAAGAGTAACCCTTCAGCAGGTTGCAGCAATAGGCTCTTATCCAGGCCAGCAACTACAGGGGGACATGTAATACAAGCTGGTAGAGTGGACTACCGAAAATTACACATTTTGTTGTGTTTTGTATTTTTTCTAGGTTCTTCATAACTTCATGTTCTTCAGGGCAGAACCTTTGTGTTATTACACCACTTAGCACAATGCAGAGGTGTGCCAATGTAGAAAAAAAATCAAAGCCAGTAAAGAAAGAAGATTAAAAAAACCTGAATCACTGCTGGCCATTAGGGACTTGGTAAACAAGAAAACTAACTTCTTTAAAATGTGCGGTGAAGAATGTGTGTTCTGTAGAAAGAAAGTTCAAAATAAAATAAAATCATACAAAAACCAGAAAAATCCATATCCTTGGCTTCCTTGATATTTAAAAGAAAATACTCTAGTGCCTTTGCTAAAAAATAAACAATAAAACCAAAACTGAACAAAACCCTCGTGAAACTTACACCCATTAATTAGAGGAGGAACTGTACAATCTGATTACCTAAAAGTCTTTAATGGCTCTAAATCGGGAGATTTTTTTTTAAATCAACAGTAAAAGTAAGATAAATCGAGGAGAAAAAAATGTGTGCATTTTAATTTTTTTTTTAGTTTCTAGCTAAGTGGTATACTTAAAAGAAAAAAGTTACATTGAATCTGGAGGATTCTTTTTTCATTGTCATACAAAATTACATTCTCTTGGGCAGATGTAGGGAAAAAAACTAAAGAAAAACTAAAAAATGAAAGTTAAATAGTAGCAAAATTTAAAAACTAAAAGACAAACTTACAATATTTTCTTTCTCCTATGTCTGATATGCTTATTCAGTTATATTCTTCTAGACATTAGGATGTAAAGATGCTTGTACTGTAATTACTAAACATCATTTTTAAAATGTATTATGTCCTACAGCACTTAGCCTTGACAAACAATTACTAGATATCACATTCAACAGAATACAAAAAGCAATCCATCACAAGGTTAAAATTAGTCTTAGAACAATAGATGCTTTCAAAGCAATTCTGAACTCTAAACTGCTTTATATCAGTTTCTTCTGATGGGGGAGGGGTGAGGAGGAAGGAGGAGGAAGAAAGAGGAAAAAGGGGAAAAATAATATTTGAAAAACTTACTGTCTATTTTCTATATAGTCATATATTTTATAAAATCTGTGACAGAACTTTACATGGTATAATGCACAATGCAATTTTTGCTATTAAACTGCAATTTAGTCCAAAATTTCAACCATGGAAGAAAAGACAAACAGACCTATAATTCTTAAACTTAAAAGGTAATAAGTGTATTATGGCACTCACTTTTGTGTCTGGTCCTGCATTGCATTATAGACAGAACTCCTATAGCTTAAAGTTCTGAGCTGATAAACCACATGACCAATAATCAGTTGGTTAAATCACTGATAGATATAATGATGTTTCAAATAATCATTTTTTGAGTAAAAAGACAGAAGAACAAAACAAACAAACAAAAAAACAACCCAGAATAAAACATCCCAAACTCTACAAGGAAAGTATGTGGTTAATTGACAATCTATTGTTATGCATTTTATAAACAAAGCTTACAGATTGATTCTTTACTCCAAATGTAAGTCCTGCTATGATGGATTCCCATACTTGGGGACTAGTATCTTTGGAATGGTGTCCAAAAATGTCCCAGTGATATCTCCAATGATCAATGAAATAAAAAAAAATAGTACTGTATTATCATTCAAGAGCAACTGGCATATAATATGACACACAAGATAAACATTCAGTATAGAACTGGTTGGGAATTGTCTGTCAAAATGTTTTTAATGGAAAATGCGATACTTGCAGAATTTAAATTTTCCATGAGAAATGTTTTTGATTTTTCACTTTGTTTCAGGTTAGTTGAATGATAATTTCACCAAACTGCTGTAATGCCCCATTCTCCCCTATAGGCTGGGTTCTTCATCTCCCAGGATATACCACAGTAACAGGACTCATGAGGGCACTATTGCACATCATGGAAAATACAGTTTGGCCAGGGAGCATGGCCCACAGGAGAGAATGTAGTGCAAGTGTATCATGTCCCCAACTCCCATGAGGCACTGTGGTAGTTCAAACTGAAATGAAACATTTAGATTCTGAAATGAAGAAACATTTCATTTCAACATTTCCTAATTGCATTTTTTGGAAATTTTATTTCCTCAGAATATTTCAATACCTTGCCTTTTTTGGGGTCTTGATTTATGCCAAAAACAAATGTCAGAATATAGGAATTTCCTACAAGATGGAAATGCCATTGTTTGATCAGGTCTAATTTAATGCAAAGTGGAATAAGATCTCTCTCAGCAACTTATCAGAAAAAAACTAGAGACATGTAGAACATATTTAAATCTCCTAAATGGTTCCTTAATCACAAGGATAAAACAATGCATCTATGCAGCCAAAAGGACAAGATAACCAGTGCTGAGAAAGATGACTAAGGATATGATCAGCAGTGCCATAACTATGTATGCCATGCCACAAAGTCAATTGGCTCCAATATGTACAATAAATCCAAGGTACATGGGACTTCAAGTGATCTCAATTGTAGTAGCATGCTCTAACCTATTGGTATACATGGCACACATCATGTCAACATGGACACAGCTTTACAACTGAATGAACTGATTGGAGTCAATAATTTTTCAACATTTGCTCTGAACCCAGACATCTAATATAGGGACACACCTGAGAAGCATGGGTGAGCAAATAATTTCAGGATTCTATTTCAAGTATCAATGTGATCAGAGATTAGAGCTACTTGAACACTTCTGATGAAGGCAAGCAGTTGTTTGTAAAGGGAGAGATTCCACCTCAGCCTCTGATTTAGAGTTTAGCCCAAGAGAGATTTCTGTTGAGACCTCAACAGTACAGCAGCTTTGGCTAGGTTCCTGAGCTCTGAAAAATGAGCTAGCAGATTGCTTCAAAAATATCAAAGTGCTGTTTGGGTCTGCTAAGTGAGATTTGTGCTAAAGTGGATAATGAACAATGCAGTTTTGACTGGGTAAGGGGAACATCGCTCATTTCTGAAACTTTTGAAGACTTCAACCTCCAGATATCCCATGCTGACTCTGAACAGGACTTATGAGCTGTTTTACTATAGACTGGCCTGGTGTATTTTCACTTTGAGCTGATCGCTTGAGGCAACATTTTCTGGCAGATCTTGCTTCCAGAGAAGTCTTGGTACCCCTGAGACTCCACAAATATTGAATGTAACTATCAGTGGGAGATGTCATCTGATCATGCTCTGGGCAGTGCTTGCATCTCCCCACTTACTTCCCCTATTGTCTGTAAAAAGATGACCCAGAAACAATAACAGAAAAGAAAAATCAGATACATAAAAAGAAATGGAGACTAAGAAAAAAAAAACAAGCCTGTAAGATATATAGCCTTGATGTGCATCAAACAAAGCAGGATATAAGTGTAGGGATTTATTTTACTTTTACCTTTTGGAAATTTATTGAAATATAAATTGTTCTGACTTCTTGAGATGACTTCTTAACTTATTATCATAACCATTAACAACAATTATCCAAAAATCATTACATAACAAAAAGCTGAAAAGTTAATCGTTTTAATATTTTTGGCAGCTACTGAAATTCAGTATTCAATTTAACTGAAGATCAAAGATACCCAACTAATTGTTCTTACTGACACTGTCAGCCACAGAAAATACAGAACTCTGAAAATCAGTCATCAGCAAATAAACAAGCTTGTCTCTATAATCAATCTAAATGCTATACTACAATAAAACAAACAGTGACTGTTGTAGTATTTTCTAATGTCTTGAAACTAAGTAACAACTCATACTTAATCAATTACAAGTTGTGGCTTTGGTTGGGGTGCTCCAGGCACCAGCGCACCAAGCACGTGCCTGGGGCGGCAAGCCAAGGGGGGCGGCCTGCCAGTCGCCGTCAGGATGGCAGTAAGGCTGCCTTCTGCAGCATGCCTGCAGGAGGTCCACCAGTCCCACAGTTTCGGTGGCAATTTGGCAGCGGGTACACCGAAGGCATGGGAGCAGCGGACCTACTGCAGGCATGCCGCCGAATCCGCGTTACCAGACGACCTCCCGCAGGCGTGCCGCCAAAAACCACCTGACTGCAGTGCTTGGAGCGGCAAAATACATAGAGCCGCCCTGGCTTTGGTATTACCCCTAAAAATATATTTGTATAGCTTGTATTAAAGTACTTGATTAGCTTTCTTAAAAAAAAACCCATACCTGTAACTCATTACCTAAAATATGGATATGCAATAGAAGAAAAGTGAATATTTCATGATAATAACAATGAGCAGCTGCTCAAACGGGAACATCATTATGAGATTGGATTCTACTATCTTGATGCACAGAAAGAGGTTGCTGTGTTATGTTCTTATGTTCTTATGTTAGTCTTTAGTGTGGTGGAGAAACGTGATGAAAGACGACCATAAATATTGATATTAATTGCATATTTTGATCTATATCCCAAAATGTGATTTCTGGTCTTGAAGTCTAAAATACCTTCTGTTATATCCTTGGGGGCAACAGTTTTAGGAAGAAATCACTGGAGACACGAAGAGCTGTAAACCTTAAAGCAGCCATTTATTGCCACACACTGAACTAACCAAAACGCAGCCAAAACTGGCTGGGCTATCCCCTAATAATCCAACTCAGTTGCCATAGCAACAACAAGATTCTATTACCACGACAACCAAATACACCACACCTTCTTATTGCCTTTAGCAGGGAAGACTTTTGACTGGACAGCAAGGAATGAGAGAAGCCCAAACATACATGTGGCAGGGTGGGAGGCTAGCTCCTAGCCCTCTTCAGTTCTCTGCTTAGCCATTGGCTGGCTAAAGGGGGATGGTGCCAGCTGACGGGCTATTGTGTGCCTCCCTTGCCTATCTGAGCTAAGCCTGGGCTTTGTAAATGCTGCCTCCCCTCCCCTTATAGCTGTAGATTAAGAGCTGTGCCACTTGAGAAGATGCAGGTCTGACTGATGGCCTGTTTTTAGGGGTCAGGAAGGAATTTTTCCTATTGGGCCATACTGGCATGTAGCCTGGTGGGTTTTTTCACCCTTCCCACAGCCTTTCAATAGCAGAACTGGGTTAGAAGCAATAGAATTTGAAGTTTATATCATGCTGTTACATGTGGCTGGGGTCCAATTTAATGCCCCTCCCCAAAGTAAGAACATAAGAATGGCCCTACTGGGTCAGACCAAAGGTCCATCTAGCCCAGTGTCCAGTCTTCCAACAGTGGCCAGTGCCAGGTGCCCCAGAGGGAATGAATAGAACAGGCAATCATCAAGTGATCCATCCCCTGTGGCTCATTCCCAGCTTCTGACAAACAGAGTCTAGTATCTTGAATAAACTTGCGGCCTGCATTCAAACCCATGCACATCTGTCAATTGTTCACCTGCTTGTCCTGGTCAATGGGGTCTGTCAGTTTCAACCCCTGCCCCTACAGTGGGGAGACTGTCATCAGACCAGTGATCACAACTCATTGAGACTGAATGGGTCTAACCACCCAACAACAAAACAGCCATCATGGGAGCATTCTCCTGGACAGATCCTGATGGATACCCATGCTGACTGGAAAAATACAGTGTGAATAATGTGGGTCGAAGAGAACCACACTTTGGGCATCCTAAAGTTCTGGTGCCACTGCAGGTCATCTCAGGTCTCCAGCACTCTCCTGTCCCACAAGTCACTGCTAGTTGCCAGACACAAAAGCGCTGAATGGAGCTGTTCTAGGAAAAGATCTACACAGTGGGCTGCTCAGTGTCAGCCACCTCTTTATATGGTGCGCTTATAGCCCTTGTTCTGTACCCCCCTTTGCACAGACACAGTTACAACATTCTGTTTATATTCATCACCATGGGGATCGCAGCATTAGCCAAACTACTTCATGCTGCCTGCCTGACAGCACTTGCTTTGAAAACAGCGCTGGCTTGCAGACACGAGAAGGCTGATAGGATGAAGAGGAATCATGGGAATTATTAGTTTGTCCCAAAATCCCACAATCCCATCACATTCCCATCAGACTCCCACAATGCACAGCATGCAAAATCCCAGAATTCATACAGAACAGCAGCTGAGAAAACACACCATGGGATATCTGACCAGAATGCTGAGCATTAATTGCAAAACAGCGCTGTGGTGTGTGGCAGCTAAGATATGAGGCAACATTTACTTGATCACAGAATAACAATGAGGTGTGTACAACTGGCTTGTGCAACAGTTGTTGCGAATCACTTAATGAGGATAAACAAAACTCACACAGGCAAGCAGGGCCGGCCTTATGGAAAATGGCACCCCGGACGAATTTGCATTTTGGTGCCCCTGACCCCTGTGAGCGTGGCACTCCCCCATTGCCCCTGGCCCCGTGGGCTCCCCACCCTCTCTTCCCCACTAACTCCTGCACTGTGCCCCCTTCATCCCGCCTGCTCCCGCTCCTGCACCCCTAATCTCTACACTGCTACCTTCACCCTTAATTCCTGCACCACCCTCCTGTGCCCCTAACTGCTGCACTGTGCATGCCCCCTCACCCCAACCCCTGCCGCTCTCCTCCTGCACCCAACACCTGCCCCCTTCTCTGCTCCTAACTCCTGCACTGTGCCCCCTCACCCCAACCCCTGCCGCTCTCCTCCTGCACCCAACACCTGCCCCCTTCTCTGCTCCTAACTCCTGCACTGTGCCCCCTCACCCCAACCCCTGCCGCTCTCCTCCTGCACCCAACACCTGCCCCCTCCTCTGCTCCTAACTCCTGCACTGTGCCCCCTTCACCCCAATCCCTGCACTTTCCTCCTGTGCCCCAATTCCTGCATCCCCTTCACTCCTATCCCCTGCACCTCCCTCCTGAGCCCCTAACCCCTGCAGTGCCCCTTCATCCCAACCCTTGCCCCTCCTGCCCCCTAATCCTGCACTGTGCATACCCCTTTCACCCCAGTCCCTGCCTCCTACATCCCAACACTGCCCCCTCCTGTGCCCCTAACCCCTGCACTGTGCCCCCAACCCCTGCACTGTGCCCCCTTTGCATGCCCCTCCTGCACCCATATGGGGAACTTGACCTGGATGCACAAAGCAGCTGGCATTGCTGCTGTGATAAATGAAGGGGACGGGATAGCTCCCTTTTATGGGCAGCTAGCCAGTCACTTAGCTATAAAATCCCTCTTGGTGGATGTTCTCTTCTTGCTTTACCTGTAAAGAGTTAACGAAGTTCCCCAGATAAAGGAAAAGGAGTGGGCACCTGATCAAAAAACCCAATGGGAGAGCTAGAACTTTTTAAAATGGGAAAGAAACTTCCCTTTGTCTGTGTGTTGTGGTTCTCTGGGAAAGAGCAGAGACACAGAGCAGCAATGCTGTAAACAGCTTTAAAACCAGGTATGAAAAAACATCAAATTATACCTTAACCCTATTTATCTGAAACTCCAAATGTGTAAGTAGATCAGAAATGGTTAGAAAGACGCGATTAGGGTGATTTCTTTTATTTCTTATTGGCTTGTGAGCTCCTCTGTGCTAACCCAAGATGCTTTTGTTTGCTTGTAACCTTTAAGCTGAACCCCCCAAAAAAGCTATTTTGGGTGCTTAATTTTTGGAATTGCTCTTTTAAAATCTAGCAAAAGCCTAAGTTCCAGATGTATTTTCTTTCTTTTTGTTTTTAATAAAATTTATCTGTTTGAAGAACAGGATTGGATTTTTGGTGTCCTAAGCGGTTTGTGCATGTTGTTTAATTAGCTGGTGGCAACAGCTGATTTCCTTTGTTTTTTTCTTTGTCAACGCTTCCGCGGAGGGGGGTGGAAGGGCTTGAGGGTACCCCACAGGGGGGAATTCCCAAGTGCTCCTTCCTGGATTCAATAGGGTTTTTGAGTTTGGGCGGTGGCAATGTTTACCAAGTCAAGGTCAGAGAAAAGCTGAAACCTTGGGAGTGTAATACATTATTTTTTTAAATCCTTGCTGGCCCCCACTTTCTGCACTTGAAGTGCCAGAGTGGGGAATCTGCCTTGAGAGCTGCTCACTCCCCCACTGGACTGCTGCTCCTCCACCCTACAGGGGCCTGTAAGGGGGGAGAAAGAGCGATGTCAGGGCTTCCTGCATCCAGGTCACTTTCCCTATTGGTTGTGTAAAGGGAGAGCAGAAGAGCAGCAGCTCCTGATGCCTCAACACAGCCCAGGTAAGGAAGTGACCTGGATGCAGGGAGCCCTGGTGTGTGTGTTGGGGGATTGTGTGAAAGAGAGAGAGAGAGAGTGTGTGTGTTGAGGGGAGTGCGCTGTCTTTTTAAGAAAGAACTCAGGGTCAGGAGCCTGAACTAGGCTTGTTCAGACACAAGCAGCCACCAGCAGCTCAGGACCCAGAGAGGCAGCAGCACCAGGGTGAAAGTGAGCCAGTACGGGCCGGTATTCTGTACCGATGAGAACCCGCACCGGCCCACACCCAGCCCACATTAAAACACTGCTGCGACAGTGCTTTAATATCCCTGCCACTTTTGCCTCCCCTGTCAGCCGCGGCAAAGGACCGTCCTTTAACACCGCTGCTCCTTCCCCCTGTCGGCAGCCCTGCTGGTAGGGTCTGTACCGGCAGGGCCGCCGACAGGGGAGGCAAAAGGGGCAGGGACAGTAAAGCACTGCTGCAGCAACGCTTTAAGGATGGTCCTTTGCCGCGGCAGTGCTTTAACGTTCCTGTGCTCCCACTCTCCCTGCTCCGCGGCAGGTGCAGCAACGTTAAAGCACTGCCGTGTCAAAGGGCCCTGCAGCGCTTAAATATCCCTGCCCCATTGCCCCCCACCCCGCAACCTCAACTGGTGGGGGTGGGGGGTCAAAGCCCCAAATATTGGGCTTGTCCCTATAAAATCGGGACATCTGGTCACCCTAGGGTGGAGGAGGGGCATCCCTGCTCTGGAGGAATCACCTGGCTTGGACGGCTGGTCATCCAACTGCCCCCTGCAGCTCGGGTCTCTCCCCCTCCCCCATGCTGCTGCTCGCCTGCCTGCCTGCCGTGCTGCCTCTCTGTCAGCCCAGCTGGCTCTCGGCAGCAGGTCAGGTGGGAATCCAAACCCTGCGCACGGCACCCCCTTGGGTGGGTCGCCCTGGGTTGGGGCCCTCCCCCCCCCCAAAGGCCGGCACTGCAGGCAAGTGGGGAAGAGCAATAGAACATGCTGTGATGACCAAGGGGTTGGGGGGAGGGGGGGAGTCACAGGAGGATATGGGCTTGCTAGGCGGAATGTAATGCAGTGTAGTTGTAGCCATGTCGATCCTGAAGGAGAGATCTATGTGGCTCAAAAACTTCTCTCTCTCTCACCAACAGAAGTTGGTCCAATAAAAAAATATTACCTCACCCATCCTGTCTCAATCAGAATGTAAGTTGGTTCTGTTCTTTTCCTATAATTTAAAAGGAAACCCTATCTAACGTAGCTTGTAGTTAAGAGTAAGATTAGATGAGACTCACTATGAGTGGGGGATGTTTGTTATTTTTAAATATTCCAATTGCTTTGTTTTAATAAGGCTGCTGGTGAATAGCACTGGCCATAGGTTGTTGGAGGGATGAAACACAAGTGTTCAAAACCCAGCTGGATCTGAGGGAGATAAGCAATTGCTACACACAGGGCAGAGTAGGACTCTGGTCTAAGTTAGGATAGTCATGAGATTCCACTCGGAGACAGTTAAAAATAAGACTAACTCTTGATAGACCAGAAAGAGGACAGAAGCAGCTAGGTCTGTAACCATGACAAGTAGATAATTGGAATGGTAACTGATTAGCAATGAGAAATGGCGTTCTTTAAAGGATAAGTTCCGAGCATCCAAAATTTAATAGTCAACATATAGATGTGGAAATTAGGGGGAAAAAACAAACCAAAGAGCTATAATATCAGAAAATTAAAAATCAAAATTCATACTTAAAAAAAATAGGCTAGTATTTATTTAAGAAAATACTTCAGGTATTAGCAAAGCTCCTGTCATCAACTCTGGACACCTGTACCAGGCTCATTTATTGCCTAATTAAATATTAACACATCTTGATCCAATCTGTGGCATAATTTTAATTACTGTTTTCTCTTAGGAAAACCATATAATCAATGTTTTTATAGCTGTTCCTAGAGGCTGTTTTGTAAAACCCCATTAGTAAATTGTGATCCATCACTAAAATATTTTCCTCCAGATTGCTATTAGTAAATCAAGTCCATTCCATTACTCGGGGGGTGGGGGGGGGGAGAAGAGACTTTCTATTCTAAGAGAAGGAAAACTTTTGTTTCTTTAATAATCTAAATTAAAAATCTTGAAAAAAAAAGCACAACCCTTGTTAAAATCCTAGCACATAAAGGATCAGTGTTGGGGATTTACAGATTTATTTACAGACAATAAAACATGACCAATTATTTTTTTTAAATATGTGAATAATCCAAAATATTTTTATTGCTGGATGAAGCAATTAAACAGAGAATCAGCATTACCTTCTGAGCATATATTTATTTAAATTTTCTGCAGGGGATGACTTGCAAATATCAAAGCATATTTCGTAGTTACCTGCAGCATTTTCTCTTTCCACCAAGGATTAAGAATGTTTACATTCTATAAACATAGATTAGCATCATTACATATTTAGGGTGAGAAACCTGAGTAAAATATATAAATTCAGTTGGGAATGACTTAAATTGGCATGTGTTTAATTTCAGTACTTAGCCAGATCCAGTTACAGAGAACAAGGTCCTGATTTGACTTTTGGAAAGGTAGGAGGGCCTGGTGTAGTAGAAGAAATATTTTTCCATGCTCCCATAAGTGTGTATAAGTGCTATTCACTAAACTTCCAATTTGATATCACAGGATTTTCAATTATCTTTATTTGTTTTAAACACATTTCTTCTCTCCTTAGGCAAAATTCCTATTGAAGCCAAAGGGAGTTTTGCCTGGGAAAGGACTGCAAGACTGGGCCATTTACCAGTACTGTTCTTTGAATCTGATTACCTACAGTGCTGCATATTTAACATAATTATGGAAAATATAAACCATGAAAATGTCAATCCCAGCTAATTTGATTCTTGATCCTAATCCAGCACCTTCTACATTCTGTAAGAGATTCAAACCATTTTAATTCAATACTTGCTGTTACAGAGGATCTTTATTATAGATTTTGATCTTGGCTAGAGGCCTCATCTACTTAAAAGTCCATTAAATAAAGCAATGTTTCCCCTTATGTATTGGCTGTTGCAATATGCACAGTCAAAAACCAGTACTGCCCACAAAATGGCCTGTTTTTATTTTGTTTTAATAACGATGTAAACATGAAAACAGTTGACATAACAATCACAGTAGATCTAATCTAACATAATAAATCAATAATTAGTTACCAGAAGAGATAAAATTAAGACATAGTTTATGTGAGTGAAAGATAAAGACTCTTTTGTAGTTATTTTTCTATGAAGCAATTTGTAAAAGCTTTTAAATCATATTTCACACTTTGAAATAAATGAATGTTCTAACTGTAGTTGTTAATAACCGTAACATGGACTCTTAATCACTCATCGGCTTGAAAACAGGATTATGGGGGCAAAAATCAGCCCTCACCTTTATGGCTAGAGGCACACAAGGCAGTGGAACCAGTGCAGCTCTGCTGCACAAAGCAGGGGGAGGGTGTGCGGTGGCCGCACAGGATGTGTGTACCACCCGCAGTGCTTAGAGTCCAGCTCTGTGGAAGATAGCTAGGGGTGGACTGGTTCACCAGGGAAGGGTGGCGCCTGGCTAGCCGGCCCCCCTCCCCTCCTCTCTCCCGGTGCCTAAGGAACTTTAGGATCCAGGAGGGCTCTGCAGTCTGTGGTGCAGGATTCCTTTTCTCAGTCTCAGTCCAGATATATCCTGCATGCTGGGCTGAAACTGGATCCCCAGATTTGGCTATTAATACATAAGTCAATCTTGTTTGCACATTTTAATGCAAGTATAAGATGGGAATCTATATACATAGGCATTGAAAGATACTGGAATTTCCATGCTAAATGTGAGCCCAGATTCTCAGCTTCATCTAACATCCACTGGTCACAAAGGAGGTGCTAAATTTCCCTGATCCTAATCCCAGATGGTTTTCTTCTAATTTACAGTATTAAGACTTTTTGTAGACTATGCCAACTGGCTGTTGCCCTGAGCTGCTGGTAACCCAGAAAGGGCCACTCAGGTCACCCCCCCAATTCACTCCCCTATATCAATGGTACAGGAAACAGCTACATCAGCAGAGAATTCCCCAGATGAAATCCTACCTCTAGTGTAGTCAATGGTAAAACTCCCATTGATTTTAATGAGGCCAAGATTTCACTAACCTCATGCCTGCAGAATCTCCAGATCAGCCAGGTTTACAGCTCTTTTGTTTCAGTCCAGCACAAAGGGCTTTAAATGTGCAGGGAATCTGAACCATTACATATTTGGTGAAAAAGATGATGCCCAGCTCAATATTCAGTTCTTTATAAAGAAACATTTGCAATGTGCTCTTGCTAAGGTTTTCCACATATCCTTATCATTTTAGTGAACATTTCTTTAGTTGCTTTACTGCATATATGGCTTATATTCCATGAGACTGATTTTAAAAGCTTAGATGAGAGTTATACAAACAAAACATGTCTTTTACTCCTATGTACTCTTTTAAAATATCTACCTATATAAATTTACTGAAAATTGAATTATTCTAAGACTATGATGTCACCACGATTTTGAAAACAGTGAGGCCAATTTTGATCCTCATGTATGGCATATTAGAACAGGATATAAGCAAGAGAGTGGGATTCCAAGCATAGCTCTCCATAGAGCACTGGTCAAGGAAGTGGATATAACCTGGCTGACGAAAGTGTGGCTCCCAGCACACTTGGTCTGCTACCTTGGGAGCAAGGTCTGGCTCCTGTCCCATCTACATTTATTATGGTCAAGAGCACACAAGAGAAGTTGCATTCTTCTCCTTTTTTGAAGGAGAAATAAACTTAGCTGCCAGATGCAGCCAATCTCTACCTGCCTAAGCCGTATTGCCCTGAGCCACACGAGGGCTTACACTGCCATTTGAGTCATAGTTTACTTTAAACTAAAAATGATTTTTGTAGATTGTTGTGGAAAGTAATGAAGTATGTTTTTCCCCAAGAACAACACTCGGCAAATTCTTTAGCCAGCAATCTGGAGTTATCACTGGGTCTGTAAGCCCGTCAGGTATTCAATGGGCAGCTTTAGGTCACATCCTTCTGTGAATCATCTTTGTGTATTCAAAATACATATATGCTGAAAATGAGATTCCTAATTTCAGAATGTGTTTGGAAATTCCTTTACTATAACCACCACTTTTTGTACTGCACTTATACAACCCACTACCATCTTTGAGAAGAAAACCCCCCACACTTTTTATTTTAAATGTGTGTCATCCTGTTACAAATTATCACAATGATGATGCCACATGTACCTAATTGGGCCCAGTCCTGCAATCAATCCATATTGAAAACTCCTCTTAACTTCTATATGCATTTCATATATGGAATGATTGCAAGATCAGACCCCTTGTGAAGTAACATACTTTCTTTAAAGTAGCTTTTTTCCCCAGAAGTAGAAGCATGCTGAGAATAGCTAACTACCTTCACAGTACACACACTGCTATCAGTAATCTTACTCCTTGTCAAAATATTTCCTATAAAAATGCAAGTGCTGACTGTTTGAGACACTTAAAAAAAAGGACTTTTATATCTCTCTGCTGCCATTCTACTCTATGTTAATATAACACAAATTGTTTGAAAGTACACATGCACATCTGCATTAAAAAAAAAACTCAAAAAACACCACCACCAGAATCTATTCCATAAACTCATCTTCTCCTCATTAGATATCACTTTGAATATTTAACCAACTATATGGATAACAGAGCATTTTTCTGTTCTATATCATCAATCCTAGCATATCAAGACTTGCTTTCTTTTTTAAGTGAAGATAAGTTACCACATTAAAAATAAATGAGCTATTTTTTGTCAGTTGATTGGACATTGAGTACACATAATAAATCACCAGGAGTTTTATATGCTAGCCAATGTGTTAACCTCAAGCAGCACTTGTATCTATTGCTTGTGTGATTCAGAAGACAATAAAATATTTTATCATCTGATCATCTGAAGAAACTCAAAAGACTGAAATGTCTTTGAAATACACAGGCATTTGTATATCAAATTACCTCGGAAACCCCCCAACTAGAGTAAGTCTTGCACAATCCATTTGAAATACAGCTTCAATATTCAAAAAAATCAATAATTTAAACCACAGGTTGAACATTTTTACTGCTTCCACTGCAGACTGTCATTTTTCGAAATGAAAATGCTAATAGCACCAAAGGGGAAAGCTCCAGTCAGAAGAGATGCATGAATGCAAGCATGGATTGGCTAAAAATGCTGGTTTGTTCTCTTCCCATCCCCCCAATCACCCATCTAGGACAAAACATCTTAAAATCAACAACTTTCATTTTAGCACTTCTAAGAAATGTGCTTCTTTGTTGTACTTGATATTTTTGTCTATGACCAGTTAAATATATAAAGACATTTCATAGTAAACATGAATACTGAATGTGAGTAATACATTTGAAGTCATATTATTAAGTTGCATTATTTATGCATGATCTCTAATGTTAACATCTGAAAACATTGGCTAGACCACTTGTGAGCACTTTTCCCATGTATAGTAAAGTCTGCATGTGTTATGCATATGAAGCAGTTGAAAGTATGCATTATAAATACACAGCAGTCCAATGCATGCTGCCTAAATACACATGACCTATGATGGTTGTTTTGCAAAGTGTATGTGACTCAATACCCATTATATGAAATCTGCATGAGTGGGTAAATGAATCAGGTATGTCCAGACCAGGAAGAACTGAAAGAGAGAGCCATATTGGGGATAAGGGGTCTAGAATAGGAGGGAGCAAAGCCACTTGTAGAGATTGTCTGATAATAAAGGAGCTCAGGGCCGGTGTAACCATTAGGCGACCTAGGCGGTCGCCTAGGGCGCCGGGATTTGGGGGGCGCTATTTTCTTCGGCAGTGACCGCGGCGGCCAGATCTTCAGCCACCCCAGTTGCCGCTGGCATTTAGGCGGAGGGAGCTGGGGCAGGGGAGCACGGGGAGGGCCGCCTGCAGCAAGTAAAGGGGGGAGGGTGGCACGCAGGGGAACTCCCCGCCCCAGCTCACCCCTGCCCCGCCTCCTCCCCGAGCACTCCGTCGCTGCTTCACTTCTCAGCCTCCCAGGCTTGCGGCGACTAAGCTGATTGGCGCCGCAAGCCTGGGAGGTGGGAGAAGTGAAGCAGCCATGGCGTGCTCGGGGAGGAGGCGGGGCAGGGGTGAGCTGCTTCACTTCTCCCGCCTCCCAGGCTTGCGGCGCCAATCAGCTTAGGTGCTGCAAGCCTCGGAGCCGGGAGAAGTGAAGCAGCGACGGTGTGCTCAGGGTGCTCGTGCCCCCGCCCCAGCAGTGGTGAGCTGGGGCGGGGGGGTGCCTCAGGGCGGAGGGTGGGGAGCTGCCGCAAGGGGGGGGGGAGGCCTCAGGGCGGGGGCACAAGGTGGAAGTTTCACCTAGGGTGCGAAACATCCTTGCACCAGCCCTGAAGGAGCTCCATCCCATGTATGGATTGCGAGGTCAGATATAGCCTGTGCATAGCCTGAAAAATGACTGCTGCTACTGGGCAACTCTTCAACATTATTAGACACCTAAGGAAATTCCAAAGGACAAACTTTGTTAGTTGGATTAGAGAAATAATCTATTACTTTCTCAACCAAAAACATCTCCAAGAGAAAGCTATGTTACTAATATATCCAAGGGTTAGTCTGGAAATTCCAAAGTTCATTTTGGAGAACTCATGACACATTTACTAGTATACAGATAACCTGCTATGATCAACTAAACAACTTAACTTTGTCCTTTAGCGCTGCCATCTTGAATGTTCATAAACTCCATTGATAACCTTACACACAAATTAATCTACCCTGTGACCATAGCCAATAATTAATTTAAATCTCAGAACGATAAACTGCTTCAAACTAGAAAAGAAACCAGAACTTTTCATTTAGAAAATTTCAGAACAACTATTTTGAAATTTTCTTTGAAAAAATAATGAAATGGGAAATTGATCAAAACTAGCCCTTTCCCACCAACCCTTTTGGTTTTAACAAATCAGCATTTCCCAGTGAAAAAAATGTTCTGCCAAAAGATTCCTGACCAGCTCTATTGAATATTGTATTCTTAAATCAGAGTAGTTGTGCAGTCTCCAGCCTTCATCATAGCCAGACACCGCCCACGAAAAAGATGTATTTTAACAAACAAATAACGTATTGAGGCCAGTCATTACCTCTGGTCCAAAAGTCTCCATGTACAAGTCATAAGACACAGAGCTGGACTATATACACAAATCTCCTTGGCAGAGATCATGACACCTCTATAGTAAGAATAAAATTTACCATGATGACAGAGCATCACTTTGGGTATTGAAAACTTGTGACTAAGAAAACAGTTATAAAATTGAATGAAAAGTTATTGATGTTACAAGGGCAGAGTTAAGGGTGCTTGTGTAAACATAGCTTTGTATTTTCATGATTGTTATTTTTTAGGGATTTTTGAAGTTAAGCTTTACTTTGAATTTGCAGGTTATAGTTGTTTTATAGTTTCATTTATGGCCAGAAGGGACCATGAGACAATCTAGATCACCTAGTGTGACCTCCATTAAATTCCACTCAGTTACCTCTATGTTCAGACCGATAACTTGGGTTAGCCGAAATTATTTCAGTCCTTGTTTTTCCTGAGAAATCAATAAAATTCTAAAAGATATTTTGGTTGAAATAATTGATAGATTTGTTTAATCTTAGCTCCGGGTACATGCATTTTCCCCCGGGAATAAGTAATGTAATATTTATGTCCTTTATGAAATATGAAATGCATGTAGAAAATTCAGATGTGGATTTCAATATTCTGCTCTCCCTGATGTCCAGAACTCCTGCGGACATCAGTGAGAGATCTATGAATGTAGAACAGTTCATCACAGTTAAAATATGCCATGAGAATCAGAGAAAATATTTTTTTTTATTGAGATTTGTATTAACTGCATACAAGAATGCCCATTTCAGATTCTGGGCAACCATGACAAACTCTTAAAAGTACAATTTATACATAACAGAGTCATCAATTGACTACCAGAAGCACTACCCCTTGCAGAAACTAAATATAATAATAAATTCCATCAGCAAAATCCCCACCAGAATCCCAGCTTCACCCTTTTCCAAACCTCATGAGAACTAAGGAAAAGAGATGAACCTTGCAGCATGTTCTGAAGGTTAACATACTCAGGTCGTTATGGACCAAAGTGAAGGAATAAGAGCTCTGAAGGTGTGGGGCCATCTGGTAAATTTTCTCCAGCAGCTCCCTTCTCTTTTGCACCAGTGGAACGTTAGCACTGTGCATCCACTGACCACAACTGTGGTGGTAAGGAGAAAGATGATCTCTTAGATAATCAGGCTATTTAGGGCTTTCTAGGTACAACTAGAATAAAACCGCAAACTCAACCTGGAAACCAGTAGGTGGCCAGTGCAGATCAGAGAACATTGCTTCAATATGCTCACAAACTGACACCCTACTTAATAAGTAGGCCACCAGATTCTGCACGAGCTTCAGTTCCTGGATGGATTTAAGAAGTCACCCCCCTTAGTAGTCTAATCTTGAAGTAACAAATGTATAGATGACTGTTGTCAGGTCCGCATCCAAAAGAAATAGATGCAGTCTTCTGGCTGTGAGAAGCTGAAAAAGCCATCCTAGCTGAGGCTGCTGCCTGATCTTCTAATAGCAGCGGGGAGTCTAATCACATCCCTAGATTGTGAACCTCATTCACAACTGGTTGACACACACCCTCAGTCAAAGGGGCTGATATTTCTCCTGACATATCCACTAGATGTTTCTCTCAACTAACCAGCATCACCTCTGTCATGTTTGAATTGGCATTTCACCCAGCTTGCTGTCTTCTATGCCTGTGTTTTCCCCAAACGCTGAATAATGCAAGGACTGTTCCAGCTGAATCAGCTGAGAGGTATGAAGATGAGTTTTGGCACACTGAACACATTTCAACCCATGTCTCTTTGCTTATTCCTTCTAATACCCACATACATTCCTTAAGAGGGGTGACAAGATGGAACCCTACAGAACCCCACAGCAGGGCACACCCAAAGAGAAGAAGCAGTTACCTAATATGCATCTGAGAATGCCAGTTTGCTGACATGAGTTTCTGTGTCTATGATATTTAAAGATAAGGTATAGTTAAGAAAGGGGACAGGTGAGGTGCTTTGCACTGGAGGAAAATTTGTTAATTGGTACTTGGGAAATGTTTTTGCTTTCAGTCTAAACAACTTGTGCATAGACAATATAATTATGAGAGCTTTATAACTGCTTGCAAAAATATGAATAATTTTAGCAATGGTTTCTAGAGAAATTAGGAGTTACTTCACACTTTGTAGGAGCAGCAATTCAGCTACAAAATAACTTTTTGTTGTTATTCCAAGACACTGATGTTGCAGTTGGGTTTTGTATCTTAGAATGAAAAATAATACATTAACTATATTACATGAATTACCAGCTTCATCTTTCTCAGTCTTCTCATGAATTATTAAATCATGGTTCATTTTAGAATATGCCAAAAGTTCCTTTTGAAAGATGCAAAAAAGGAACAATTATCCTCTGAACACTTATTCTGGCTTCAGAAAGTGAAATGCATGAGCAACACCTCCATTTGGTGCCACACTAGAGAAAATGAAAGTAAGTATGATGATTGCCATGTGTGCTTTCAGTTTCTGTAGTCTGATGGCAAACTGGCAGAGTGAGTTCCAACATTCTTCTATCAAAGATTTAAAAAACAGTTTCTTATACACATGACGGAACACTTCCCGTGAAAAAATAAGGAAAAATGCATTTGAAATTGGGGATGGGATAAAATTTGACTTACCACTACTAACAGACCTTCCAAGGTGAAGGGCTTCTCAAACAGTAAAGAAACCAGTAGAAATGAGTGAAGATTTTGAGCAGAGGGGAGATTCATATTCAAATACACTGGAAAATGTCATGAATTCATGTTGATTTTGCTTAATTGTTTTGGTTGGGGGAAAAATTACAAAAATCCCCCCAAAATGAACATGTTTGTTTTGACATTTTCAAAACAAAACATTTGGATTTTTCAATTTGAAACAACTGTTTGTTTGGAAATTTACTTTTTTTTTTTTAAAATATAAAAATAATTGCTCCAAGTTGAAATGAAACATTTTGTTTGTTTGGCTCAAATGAAATGTTTTGTTCAATTCAAAATAATAATTTGACAAACATTAAAAAATATAATTTCCAGTTAAACCCAGAATTAAATTTATATGTTGGATTTGCCAGTGAACTTGAAACCAGTCCTCATAAAAAAATATATATATATTTTAAAGGCTTTTTGTTTTAAAGGAGTTATCAAATTTTATTGCCAGCCAGTGTGCCCTTATCAGGACCCTTTGGATTTATCAAAGAATTGATCCTCTCTTTGATTTTATGCAAAGAATCGGAATCTAATTCAACTATCATCCTTTATTGTGCAAATATTGACAAAAGAGGAAAACTACATGTGTCACCTCCTCAAAGGAAATGAGTTGCTAACCTCATGAATTAGCTGTGTAGAGCCCTGAGGATGGATGGATGGCTTTATGGGAATTCTGTCATTATTCTATGAGACTTTGCTCAAATATTTTTCCAAGGAAAAAAGTATACAGTATTCCACAGTTTTGCAAGGGAAGCTTGCAATACAGAGCCACAGCACTAGCTGTGCATATTCAGGGAGAGAGAAGTAACAGTCACAGAATGGAAGGAGTTCCAATGACACAATCCCTTACAATAAAAATGTTATGGTCTTCTCCAGCCTGATTATTACACTTTATTAACTGGTTACCACTTTTTTTGCCAGGTGTTAGGTAACATATCACTTATAGTTTGACTGAAGAAAATTAAATAGTCTCACCAGCCATGTTAATTTCTGAATTTGTTCTATTACTCTATGATACATAGTGAAGACAAACCACTCCACTCCTCCAGAAAGGGGAATTATTTGTATGAATTATTATATACTGTGTATATACAAAAATCAATAGATGAGGACCCTCAAGATCATATTTCATAGCTGTGACTATGAAGCAATTACTAGGCATGCTAAATTACATTAAATACAAATAATTATTCTGAAGAAATTATATATCTTTTAAAAATGTAATTTAGAATGTTTGGGTTTTCTGTGTTCAGTACCATGATGCCTTTGAAGGGTTTTGTTTGTTTATTTTTTGCTAATACACCGCTACCCCGATATAACGCGGTGGTGGGGAGCCAAAAATCCCTACTGCGTTATAAGTGAAACGCTGTTATATTGGGGTAGCGGTGACAGGGCTGCAGCGGTGATTTAAAGAGCCCGGGGTTCCGGCTGCTGCGGGGAGCACAGGCCCTTTAAATCGCCAGTGCAGCCCTGCTGCCGGAGCCCCGGGGTAGTGGCGGCAGGGCCCCAGCGGTGATTTAAAGGGCCCTGGGCTCCCCGCAGCAGCCGGAGCCCTGGACCCTTTAAAGCACCGCTGGAGCCCCGCTGCTACTGCACTATATGCGAATCCGTGTTATATCGGGTCGCGTTATAATGGGGTAGTGGTGTACATAAAACTAAATTAAATCTGTGCATTGCATTAGGGCTCAATCTTGCATGATGCCAAAGCCCTGATTTTGCAAAGCACTTAAGCATGTGCTTAACTTTAAGTATGTCAGTACACCCATTTATTTTATTGGGACTCACATGGGCTTAAATGATTTTCCGAATTGGGGGGCCTCACCTCAGCATGTATGTTTCAGCCCTGAAGAAGTTTCCTATTAATTTCCATGCACCTTGAATCAGGCCTACCAAAGCCTGATTTTGCTTATACAGTGCATAGCACTTTAACTAGAATTTTGAAAAGTAGTTTTTTTCTAAAATAAAGAATATTGTGTATCCATAATAGTTAAATCGCAACAGAAGGCTGTTAGGATGGAATCTGGACTGTTTCAGTAATCATACTATATTTATGCATAGCTCATACACATGAACTATGAGCTTGAGAATCACATCATTTTGTAAAAAACAGTAGTAAGACATATTCATATTATAACAGTGCAATAACAATGTTCAAATGTCTGTTTAAATGATTTAGTTTCACTCTAGTGGTTGACCCCTCACAACATTTTATTATAATACATTTCACACAATGTGAATACACTTGCACAACAGTGTAATTGCGGTATATTTTTGCATCTATTTTGATTTTTAAACATTGTTTTAAGGAAAGTCCAATAAAAGTGCACAATGTGCATTTTTATATATAAACTCGTATAACGGATAAAACATGAAAACAGCAAACCACTAATATTTCTTAAAATTAAAAACTTGAGCCTTATTTTATTCAGAGATTCCAGAGCTTTTAGATACATTTCTTAATTTGCCCACTGCCATATAGCTGTAGAAGGCTAACAAAATCCTCAGTGTTCACATGACAACTCTTGTTGACAACCCTTGTTCAAATGCATCCTTATTCTGTCATCTACTGGCAGTGCGCTTTCTAGTCATGTTCTCTGCCAGTCCTTACCAGTTTGCCAATTACACAAGCTGCTTCCCAGACATCAGACACAAATTCCACAAGACTGCTGTGCAAGCGTACCCTAATTAACCATCAGCTTAATTAGACAATTTACTGTGTAATTAGCAGGCAATTAGTCAACACCTCTCAGATCTTATTGACTGCTGTGACAGCCTTCCCTACTCTGCACATTCCAATACACAACCACCACCATGTTTCTAGCACTCTCAAACCCCTGTACAACAGAGTTATGGACAAAAAGAAGTGAATATTATTACATAACTAGAGAAAAAATCAATATGTAGCTTGTCCATTTATTGAACTGTTTACCAGCTTGAATTTTTTAGTACTAGAAGGCCACCTGCTGAAATAAGAAACTAGAGAAACCGTTATGTCTTTTTTACTTATAGTATGTTTTAGTGTGACAATTTCATGTAAAACCCTTTATAGTGCATTAAATTATAACAGAAGCCAGACAAACAGAGGCACTGGCAGTAATTTATAGAAAAAATACATAGTAAAATGTATTTGCACAATTTACTACATATTAAGTATACAATATGGAGTTACAGTGAAAATTTCCTTGTAGATGGTATCTAAATATGTAGCTAAGTTAGTTTTGTAGTTACTGTTTTATGTTTATGTTTATATTTATACTCTGAATTTCAAGTCTGTACTTTGTAGTTGGATTATCTTTGTGATATAAAAAGTCAGATATATACTGGGGCATAACACAATGATATCAGTATAAGTAAAATGGATATAAATGGAACAAAAATGACAAGGTGTTACACATATGAATCTAAGGTTGTATGTCCTTGATTGTATCATTTGAGAAATTTTATGTGATAGTGTAATTAAACACAATTAAAATGCACATGCTAAGGCAACATTAAGATTGTTTTTTCCTTCTTCTATGGATTATAAATTGTATTTAGCTATGACTGTGGTATTTTGTATGACTGCTCTGGACCTGGTGTAAGGGATCTACATATTTACCTCCTGTTATCATTAACAGTGGGATTTACACACACAAATCCCACACACATTGACTGTGATAGACTCCAGAATCCATGACCACATTATATTAATATCTTGATAAACAATAATGAAAGTTGCGAATCAGAATTGAAGATTGGTGGAAAGTGTTGTTTAGAATGAACTAACAATACATTACTTTAGCTATAGTTATTTTAACATAAGCAGTGCTTCAGGTCTTTTAAAAAATATGGGACTTCATTTTGCTCTCCCACTAATGACAACCCGGAGTAAAACCACCAATGTCAGTATCAGGTGTGCCAGCAAAGAATGTACAAGAGCAAGGGCTTGGTTTTCCTATGCCTTACACTGATTTTACACTGATATGGTTTCACTGATGAACTAAATCAGTTTTCACACCAATATTATTGAAGTCAGTGCAAGCTTGTCTCCTTGAGGACATTCAGGAAAATTAATCCAAATTAGCTGAAGATATGAATTAAAAGTGAATTAGTTAAACAGCATTAAACTCCTACATGGACACACTCATTCAGAATTAAAGTGGCCTTAATTTGGTTTAGCCTAATTCATTTGGAAAATTACTCAAGAGTTAAGAGGAAAGACATAAATTTGCAGAAAAGCATCTAGTCTACACACAGAAACTGCACTGACTTCAATAAAATCAGTGTGAAAACAGATTTAGGCTTTGGCTACACTTAAACTTCAAAGCGCTGCCGCGGCAGCGCTTTGAAGCGCTAAGTGTAGTCAAAGCGCCAGCGCTGGGAGAAATCTCTCCCAGAGCTGTTCGTACTCCACCTCCCTGTGGGGAATAACGGACAGCGCTGGGAGCCGCGCTCCCAGCGCTGGGGCTTTGACTACACTGGCGCTTTGCAGCGCCGCAATTTGCAGCGCTGGAGAGGGTGTGTTTTCACACCCTGCTGCAGCGCTGCAAATTTGTAAGTGTAGCCAAGCCCTTAGTTAAATCACTGAAAACCACTGTGTGGACACACATATCATTTTAAAACTAGTTATATCAGTTTAGCTTATGCCTGTAAATTTACCAGTGCAAACTGAATCAATTTACACCAGGTTTACTTTGAGTTAAGTGTACCCACAGAGGGTTTTGAACCACTATGAATAAATCAGTTTAAAATCACAGTTTAAACTGGCACAATATTCCAACAGGTATGATCTGCTCCATTGTGTGGAATGTATTGTGCATTCAATTAGGGGGCATGTTTTCTCTCCATAATACACCTGATGGGATGGACAAGGAAGTTCTCTGACTGCCCATGGGTATGGCAGTCTGAAAGTGGCTGGATGAAACAAGGAAAACTTGGGTAGTTGAGTTTGCAGAAGAGACTATGGCTAACAGCAACATCTAGGCCATCTCCTTTGTCAAATGAGTCACTTAATTATTTTTCCTTCTTTTCTGTGGTCAGCAGAGAGAATAAAGATGTAGGGGGTTAAACATTGTTAACAAACAGAAGCAACAGACAAGATCAGAAGAGAAGGGAAGCAACAGACCAGAAGAGAGGGAAGAAAAAAAATATGGCTGGAAAGAAAAATAATTCAACCAAAAGGAGACAAATACTTTTACATTACAAATCATTTTAAAATTAAGGTTAGTGCTAAAATGATACAAAGTAAAAACACGTTAGTCCCTAGCCATGCAAACACTTATACAATTGCTTAACTTTAAGTCAATGGAACTACTCATTTGTCTAAGCTTTTGCAGGATAGGTGACTCGATATGGACATGAAAATGTGGATGTGTAAAAATGAAAGTACCCTAAACAAACTGGTGAAAAAGCAGGGTGCACACAATGATTAAGAAAAAGTTTGGGGAAAACTTCCATATCTTGTAATGGGCCATATTAATCCTGGCTAAAACTACAGACCTCAAGGGTTCTGATAAAAGGCAGAATGGTTACTCCAAAAGCAAAAGCTTAAATGAGTTGTGATATGAAAAACTTTACATGTCAATATAGACAAACAAAAAATGTTCAACAAAATGTTGAACTAAGAAAATTAAAATAAAAAAAATTCTAAATTTCAGAAATAAGCCCTGTTAATTTCTACCATATGTAGATCCCGTATTTTTAACTGAAATCCCTTGTTATAGAATATTATTTCAGGTTTTGTCGAGATTGCTGTAAGTCTCCCTATAGGATATGAATTTACTGTAGCTGACCAATTGTGATCTGCAAAATTTAATATTTTACATATTTGTGTTTTTCAAGATACTGGGCTCAGGGTGACCAGACGTCCTGATATCAGGAGCTTTGTCTTATATAGGCAACTATACTGGCTGCTCCTTCCCCTGAAAAAAAAAAGTGTCCTTATTTTTCCCACTTGCTATCTGGTCACCTTAACTGGTCCTGATATTCAGAAGCACTGAACACTCCAAATTAAGTCAACAGGATCTGCAGGTGCTCAGCACTTTGGTAAACCAGACCCACGGTAACCATTTTAGGGAAAAAAAAACACCTTGGCATACACTTTAGGAAGAATCAGTTATTTTATACAAAGGTAATACAAGAATATCCAGCTTGTTTAGTTTGGGATGATTTGTAAAAAAGGAAGTTGTTGGTAAATGCTTGGGACTTTTAACCAAGATTTAGCTAATTGTAATGATTTACATGTGTTGCTAATGCTACTGAATTATTCAATTGCATCTTTATTGAACACTTTCCATTTCAAGCATGGCATATATTATGTAGGACAGATTGCAGCATTGTTACTCACATGAAACTCCTACAGAAGTCATTGGGAGTATTTAGTGTAGGTATCTGGCAGGATTGGACCCTATGCATTGATGATGTGTTTAGCAGAACATTCAATACTAGATTCTCATAACAATGTGCGACAAAGTTCCTCCTCTACCTTGGTGGGTCCTGCGCTTATTGGCAGATTTGCTCACCTCAATGATCTTCCCCACAGTGTGGGTCAACTCCTCCTGTGTCTGATCAGGAGTTAGGAGGTTTGGGGGGAACCCAGGCCTGCCCTCTACTCCAGGTTCCAGCCCAGAGCCCTGTGGATTGCAGCTGTTTATAGCAGGGAGGCCCAGAGAATTCCGGGGGCCTGGGGTCTTCGGCGGCAGGGGGCCCCCGCTCAGGGGCGGCTCTAGACCCCAGCGCGCCAAGCAGGCGCGTGGGGCAGCCCTTTCCCTGGGGGGCAGCATTTGGCTCCGGTTGAGCTCCCACAGGCATGCCTGCGGCAGGTCGACCGGAGCCCGGGACTAGCGGACCTGCATGACTGCGGCGGGTGCCGTGTTCCCGCGGCTCCGGTTGACCTGCCGCAGTCATGCCTGCGGGAGGTCCAGCCGAGCCGCGGGACGAGCGCCCCCCTCCGCAGTCATGCCTGCAGCAGGTCCACTCGTCCTGGGCTCCGGTGGACCTGCAGCAGGCATGCCTGCGGGAGCTCAACCGGAGCCGCGGGAAGAGGGGAACCACTCCGGGGGCCCCGGAACACACTCCTGGGGGCCCCTGCGGGGCCTGAGGCAAATTGCCCCTCTTGCGCCCCCCTCTGGGCGGCCCTGGTTTATAGTACTTCCTGTAACAGCTGCATGACAACTACAACTCCCTGGGATACTTCCCCATGGCTTCCTTCAAACACCTTCTTTATCCTCACCACAGGATCTTCCTCCTGGTGTCTGATAACACTAGTACTCCTTAGTCCTCCAGCAGCACACCCTCTCACTCCCAGCTCCTCACACACACTTCCTATCCTCTGGCTTCCCCTCACCTGAGTGGAGTGAGCTCCTTTTTAAACCCAGGTGTCCTGATTAGCCTGCCTTGATTGGCTGCAGGTGATCTAATCAGCCTGTCTGCCTTAATTGGTTCTAGCAAGTTCTTGATTACTCTAGTGCAGCCCCTGCTCTGGTCACTCAGGGAACAGAAAACTACTCACCCAGTGACCAGTATATTTGCCCTCTACCAGACTCCTGTACCCCACCAGTTTGGGTCTGTCATAAATGGTTTTACAGAGATGTACTGTACTTCCATGGACTTCACTAGAATAGCTCTTGATTTACACCAGTATACGTGAGAGCAGAATCAGTCCCATTCAAATATATGAACTCTTCTGTTAGAATGTAGTATGATTTATAAGCTGCCAAAGGCTTTCAAGATTGAAGTTTAAAGGCCAAATTTAGACTTTGTGTGAGTGAATAAAACTCTGTCTGGTGAATTTCGCCCATTGGCCTTAACCACTGATTAAATGAAAGAAAATACATAACCTAAAAAGCATTATTCAAAACTAAATAATCCAGGAAACTGTTCACTACTTTTAAAAATATACACAACTTGCCACTGATAGTCAGTTTTGCTTGCAGCCTTGAGGAGGTCATCTTCATGCCAGGCATTTGGGCTTTTTGAGCAAAACCTGGGAAAAAGAAAAATGTGCTCAAAATGCACAGGGCTCAGGGACTGAATCTTCAGTCCCAATTTACAGTAACCAGCACACTGGCTTAGGCTGCTACTTTAGGTTCAGTGTGGGGAAGAAAGACAAATAGGATATGCAGCCTGGCATCCCACTCCTTGTGGAGCTATGATGTGTGCAGATTCACTGACCACTGACATGCCACATCCCACTTTGTGTTCCATTGCAGAGTTGTCATGGAGTTGTACATCTTCCTATGGGAATAGCAGAGTTCCTCTCTGTGGGTTTTGTGCTGTGTGCATCCCATTGTCCAGCAGTTGCAAAATATTTCAAAATCACCAGGATGTGGCTATTTGGGTTCATAAAACTGTAAATGCCACCATGAGAAATTCATTCTACAAATGGGGATTTTTCTTTTCTTTAAAGGACTTCTGAATTCTGCTTTTTTACAAACATATTCCACTATCTTCAGCGCTTCAAAATGGTAGAGAATATAATCTGACTCATTAATGGTAAAAATTATCCTTAAAAACATGGGCCTATAGTCACCACCCCCCCCTTCCATTGACTTCAAGGAGTAGGATCAATACTTACACCTCAGTAGGAGGAAGACTTCAGTGGAGTTACACCAGGGATGAATTTAGGTCCTCCTCCTTTTTAAATACCCAATACTCTAAATATTCACAGATAGAATCTCTAGTCCCTCGACTTTCATTGTGCTGCTATAGGTATGCAAGAGCCAGGCTACATCCTCTTACATCCCAATGGGTTTAGAGGTGACACAAGTGGCCTTTATGTCATGCCCCAGCAACTCCTGGTGTAAGAGGGGTAGGGGGGAGAGGGTGTGGCATTAGCCGGAATGCAGAGCTCTCTGCCATTCCTCAGCTGGCACTATGATCTTTGGGGCCGCTAAAGAGTTGAGTTGAGAACAGCATCTAACATGCCTTAAAAAGCAAGCCAGGGCTGGGCTAAAGCTAGGCACAGCAGAGAATTTGGCCCTTAAACTGATCCTACCAGGGAAATGAGCTACTGAAAGATTATGCAAAAGACTTTTTTCCTGCCTTTTGCTCAGATTTTCAGCATGAACGTCTTCTCTTTGTAACTGAGTAACATTTCTCTATTTAAATATACAAGTTAAATAGAATCTTTTAGACATAGTGAGTTGTTTAATAATAATTGCATATTATTTTATGTCCCCAGGATAATTTTTACTTCATTTGTTAATCTTTGCTATACTTTAAAAATCTAAATCTAAAAATCAGTCAGTTGGCCATAGAATGTAATATTCCTCATTGCAACTCTTCTCAAATTCACAGTTTATATTTTCAGAATCATTTGAGCATTTGTAAAACAATACATAATTCAAGTCACAGGCAAGCTGTGTGTGCTAAGAAATCCTGTAAAATGCTGGGGGTTTTTTTGTTCAAGAATGTAGTTAATAAAAGTTGTCCTTGATGTTATTTAGTAGAAAGGCAAACCATCTTTTTTATATTTGACATTAACAATCTGATCATTTGTCTCCCCAAAGAAAGCCCATACAGGCCACACAATAAAGAATAGTAATATTTCTGTTTACTGAGATATCAACTGGCATTTCGCAGCAAGTCAATGGTCTATCTTCGCTACAGCATACTAGACCTCAATCTGGCATCTACAAATGTCAGGAGCATATAAAAAAATTATAGGATGAAAATCAAAAGCATGTTCTAAATTCCTAAAAAAGGAAACATAGTTCACCTAAACATATTTGCTGTAGAAATCAATGCAATATTCAGCTGTCAATCTAGAAAAACAATGAGGGAGGGATTCTGTCAGTAGGACAGGATAATAAAATTTCAAGCAGATGTTCAGGCAGGGCTCTAATTCTCGCTGAACTCCCTTGGTAAGCATTTAATTTCTTTATCATATGCAAGCTAGGTAAATTGTACTTCATCAAAACTGTATTGTGAAATATTAATATTTTATATTATAGCAAAACTCCACAGAATAACCTTTGTCATATTAAGAACATGAGAATTTCAAATGTCAAGGTTCTGCATTTTAATACATCTTAAATAGTTTTCTGGCTTGGCACCATACATATAACTACTTTAATCTATATTACTGTGTTGTAATATCATTCAAATATATATATATGTTTTTAAACACAGGTTCACGTCAGTGAAATACTAATGTTATGGAAAACAATATGTCACTGTAACACAGTTTTACCACCTATAATTAGAAAGAGAGGTACATGGAATACAAATGTACACATACTCAACTAGCTGAAGCATGAATCAGTGTGTGTAATAACAGCATGCAGAAATGTAGTACTTTTGGGTCAAATTAATGCACAATATACAACATCCTTCATTTAGATATGGTTTGTGAAAATATAGTGTAGAATCTATTACTATGTATTGTACAGATATAAATTGATGAGTAAAAACTTTCATGCAGTATAATGTTTTAGTTGAAATTTAATTCACTTTTAATCATTAGTCTGTTTTTAAAACTGGCAATGCAACCTGCAGCATACAAAGTGAAAAAATATTGGAGGTTTAGAATGAAGTTAGTCTACACATTTATTTCTGCTGGTACTCCTAATAAAGGCAACTGCTTCTAGGTTATTGAAAGTGACAGCATCACAAATCAATGCATGTCACAACAGAGTAAAGACAGATGTCTCTGATTAATCAGAATTAAATTTTTACAAGTGAAGGAAGCATCTAAAAATCAAAGTGAACATTCTGCCATTCCACTTCCGTTTTTTTTCTCTTGCTCCTTTAGTTATACAGTGAAGTGAGGAAACCATCACAACAATTGAATCCATAGTTTAAAAACAAATTACAAATGTTGATACAAACTCTTCAATAGAATATATTAAAAATGAATTCTAATGTAGATAGAACAGTAGATGTCTCAACTTTTCATTTAAAAAATAATTAAGGAACAGTCTTCTATAAATTTTCTGACTATAGATTTTGATTTAAGAGAAATTCTATTTCTATGTAGGGTGCAATATCCAGATAGAAAAAAAAAGCCCTCCAATATATCAAGACTTATTAAGAATTATCACCAGATGATACTCTTTTTAATTAAGCTAAGAGATTTCTCCCATTGCAGGTAGCTATCTGCTTTTCAGAAATGGTTCTGAAAGTAGTAATGATTGGTATATGAATATAGGTAAATGTATTTTAAATAGGTTTATTGGTAACTGAATTCTTTATGTGGACTTTATTTTATCTTCTCCTTCCCTCCACATTTTTTCTCCAACTTCTTACCAACAGAATTTATACATAGTATCTTTGAAGCACAGAAGCTCTGAATAAGACAAAATAGTATTTCAGCCAGACCTTAGGGAGGGAAGTAAGTTTGGGGGAAAGAGAAGAGAATGACCACCCTGTACTGAAAGCAGGAGGGGGCGATTTCCAGGCTTGCCAGAGGAAGACAGTAGTGCAGTCAAGGCAGCATTTAGCCTCCCTCCCCTTGAGGTGTGATTATCAGGTGGGTTTGAACCAGTAGTGCAAGTAGGCCAGAAAAACACAGCAACAACTCAGCCGGAGGAGAGGGCTGGGGGTTCTGCTCCTTTCCCCATTGGGAGGGGCAGCAGGGAAAGGAGCAGAATGCTGGCCGCTCCTCTGGCAGCTGTACTGCCCACCCCCCACTGCCTCACCCCCCTAGCCCTGTCTCCAGTGCAGCAGGAGGAGGACAGAGTCCCTCACCTCCAACCTCAGTAACTCAGGATGGATGCAGAAGCGGGACGGGAAGAGTGTGGGGGCCCTCGGCTGGGGGGGGGGCAGTGAAGAGTCACATGGAGGGTCACGTGGGGAGGTTACGTGCACCCCTTAGTTGGTGCCTCCCCTTTTCCCCCTGTGCCAGTAAGACATGGATTTTACTTTCACTACTGGTTTGAACCTGCTGTGGGCATTGTGCTAGTCACTCCTTTTTAGGGGGGCTGGGAAGGAGTTTTTCCCTCACCACCATATTGGCTTCGGTGGAATGGGTTCTTTTCGCCTTCCCCACAGGGGGTGTTAGGGAACACCTATTATAGTGAGCACAAAAGGTGGTAGGCTATATGTTGCAACTTATTTGGTAAGTGTGGGGGCAGATGTCCAGTGCAGGTACTCCATAGGGAAGGCACCCAGTGACCAGATAAATAGCCAGGTAAAGGACTTAAAAAGGAGGTGCTGGTTAAAGGAATGCAATGGTGTGGGGTTTGGAGCTCCTATGGTTGAACCCTCCCCCTTTCTTATAGGCCACCTTACCCCTCCTACAAGGGGGGGTGGATGGTAAGGTCCTGGCAATGGATTAGCTGGAGGGACCTGGATAGAAAAAAGAGGGGGAGCTGGTGGAAGCCTCCCCCCTGGGTAATTACAAGGTAAACAGGGTTTACCTGCACTGTACACTTTTATCTGCCAAGCAGTCTCAGACATGTAATAATAAAGTTGCGGCCTGATTAAATCCATATCAAGTGTCTCCTGTCCTTCTTTCAGTATAGCTGGACAAGGAAGAGAGTGTGCTTAATGGGCATATTTGTTCTCTGTTGTTTTCCTATTTATATACATATATTTATATATCACAATCCAATAGTTTATAATTAACACCTGTTTTACAATGTAATAACATGTACCTTCTAAAATATTTACTGTAGCATCTATTTAAGCATCTATTTAAGCAATTCTTTGAGAGAATTTCAGATATGACTTACATTAGATTGTCTGTATGTTACAATTATAATGTAATACTGCACAAGAACACATGTCATGATGCACATAGGGCTGAATCCTATACACCACAAACAGAAGGCCCTAGGCACAGTGGAACTACTGAGGTTCTGCTGTACAGGGGGTGGAGCAATGTTTGGGGAGAGACCTAATACTACATGACACGGAGTAGTGCTGTTGCTCTCTGTGGCATATAGGGTACTGTAGGGGAGAGGCAAGAGCAGCTCTGGGTTTGGAGGAACAGACGCATCATCTGTGGCACCATGCCTGCAGATCTGTTGTCCAAAAATCCTTGGGTAAGAGGGGATACAGAAACCTTGGATGGCTCCCACCTTGTTGTAGGAGTGGCTGCCCTGGTGTTCTAGAATGGAATTCTGGCCAAAAAAAATATACACCCATTCTTCTGTGCTGCCCAAGGCTTGGAGGGCCACATTTATTGGTGCGACCTGTCTAGAAACATACTGGCCTTCTGCACAAAGTCAAACCAAAAGGAAAAAAAGAAGCAGTACCCCATGCTGGTAAATTGATGAGCTGCTTGCAGAGGACGTAAAGCTTACGTAAATTGAGGCCCTTGCCTTCCAAGTGCCACAAGTCTTCATCTTGGCTCCTGCCTTCTCCCTCCTTCTGGGGCTAAGGCTTCAGATGCAACTTACTCTTTTTCCATCTCTCTCACTGTCACCCTGCTCTTCTCTCTGACCGCACTCCATGACCGTTGTCAACTTGGGAATCTGCCTCACCTCACCCATTTTTAATAAAGTACCAAAGGACACCATTGTCATTCCCAGGTGCTGGCACACAGACTATATCTCTGATACAGAGGAAGTCACTGGCAGCCATATGATGCTGGAATTTGCATTATATAGTCACTACTAAGAGGAACATAGATTTTGCAAGAGGGAACCATTTCTGCTGCTGCAGAACTCTCCATAGCCACAGAGGCTATTTTATGCTTGGCTCTTGAGTGTGTGTCCAAACAACAATTGAACACCCATGGCTGGCCTGGGTCAGCTGACTCAGGTTCATGAGGCTCTGGCTGCGGGGCTGTAAAATTGCTGCGTAAAAGTTCATGCTCAGGCTGGAGCCCAAGCCATGGAACTCTGCAAGATGAGAGGGTCCCAGAGCCTGGGCTCCAGCCCGAACCTCAATGTCTAAATGTGACGCCTTGCAGCCTGAGCCCCTCAAGCCTGAGTCAATTGAGCAGGGCCAGCTGTGGCTGTGCCATAGGTTTTTTATTCCAGTGTTGACTTACCTTTACCATATATAAACATGAACATTAGAGGGTTGAGCCTGCACAGGGCAGGTGCAGAGCATTGTATGTAAATGCCAGGTAAAGCTGATTTCATTTGCTTTCTGAAGATAATGCTTAAGCCCATGTCTTCTTGGACATGCCAACACTCTCCCACCAGCAAACCCTCTGTTACCCAACATGTATGAGAGTAAGTAAATTGGTGCATAAAGCCAAGTCTCCACTTACACTTGTTCTACAGGCCAAGAGTCTCCAGCTCCCTTCTGAACATTGAACAGGATTTATATCAGTGTAATCAGAAGCTAACTAAACAAACAGATCAAAGACAATTGTACATTATACTGACCTATAATTCCAGACTAAATTGTGATTATTTGTTCAAATGTTAAACAGACTGAGTCTCTGTGTAATACTCATTGTTGAAATAAGAACTGTTGAACTTGTCTTCCTATTTGAAATATTTTTAGTAGTTTAATAGCATTAACATTTTGTTTACATAAATAGAAACAATTGCATTTCTTTTTGCCCCTAACATCTCTGTATCTCAAAGCACATCACAAACATTAAGGCTCAACACCTCTGGGAGGTATTGTAAAGAATATAATCGTATAAAAATCACTTCAGCCAGCTCTTGGGTGGGACATGACAATTGTTCTATAGCATACAACAATGCTACTCCAGAGCTTAGGGCCAGAAATGAATAATACTGTATCAAACTAAGACTTCCAGGGAAATTTACCTAGGCAGATTCTAATAATCCAAGTTTGAATGAGTCAAGGGCACTTTGCTCAACCTCCTTTTCCTTATATTAAAATAATACCATGGGATCTTCAATGACTACTTTCAGAACCTTGGTTTTACTGAACATTTGATCTGAAAGACATCAAGCAAAAGCCTCATCTCTAGCGGCACAATGACTACAGGAGCCCCATGATATGTCACTGGTTCAGTACTGAATCTGACAAAAGTGCCATGTAGTGAAAGGCCAACACTACTTCCTGTAACGTGTGTTCCTCCAAAGAAGCCTACCCAAATACTAACCTGCTTAACATATGAGATCTGATATAGTCACGGTGCAAGGTAACATGGCTGTAGGCATATCTGATTAATAAACAATTCTCAGTATTGGCTGGATCCTGCTATCAATTTAGGCACTGAATTAACTGAAATTAACGGGGAGTTCTGTGCAAACACTGATGGCAGGGTATGCTTCAATTAAACCTTTTCCCTTAAAATGTTTCAATAAGAAAAATGTCTACATGTGTTGTACTCCATGGGCCAGTTCTGGATTTCCATTACTTAGGTATAAATCCAAAGTAGCAATGACTTCTATGGAGTTACTTCATACTGGTTGTATGACTGAGATCAAATTTTGGCCACACATATTTTGTAATGAAGCATGGTAGGACACACTCACTGCTCCCTTTCTCTTCTCACTTTACACTCTTTCTGGATAATCTCATTCACGCATATTACTTCAACTACCATCTCTACAGAGATGCCTCACAAATTTGCCTCTTTCCTCTTGATATGTCCCCATCCATCCAATTCTGTATCTCAGCTGCCTCACTGACATCTTCTCACTGCCACAGGAAACTTAACATGGCCAAAGCTGAGCTCCTTATCTTTCCTCCAAGCTCTCTTCAAGTCCATCCTATTCTCTGTTGCTTTTCAATGCCACAACCATGCTCCATACTACTCAGACCTGCAACTTGGGGTTCATATTTGACTCCTCCCTCTTCCTTTCCCCACACAGTCAAGCCATGTCTAAAACGTGTTGCCTCTTCCTCCAAAACATTTCTAAGATTTGTATTTTTCTTTCAGTGTTTACAGTTAAAATTCTTGCTTAGTCCCTCAGTTTCCCTTGATTGCTACAACCTCCTCCTTCTCTTGGCCTAACACCCATGGTACCCACTACCAATATGTACAAAATACTGTCATTAAGATCATCTTCCTTGGCCATCACTCTGACCTCATCTTACACTAGCTTCTGCTCTCCTACTGCTTCGTATTCAAGCTTCTTGTCCTTGTATTCCAGGCCTTCAGTAAAGCCCTGCTCTTCCTTATCTTTCTGTCTTATCTTATACTGCTACCATTTCTAAACTCCCCTAGTGATTCCAACAGCTACATAGATACATAAATCCATTGCTCACACAATCATTTCTTTGACTTCATCCTGATAGCCCTTACATGTGGAAAGGTCGTTGTGAGCTGTTCAATTCAAATCCTGCCTGAAGACCCATTTCCATTACGATTCCTAAGAGAAACTAGCTTATTAGTAATGGTAAGGCTGCGGGTTAAATGGGGATAGTCTATATGTATTATCAGCAAAATAGAAACAAATCGTTATCAAACATTGTTTTATCAAAAGGAGACTAACCTCCCCCTTGATTAAGCAATCAGAACCCTCTCTTGCTATACTTTGTCTATCTGTTCATTTTGTCTCTTTTAGACTGGGAATGCTTTGCAATGAAGGCTGTACCTTGTTTGGACTCTACAGCAGTGCTTGGGCTGAGGGATGTGCTGGCCGCAGCTTCCCGCAGCCCCCATTGGCCTGGAGCAGTGAACTGTGGCCGGTGGGAGCCGCGATCACCCGAACCTGCAGACGGGGCAGGTAAACAAACTGCCAGGGGCTTTCCCTGAACAAGCGGCAGACCGGCTTTGAGAAGCACTGCTTTACAGCACCAAGCACTCAATGGGTACTACCAGAAGAAAATAACTGAGTAGTAATAGTAGAAAAGTAGGTAGAATATCAATAGAACCCTAAAAGCTTTTTAGCTGACTGAATCTAATACTTATTTATATTCTCAAAACATTTAGATCGTGACTAGAACATACCATGAAATTACATATGCCTTAAAATATTTCCTTACCTTATCGAGGGAGAATGTTTTGGTCAGAGCAAATCCCCATCCCGCTTCAAATGCTCTTCGAATCATTGGGGAACTAGTAGTTGGAGTTGCACTGGCAAGACCAAAGGGATTTGGAAACTTCAGTCCAGCCACTTCTACACTGATGTCTACCAAATCAATAGGAGTATAGAAGAGAGGTAATTCTGGAGTAGTAGAAACTGCAGCACCGTATAAAGACTGTAAAAACAAATATACAAATATTTTTGTCATCTGAATTTTATATAATTTCTTGTTAGCCTGAGTGTATCACTCATACACTTAAAATATTCTAATATTTTATGCTTGCAGTGATGAAAACTGACTAAAACATTTAGCTGGCCATGGGCAAAAGGCATACATCAAACATCTTCATTTTAAAAGGGAACATGGTGTTGATGCTGAAATACTATTTCAGTGTATTACTTTGAAATACAACCAATTAAATAAAATCGCTTTGTTAAAACAACAGTTACAATGAAACACGCATATGTACAGTTTTATCAAAGACACTCTGAGTTAATGTTCCAAGGCCAGGGTTAACTAAGCCTTGTGAAGCCTGTACATTGTAGTATTGACTAAAGGAACACCAAAGGTACACAATGGGACTGAGCAAGTGAGTATTCTACTATGGATCACAATGCTGCAAAGATTTATGCCCCGTAAAGTTTAATTGAAGTCAGTGTTAGAATTCACAGTCTGTGAATTAAATGTGAGCAAATCTTTGCAGAATTGAGGCCTCAGTCTTACACCTACATTTATTTTCTTTCATAAGTAAAATCTTTGTTTCCCAGCAATTTTAAAATACCATATACTCGACAATAAGCCGGTTCGTTTATAAGCCGACCCCCCCCCCAAGATGGATAAGTAAAAATGGAAAATTTTAACCTGTTCATAAGCTGACCCTATAATTCAGTGGTCAGCAAACTTTGGCACCCAGGCCATCAGGATAAGCCGCTGGTGGGCAGAGATGTTTAGTTTACCTCGAGCGTCTACAGGCACAGAGGTAAACCTAAGTAAACAAAGTGTCCTGGCGTGACAGCTGCTTACCCTGATGGGCCGGGACAGCAGCTGGTGGGGAAATGTTTTTTGGCGGAGAAGCTAGGAGTCAGGGGAGTAACCCCTGTGACCACACCTACATGACCCTACCCCTAGCCTGGGACCCCCACACTCTCCCGATCCCATCGCTTCCCACCTTAGCTGGGGAGGGCCAGGGGAGGATGTCTCTGACCTGGCTGAGCTGCTCCTGCAGGCTAGGCAGCGCAGCCGCAGCCTGCTCTGAGGGCCAGACAGGGCAGCACAGCCTCAGCATGTTCCAGTGGGCTGGGCCGGGTGGCACGGCTACAGCGTGCTCTGGTGGCGTGGCCACAGTCTGCTCTTGGGGGCGTGGTGGAGAGGCATGGCTGCAGCCTGCCAGCCCCGGAGCTACAGCTGCTTCAGAGGCTGTGGGGAGAGACTCTGGCCCCGCCTCTTCCCGTCTGGCTGTGTTGGGGGGAGGGGCTGTCCCCCACCTCTCCCTCTCTATACCCATTCATAAACCGACCCCCTTCTCTGGTGCTTCCCTTTTTTACTAAAACAATTCAGCTTATGAATGAGTATATACGGTAGATCTCTATTTTTAAAAAAAATGGTGTAAATCTTGTTTCTAGCAGCTACACATTATTTGCATTTTAATTATTGATGTTCTCATATTTTTAAACACCCTGGGGTAGAAGCGTTAATATACCATTTCCAAAATGACAACCAACATCAATTGATACCCCATCAACCTCTGGGGTAGTTAGGGGACCTGGGACTCAATGCTGCAACCTATACTCATTGAAAGAGGTCTTCTTTAGAACCACTAGAACTATTCACATGAACAAGTGCTTCAATATTGGGATTAATTGTATCATAAGATACAACGGTTGCTTAGATACACTAAAGAGGGAAGACTCCAGTAATCATAGAGTGAAAGTGTTCCACATGCAGTATCACTTAGCAACCTGCCATCACTGGCTCAGTATTCATCCAGGCTCCTACACATTCTTTTTTATGGTGTGCATCAGGCATATCTGACAGGAGTACTGTAGTAAAGTACTACTTGACGTGAGTATTGTAAGGGTGTCAGAATAAGGCCCTAATTCTGGATTGGTAGCTAGGAACTGGACCAAAGAAGAGCAAACAATATAAATGTTGTAGTCACGTTTCCTAACAGTTTTAAAGATATCTCAGCCACTTGATTTTTTTTTTAAATGAGGAAATATACATATGAATGCATGCATCAATAAAACATTATAAGGAATCTTTGCACATGGACTCATTGTACATTTGATTCCCCAGAACTGACTCAATCAACCCTAACATAACTGGCTTTTGACTATCAAGTAAATAATGTTCATTTACAAACAATGGAAATATTTGATTAGCCATAATCACTTTGAAGGTGTTGTTACAGTATAGCAATCCTTAAAAACTGACCAGATCAGTGGCTTTGCTTCACAATGCGTAGATCATTACAGGTGTGTTCTCTTGCTCTTAAATGTAATGAGCAGGCAGTGGGCTCTGCCTTTGGAGAAGAAACACCCTAAAGAACTGGCAAGTGTAGGAGTTGCATGAATGGACACTGAGCAGAATCCTATCTAGTTCATGATGGATGGAATTAAGGTCTGTGCCACTGAGGGTATATCTACACTCAGTTTAAAAATCCAGTGTCTGCCTTATGTCAGCTAACTTGGGCTCATAAGGCTGAGGCTAAGGGGCTGTTTAATTGTGGTGTAGATGTTTGGGTTCACGCTGCCGCCCAGACTCTAGGACCCTGTGAGGTGGGAGGGTTCCAGAGCTGAGGCTGCAGCCTGAGACTGAATGTCTACACTGCAATTAAACAGACCCTTATCCTGAGTCCTGAAAGCCTGAGTCAGCTGGCATGGGGCAGCTGGAGGTGTCTAATTGCAATGTAGACATACCCTAAGAACCTTGAACTTGAGTCAGTAAAGCCGGGGGGGGGGGGGGAAGGTGGAGGTGTTCTCTACTCCTTGAGAAGCACAAAACACAAAACAAAAAACCACCTCTCTTATGTAAGGATGGCGATGATATGCTAAATATTCTGTAAAACCTTCCAACCCTTGTGTTGCTGCCCTTTGTTTTGTTTTTAAAGAGCTTATTTATTACATTTTTCTCTTAAGCATGTTACTAAAGGGCTGCGGAGGGCATGAGAACTACTATAGATATTTCAGGGGCTTTAATTAAAGAAAGTCTTGATGCAGAACCTCAAAATCTACTCCCGTCCTCCTAAATTTAAGAAGCTGGAATCAAATCACCTGACTCTTTGTATTTTCATCCCAGGTAGGGTCCAAATCCAGAAGTGGCATATTGGGCCAGACTCCTGGCTGGTGTAACACAACTGAAGATAATGGAGCTATGCCAACAGAAAATTTGGAGCTCTGGATGTTATCCAAAATGGCAAAATTCGCTTGAGAAAAGCTGATTTCATCAGATTCCAGCCATTTGGGACCAAAATTCCCTGATGCAATGACCTTTTTCTGGGTAGTGTCCTTTACATTGCTAGCCATACCAAAGACAGCAAGATTATGGAGGAAAATGTAATTACGAACCATTCCCTTCCATAGAAGCCACTCTGTGCATTCTAGATATAATGCTCCCCAGAGCTCTGGGATATGTCTACATTGCAATAAGAAGCCTGTGGCTGGCCTGTCTCAGCTGACTTGGTCTTGCAGGGCCCAGGCTAAGGGGCTGTTTAATTGCAGTGAAGGGTTTCAAGCTCAGGCTGCAGTTCAATCTCTGGGACCCTCCCAACCTACATAAGAATGGCCCTACTGGGTCAGGCCAAAGGTCCATCTAGCTCAGTATCCTGTCTTCCGACAGTGGCCAATGCCAGGTGCCTCAGAGGGAATGAACAGAACAGGTAATCATCAAGTGATCCATCCCCTCTCCATTCCCCGCTTCTGGTGAACAGAGGCTAGGGACACCATTCCCTATAGAGTCCTAGGGCCCGGGTGCCAAACAGAGCCCAAACATATATATACCGCAATTAAACCTCCCCATAGCCCGAGAGCCACAGGGCTGATTCAGCTGGCATGGGCTAGCCATGGGTTTTTAACTGCAGTGTAGACATACCCTGAGAGGCAACATGCCCACCTGAGTCATAGTGCTTAGCAGAGCACCTGCTGGGGAACTCCAGAGTTCCACTGCCCCAAACTCAGGCCCATGACTTCAAGGTACTATTGTGACCTAATATTTCATTATCTGAGTAACCAGCTGCTATATTTACTTTCTGTTATTAATTAAACAAACAAACCAACCAACCTGGACAGCTCAGAAATTTGGTATTAGGGAACAAAACCTTTCACCCAAAGGTCACTGGCTGAAATCTGGTGAGGTCAGGAGCAACAGAAATTTATTACCGTTGTCTAGTTGTTAGGTGGCCTGTGTTCTCAGTGTAGTTTTTACTGGACAAGATGTTCATTCTCAACTAGCACCATTATTGGTGCAAAGTGAAGGCCAGGAGCTTAGAGTATAAACCATATGTAGTACAGTGTGGAAAGAAAACAAAGGAGTTAATGGGAAGTGGTGGTATTGGAAGAGTCAGGCAAACAGTTGAAAACAAGCAATGTATTCAAGGCTAGACTATGATGCAACTATCTGCTCTGAGTAAAGGGTGGCGCATAGTAAACTTATGCCTCTTTTCCTTTCTGCAAGCAGACTGCAGTTATTTATTAATTTTTTGATTATTCAAAATTGTTCAAATGTGGAATGTAAATACATTTCAGCCTATGGACTGCTCATGAACTGCTCAATCCTGGTATGCCCGAAAATATTCGGTATTCAAAATTCAGCATTTGATTAGTTGCTTAAGCCATGTCATCCTGTTTCTGTTTCCTGGCTCGATGACCTAATCTTCAAAAGCTACTTCCACCGCCACATGAAATGAATTTTGTTTCAAAGGAATCTTAGCTAAAGGCAGCAAATGTGCTTTCTGTGATTTTGTATAAATAAAACTTGGCTTGTGCAAGATAAAAAAAAACCTCCTCTAATGAAAGGAATTTGGGATATGCAGATTGAATGTGCCCATGTAATATTAGGAAAGCTTTGCTGCATGCTGGCCTGCAGTTGATCACCAGGGTTTCCAGACATCCACTGAAACACCTCCAGGCACAGACTTTTCCCCTGACATTAGGATTCTGCACTCTCTCTACACCCTTGGTAAACTGCCTTGAGAGAGAAAAAAGATGCGACTCCACCTAGATGGAAAAATGCATTAACTCCACCAGAAGCTGCCTACTCCTGGTGCCCCCACTCCCTGTTAATGAGTGTCACTGCTGTCTGTTTTGTCATAGTATCAGAGGGGTAGCCGTGTTAGTTTGGATCTGTAAAAAGCGATGAAGAGTCCTGTGGCACCTTATAGACTAACAGAAGTATTGGAGCATGAGCTTTCGTGGGTGAATACCCACTTTGTCAGACAGTGGCACGGGACTCTTTGTCGCTGTTTTGTCATAGTGGTTTGGAAACCACTTTTACAGCCTGAGTATCTCCAACAGCCTGATACTACACTTCCACATCTCTGATGATCACTGGCCCAACGAGGAGTTGTTCAAAATGGGTCTTTCATCCCAAGAGGCTGGCATAGGTGGTGACAAGAATTAGGGAACCCAGGGGAGTAAATCAAAATGACAAAATATGCACTGCTGTAAGATGAGGCCGAGGGTTCGACAGTCAGTAGCAATGCTTCCTTGCAGATTTATCTTCCCCTCCTCTTGTCACACTCCCTTTTGTTCCTTTTTAATGTTTGTTTTGCTTTTCACAACCTCTCTGTTCAGTACAATGCTCATAAAGGAACTAAATTTACTAAAGCCTGGTCTACACTAGGCGTTTAAACCGGTTTTAGGAGCGTAAAACCGATTTAACGCCACACCCGTTCACACTAAGAGGCCCTTTATATCGGTATAAAGGGCTCTTTAAACCGGTTTCTGTACTCCTCCCTAACGAGAGGAATAGCGCTAATATCAGTATTACCATATCGGATTGGGGTTAGTGTGGCCGCATATCGACGGTATTGGCCTCCGGGCGGTATCCCACAGTGCACCACTGACTGCTCTGGACAGCAATCTGAACTCGGATGCAGTGGCCAGGTAGACAGGAAAAGCCCCACGAACTTTTGAATATTTCCTGTTTGCCCAGCGTGGAGCTCCGATCAGCACGTGTGGTGATGCAGTTAAAAATCAAAATAAAGAAAGAGCTCCCGCATGGACGATGCGGACGTGATCGCTGTAAGGGCAGGCAAATCTGTTCTATCAGCGCTCTGTTACAGAAGACGAAATTCAAAATCATTTTTAAAAAATCTCCAGACAGATGCCATAGCAGGGACTCAGCGCACTGCTGCGTGATAAGCGTAACGGAAAGCCAAAGAATCAAATGGACGCTCATGGACTGGAGGACTCAAGCTATCCCACAGTTCCTGCAGTCTCTGAAAAGCATTTGCATTCTTGGCTGAGCTCCAAATGCTTCTAGGGTCAAAAACAGTGTCCGCGGTGGGTCAGGGCATAGCTAGGCAATTTACGCACCCCCCCACCCACCCCCAGAAGTGAAAGGGAAAACAATCCTCTCTTGACTCTTTTACATGTCACCCTATCTTTACTGAATGCTGCAGATAGACGCGATGGTGCAGCACTCAACAACAACATCCTTGCTCCCCCCACGCTATGGATGGCTGATGGTACAATATGGCTGGTATCCGTCCTCATCATCAGCCTATTGGCACATGGGGCAGTGCAAAAGGATTGATAACCATGCTGACTAGCATCGGTAAGGTCAATCAAGGGTGCCTGGTCCTAATTTTTCGTGGTAGATGGTACAGTATGGCTGATAACCATCGTCATCATAGCAACAGGGGGCTGAGCTCCATCAGCCCCCACCCTTCATGTGTAAAGAAAAGACTCAATTGCCCCTGGACTAGCAGAGGGATGCTGGGCTCCTCTCCTACACACTCCTTACTGTCCTGTCTGGACTATCATAGAAGCTGGAGGCTGCCTTCCACTCATATCTCACTAACAAGTCACTGTGTCTTATTCCTGCATTCTTTATTACTTCATCACACAAGTGGGGGGACAATGCTACGGTAGCCCAGGAAGGCTGGGAGAAGAACGGAATCAACAGGTGGGGTTGTTGCAGGAGCACCCCCTGTGAATAGCATACAGCTCATAATTTCTGCAGGATCTGACACAGAGCAGCTGTGCTCTCTGGTTCTATGATACAGTGGTTCTCTAGTACACTTGCCCATATTCTAGGCAGGACTGATTCTATTTTTAGATACCAAAAAGGAGGGATTGACTCAGGGAGTCATTCCCAATTTTGGCTTTTGCTCCCCTGGCTAAGAGCAGCCAGGGGCACTTATGACAGCAACAGATGGTGCAGTGCAAAAGGACTGGTAGCCACGATCATCTTATTACCAATTTATGGCATGGTAGATGGTACAATATGGCTGGTAACCATCTCTGCTATCATGCAAAAGCAAAAGCATGCTGCTGTGTAGCGCTGCTGAATCGCCTCTGTGAGCGGCATCTAGTACACATACGGTGACAGTCACAAAAGGCTAAACAGGCTCCATGATTGCCATGCTATGGCATCTGCCAGGGCAATCCAGGGAAAAAAGGCACGAAATGCTTGTCTGCCGTTGCTTTCCCAGCGGAAGGAGTGACTTACGACATTTACCCAGAACCACCCGTGACAATGATTTTTGCCGCATCAGGCACTGGGATCTCAACCCGGAAATTCCAAGGGGTGGGGGAGGCTGCGGGAACTATGGGATAGCTACGGAATAGCTACCCACAGTGCAATGCTCCAGAAATCGACGCTAGCCTCGGACCGTGGACGCACACCACCGATTTAATGTGTTTAGTGTGGCCACGCACACTCGATTTTATACAATCTGTTTTGTTAAACCGGTTTATGTAAATTCGGAATAATCCCGTAGTGTAGACGTACCCTAAGTCAAAATAAAATGCTATATAGGTTCCTAATAGGAAAAAATAAGATCTATAATTAAGATTGACCTGACACTGCACACACAGTAAAAGAAAACCTGTAGACACAAGTTTATTTATAATAATTCTTTCCCCGATTTTAGAAAAAGAAGATAAAAAATTCTTGCTAGATTCTTCTCTAATTTGTTGTCAACCAGTGGAGTCTACAATTATGGGAATTCAGATTCCTGGTTACCACGTCTCCATAGTTCTTTGAAAAGCATGCCAAAATCCACAAACATTTTGCATGCAGTCATCTTCTTTCTTCTGATCTGGATACTCTTGCAGAGACAGTGTGCTCTGTAGTAAAGAGCACAGGACTGGGAGACAGGAAGATCCTGCATTTTAAAACTTGCACACTGATTCGCTATGTGGCCTTGAGCAAGTAATTTCATCTGTCTCTGTCTGTTTCCCTAGCTGTGGATAACTACTTAACCACCTACCTCATGGCATTATTGTATATAGTCAATGTCTATGCAGTGCCTTCAAGACACAGAGCACTAAAAAAATGCTAAGTTTCATCAACATCATTCTTTTAATGAGAGCCTTCTCCTCTGCAGCCTTGAATGATTTTCCTGCATCTTTCCACCTCATTGACTCGCTCATTTAAAATCTCATCTGAAAACCTGTCTATTCTTCCTTGCCCATACTCACTCTCTTTTCTATTATTTAGCTGTGTAATTCTATTATTTACAATCAGTCACCAAAGCATTTTGTATGAAAGGCACTATTCAAATTAAAAAATTGTACTGAATTGCAGTGTATTATCCCCTGCCTGTGGATCCTTTAAGGAACTTGAATAGGCTTTGTAAATATGCACTTATTCATTCTAAAATTACATATTTGTCAAAGCATAATAGGAGAAGTCCTATATCTCAGGGATATGAATTAACACCATACTGTTACCCCTTTTGACTCAACCGGTTACCCAATATTTGAGGTCTTGGGGATTGTTTCCTTTAGAACAGTGGTTCTCAAACTTTTGTACTAGTGACCCCTTTCACATAGGAAGCCTCTGAGTGTGACCCACCCCTTATAAATTAAAAACACATTTTTATATATTTAACACCATTATAAATGCTGGAGGAAAAGTGCGGTTTGACGGTGGAGGCTGACAGCTCGCAACCCTCCATGTAATAACTTTGCAACCCTGTGATGGGTTTGAGAATCCCTGGTTTAGAAGGAGAAATTGATGATGGAGTCAGGTATTTCTTCATTGCAATCTTATTTATTTAGAAAGTATGTACAAAGTCTTATTTTCCTAAACACCCCAGGAATTAATAACAGGAGGTTTTTCGCTCACAGTCCAAGCCTCTTTCAAGCCAGCACCACTGAAAAAGCTCTCTCTCTCAGGGCCACACTCCCAGTGCTTTTCTAATTGTCTCCTTGCCTTTCTGCTTCTTTCTACCTGCTTCCTGGTTGTTTCTGGCTCTAACATACATGCAGCTAAAATCAAATAACTCACCAGCTACCTTCTGTTTGCATACCGTCTAGTCTTTGGGAGGTGACATTTTAGTCCCTAGGGCAGCGTTTTCCAATGTTTCAGCTAACATTAAACAAAGGCGGCATTTAATTGTTCCCTCATTTAGCCTGAATAGAAGGCAGCCAGCATGGCCAACAGCTTCAAAGACAAGCCTGAGGAAATGGCCAGTCTTCATAGAAGAAATAGAGTCCAGGCTCACTAGATATAAAATTCACATTATTTATTTATTTCATGGGAAAATGTGTGGGGGGGAAATCTGCTTTAAGTAGTACAATACTAGTGCCCTTAAAATGATATTGGGCCAGATCCTCAAGGAACTGCAATTTACATCCGCTGAAGATCTGGCCCACTATTATGTATTAAGTGCACAAAATAGCTTACAGTCTGCTCTAACAGGTAGACAGAGGACACAGGACACACTGAGTGGCTCAGAGGAAGGAAAACAGATGTTAAAAATACTTATTAGTAACTATAGACTCATTGTGAACAACACCAGAAGAGTGAATCTTTAGGAGGGATTTGAATAAGGTGAGGATGGTGACTTGGAAAACAGATGTAGGAAAGGGGTGGCGGGGAAAGAGACAGAGAAATGGGAGTGTGAGTGGTGGGCAGCCTGGTGAATTGGGTTGCTTCTATGTGGATCTTTATCTTCCTCTATCTTTGAATTACATTGATTCTATTTAGAATGTATAGGAAAGTTCTAATGGAACAGTCAGACCAGGAAGGGACAAAAGTACTTCCATCCTCAGTTGGGTTTCGGCTGGTCTTGTTTACACAGGCCACAAAGATACAGAGTTCAGCCAAGCCTGTGCTTTTCAAGCTGGTGGAAGAATACTGAGAAGCAAGGAATGTTTGGTCTGTTACTGATGGAGAACGTCCAGTGTGAGATCAGCCAAAATGCTTCTGTAAATAATTCCTAGTTTTGAACATAAGGCATTCCCTTTGGAAAGCCCTTGACTCTGGAACTCACACGTCTCTTGAATGCATGCCAGAGTTTGAATGATTTGAGCTTCAGGGCACATGTAAAGCCCATCTGTTTGCTCAGCCTTTTGCCTGAACTAGGCTGAGATGTGAGGAGTGTGCTGTTTAAAGGAAACGACAAGCAATTAACTGGGATGCTGTTTTTTAATTTCACTTTTTATTGTGGTCTAGAATTGTTTGGATTGGTCTTTTGATGCTGCCAAGCGTGGACTGCATGCTAGTTATATTTTTACTGGTGCTAGTACAGTCAGTGGCTTGGGAAATGGGCAATTATTTTTTTATAAATACAAATAGATACATTGTACACAGAACAGCTGAAACCTAAAATGAGCCTTTTTATTAAATCAAATACTAAGACTGTGAAGAAATTGTCAGCTTTACAATCCTGTAGATGAGAGAAAGTCAATCTATTTCATGAGGGTATTTTTATCTAAAGCAGGGGAGGATTCAACAGTTCGTTCAAAATTGAGGAACACTTTACATATGTATGTATGTGTACCCACACACAGAGCCATGTGTTAGGCATATAAATGCTAGAGCATTGTGATCTGGCTCTGAATCACAACTCCCCTAAAAATGAAGTCCCTCATTCTGTTACTAAGATTGCAACTGATGCAAATATTGGTGAAGTAACTGCCAAATTACAGTCTTCCCCACCACAGCAGCCAGATTTTACCGGGACCGTACATCCAAATAAATGCCTCTTGGCTACCCATTCATCTAGCAGCTGGAAAGATGACACTTGACATTTGGAAACTTTCCTGTGAAGATTGCTGCAAGGCTTTCCCATTAGCTTCCTGGTGAGACTGTAAGGTCGAATAAGCTGCCTCAAACCCTGCAAAGGGTAACCGAAGCACTCTAATATCAAGTCTGTTTGATTTAAAATTCTAAATTCTCAGGCCACAACTTTCAGACTCCCTTTAAAATGCTCAGTATATTCCAATATACTGAGTGTTTTAGAGGAAGAAAAAATGTCCTTTGACGGGAATGCAATTATAACAGATGCTTTGAGTGATGCATGTTTTCATGAGAAGTTGGAGAGGGAATAAGGAGAGAGAGAGAGAGAGGAAATACCCCCACTAAGGTCACAGAGATGCCAAAACAAATGTACTCACACATCAAAGCTTAGAATGTTTAACACTAGGTATTTGGATGGGGTCTAAAAATACAGATTACAAACACTGCTTCAGAATAAGTGAGAAAAATATGCACTGATAGTGAAAACAAGTTTTGAGCCACACAGTATTTTTATGAAGCCACATCAGACTGAAACAATCTGATGCTGCACACACAGTGTCTCATAAGGGGTGGGGGACAAAGGAATTGCACTGCTACTACCTCAGTTGTTCAAATCCATTTTTCTTGGGAAACATTTTCTTCTTTGTTTGTTCCAAAGAATTCTTCATACTACAAACATTTTTTTTTATCAGCTGCCTTTCCACACGAAGGCCAAGGACTCTGGTCTGCTATGGTTCCTCTGCACCTGATCTAAGACTATAGCTTGCTTGCTATGCCTGTTTTTACATTAAACTGGGGGAGAGAAGAGCAGATCACAGCTCTCACTCTGTATCATCTCTACAGCACACAAAGGGGAAATGCTTAGTCACCTGGTTGCCTGAGTTTAAACCCATTAAACTCCACTTCTTTGCACTGTTTTTCTCCATGAGTTAGGTTTTGTATTTGCCTTGCTCGTGTGGCCCCATTATCAGATTTGTCTGAGCTGGACTGCAATCCCTTATTTGTGTGTGTGCGTATGTTTTGTCAAGCACTGGTACACTTGCACTGTATAAATAATAGTATCTTCCCCAGGTAACAACAGGGACCATATTTAATTTATACTTTCTGTGCTGTTCAAAGGTTCTATTTAATATTGATGGGCTTCCCACCCCCCACTACCTAAATCATATATCTGCATATACTGAATATTGTGGAAGAAGCCACAGCAGAACAGAGACCTTGGTGGAACTCTGAGTTGGAGAGAAGAATCTTGTTAAGATTTATACATTTAAAAAAAAATCTAGTTTCAATGTACCAAAGCCATTTTTGTTATTATACATCTATAGTTTTAATTATCTAATCCAGAGGCTCTCAAACTGGGAAGCAGCCCCCCCTGCTTGTTCCTTGTTATGTGTGTGGAGTGTACAAGTATGCAAATGCCCTGGGGGGCGCACAATGCATTCGGGGGGTGGGGATGAGACGCTTTAGGGAAAAAAAATTACTGGGTACATTTTACCCACAGCAATGAATTACTATCAAAGCTGACTCCTCCAGACATGTCAGGTCCTCAGATGGTGCTGTGGATTTTGACAGATTTCTGTTAAGCTTGCATAGCATTATACAAAGTCGTTGCCATCTGTACATTAATCCATTTGCTATGACTTGGTGTGCACATTTAATTGTAAGAACTGACCATGATTGCAGTTTTGCATTTGCTCTTATTACAATGGATCACTGGCTCTGTTTGAATCAATGCTTTACTGTTTTTAATATTTAATGAGCGTTGAATGTTGATTTTTTTTGTTGGTATATTTACTTGTGTGGAGGAAAGGGAAGGTGTAAACTATTACGGCCACAAAGAAGGGGGGCACGATCAAATAAGTTTGAGAATCGCTGATCTAAAAGATTTGTAGTGCACCAATGCCCAGAGTATCTAGATGCCCGTTACTCAAAACCTACATATTTAATTCTAGAAATCCATGGCAATTATTTCAATAACCAGGAAAAAAGCAAGCCAATAAATGTGTGTGTGAAAACAGATATCAAGTAGCAGCTGGAAAGGAAAACTACTTTTAAAAACCCACCTGTATGTATCTGTGCATATACCAGGAAGCTTGTTTTCCATCGTTCACTGATTCCACTGTAGTGTTAGCTAAACCTCCAATGTCACCACCGGCAAAAACCCACGGTTCACTGGTTTGCATGGTCTCTGGATCCACTTCAGGAAGACCCCATCTATTAAACTGGATAGGATTCATGGCTTCTTTTACTGTATTTAAGTGAAAGATAAAAAAATACTAAGTAGATGATCTGGAGATAGTTTAACAGATTTATTAAGCAATTGTTGCTACGATCCACTTCATATAGACAATAATAAAAGTAAGAAATAAACCATTGTTACAGTCCATATCACTGTGTTTCTACCTTGACTTCCAGTAGAGTTAATCCAGAAGTGTATTTACTATGGGGATTCACATGCAAAGGTCCAATGTCTAGCACATGGAATGAATATGCAACCAGTGTCACAATAGAAACCATTTTTCATGTGTCTGCTAAGCAAGGTGTAGTAAGATGAGGCCCTGAAACATAAACCCTTATCAGAGGCCCAGTATGAGGCCTAAGGCCTGAACTAAAGTAATGGTCAAGACTTTGCTAACACAAAGCAAAGTTAAGCTGTGAGCCAGAGGCAGGCCCTGCTCACAGAAGCTGGCAAGGAAAGGGCTGATGCTGCAAAAAGAGACATACCTAAAAAGGTACTGGACGCCAGATATCAGAACATTTGCATACTTGTACACTCCACACACATAACAAGGAACAAGCTGACCCATCCCAATGACAGGGCCAAAAGGGTAATATGATGGATAGAGTTGTTTTGTTCGAACAAACATGTACAAGGTGAGAGGCGGCACCTTAATACGTAGAGGGGTTATACCTCAATACGTCAGGAGTGATGTGTAACTTGTTTGTACCTCTGTATAAGAATGCACCTCTGAGTGGATGTCTTTGTCCAGCCTAGGGGGCAGCGGAGAGTCCCACCACTGACTGAGCTGAGTCCATTACCAGGGGGCACATATTTGTAGTATGTCCTGTAGGGTAGAGTCTAGAGGGAACTATTACTGTGCTTCGTTTGACAATAAACCTGGCCCGGGTGCCTTCGTACCTTACTAGAGTCTGTGGTCATTGGGGGTTCTCTCGGGGTCTGCTGTGCCAGCAATCTGCAGAGCCTGGGCAGCACACAGAGGGAACACATGCACGCAACCGATTGATATCAACATTGAACAGAACAGAGCACCACACTAGGAGCATCTGACAACACTATATGCAAGAGGTAATTGTACAGGAATATCATGAAGTGAAGAAAGAGGTGGTGGTGTCGATTGTGCCCAAACCAGAAGGAACAAACTGACTCTGATACGCTATTGATCACTTCCTGAGCATGAACTACAAATCCTACATGGACTTTATATTGAGATTTACAAGAATACTCAGCACTGGCTTTCCTCACCTACCACTGATGTCATTGGTAGTTTTACCATTAATATCAATGGGTGCAGAGTTAGGCTAATGTTCTGCACTTTTGAAAATCCTGCCCTAGTCACCATTGGTGAACAAGGGGGAGTCTCACCTTCTTTTATCCTAGCATCATCCATTCATCCCATTCTCATTTGTCTACCCACTCATCCACATCGAATTCAAAATATTTTTCTACTTCCCAAGACAACAAACATATACACTTGGTAGTTTTCAAAGTTGTTGCCCTCCCAGCCTCTGATTCATGTCACCTTGATCCAGACACGCAATGAAATGATGACAGAAATATGGATGAATTTTAAGTGACAGGCTGCAACTTTTATTAAGCTTAAACACAGGGGAGGGGCACTACTCGTCCATTATCCAGAGCTTCCTATACCAGGCATTTAATTGGTTCCAGTGTGAGGGTTACAGGGCTCTTACCATATAACCCATAACTTGGGGTAGACTCTCCTCAGCCTACCCTCCAAGACTTAGTTTGCTCTGAGTCCTACCATCCTCTTCCCCTCACCCCCACCCCCCACCCCCCGTGAGAGACAGAGGGTGCAGAAGGGTGGGGATTTCAGCCCATGAGGGCCAAAAGGTCTGACCTGACCTTGGCCCACAAGCTCTCATGAGCCCAAAGCCCATGACCAATATCCCAGTATTCTACTTCTGGGAACCATTCATTTTATCCTTTTAACCGCATGGGAAACCGGCCTCAAGTTGCAAAACATTAACAACTCAACCAAGTACCTCAGTTAGGTATTAAGTGCATTCCTGCTTAACCCACCATGTCTTGAAGGTGCTTCAAGGCAGGTGAAAAGACACCCTGGTTCTCTGCCAATTGGCCCGTAGGAGAAAAAAAATCATTCCTGACCCCCAAACAGGTGATCATGGCATTTGTCAGGATGTGAGTAGTGTGGCGCTGATGAAATGAAGCTGAAAGAAGATCCACAGGGCTCTCACCCCAGCTTAAATTCTGGGAGCTAGGGAATGCTGGAGAATCAGCACCCCTCTCCCCTACTGTCTAATCAATGCCAGGGACTCCAAGGGGTGGGGAGGAGCTACCTGGTATCTCTCAGCAAGTGTCTCCTTCCTTGCTCCTGAGGCTGTTCCCTTTCACCATCAGGCCCCTCATGTTCCCTCACCTGTTGAGGCAGATGGGTGGCATTTTTGAAGTTTAGAACTGAAAAAGAATGATTTTCCACATCTGTCCTTGTAACAGTTTCTTCAGATCTTCAATATTTATACACACACAAGATCAAGAGAGTCTTCCATCACAACAGAAATGACACTCTGCCACTTTTAGGCAATTATTGTAGAAAATTTTGAGACAAAATGTTTTTCCATCTGAAAAAGCTGTTTCATTTAAACTGAAACTTCCCTGGGGAATATGATGATTTTGACAAAATTTTGCTTCTGGTTTTTTTTTTTTAAATAAAAAACGCAATTCAATATGATTAAGAAACCCTCACTCAACATTTTCAGAATAAAATGTTTCAATTTTTCATTTCAGAATGAGTTTTTGGATTGATTTTTTAAATTTTTATAAATATAAAAAATTTAAAAATAGGAAGTCAAAATGAAAATGAAATGTTTCATTGACTCCAAACAATTTTTTTCAGGAATTTTGTTGTGTGGGAACTTTCGAAATTCTTTGTTTTCATTTCCGTTCCAAGCAAACTAGCTTTCAAAACTGCTGTATTTCCCACATTATTCTAGGAATTTTTAGGATGCTGTTCTGTTTAATCTGTCTATTTTAGATACCTATATGGCCCCCATTGTCAAAGTGTCACCTGAAACCTCCCAATCTTTTTTTTCCATAATCTTTAATGTATTTATTCTCACAATACCCCTTTGAGGTACAATTATATCCATTTTACAAATGGGGAATGAGGAACAAAGAGACTTGGCCTAGGTCACATTGGAAGTTCATGGTGGAGGAGCAAATTGAATCCTGGTCTCCCAAGATCCTGGCTAGAACTCTAGCCACTGCACTATCCTTCCTTCTCAGACTATAAATCTCCATCCACTCCTCTTTTTTTTTGTTTTAGAAAAAGCAAGAATACTATCTCCATAAAACAGCCACAAAAGTATCAATGACTGACCACCTACTTTGGGAGAAGAGGTCAGGAAAAAGTGTGTGTGTGTGTGTGTGTGTGTGTGTGTGTGTGTGTGTAATTATATGCCTGGAGATGACTGAAAAATAAAAAATTTAAAATAGGAGTGTTACAATGTTAACTACAGAATGGGAAGCCCAAGTGCCTGATTCACCACTATCTTAGTCCAGTTTTATGCCATCACAATTTCAGTGGAGTTACACCAATGGGTATCTGGAGTAATGCAAGGGGGAATCAGACACCTTCCCCCCCCCCCCAAGGGTAAATTACACGGGGAAAATATATGCTGTTAAAACACAACACAACTATTTTCTCCGCTTATCTTATGGAACATTATTGCAGAAAAGATATCGTCAATTCTCTTATTTGTTACAAAATGGAATATAAACATATATATATATACACACACACACGGCAGATGGACAGGTTGTACATAAAACAGGAGCTGAAATGCACAGAATACCACACTACTTTTTGTACTTCATGCAACAGTACAAATGGGACATGAATACAAATAACAAAGCCTAAGATCATCTCACCGCCATCTATTAAAAGTCATCTTTCTCATTAAAAAACATTTTAACTGTGTATTATTTTCCTACTTTAACTTTTGAATTAGCTTCTTTATAAATACAAAGATATTTTAATGTAGATTTATAATGAAGAAATATTTTCAGATAAATTCTTGTAACAAATCTTGAAGCCATGTATCAAAATGAGTTATTTTTATATCGCTTTAACTATATTGTGACACCCAAGTTTCTGCAATAAAATGCAGTTTAAAACTGCAGTGTTCCTCAGGGACATATCACTAGCAGATGCAGATTGCCAAGGTCAATTAAACTGATGTAGCTGTGCTGTCATATATGTAAAAGAGAAACCTGCTAGCATATGACAAGAATATTTCTCAGTATTTATAGAAAAATGTCAAATATGTGTTGTGTTTTTACTTGAGATGGGCCTAAGTGGGTGTATTTTGGGTTGGCAAAACCTCAGTCAGGTTTTATCTTTCCAAAGTCAAAACCAAAACCACCTGTAGTTTTACATTTGGATTTAGAGATTTAGCAATATGTTAGATTCTACATTTTGCTTTGCTCATTCGCGATATTGCCAATTTATATAATTCTCTTCTTCACTTAAAAAATTCTTACCCTCCACCTAGAACTATAAGGGGGTAAAATAAAAAAGCGTGTAACCTCACAGGCTGAACATTATGAATCTACCTAGTATAGAGGAGCAGTTGGACCACATACTGTATGCTGTTAACTGCCTGCATTGCCAAAACATGCATAGGTCCATGCAGTAAACCAAACCCAGACATTACCAAAGTACACGTAGAAGCATGCTGTTAGCCACCTTCTAACACTGCTAAGACATAGGCATATGGGAGTCTGCCACCAGCACTAATATATGAGAGCAAGCTCTTGGTATTGCCCAAATATATGTTCAAGCCCACAGCAAGCCCACAGCCCTTCTTGCATAACCCCTCCCAACTTCCTTTCCAGGCCCCATACCATGCCCTCCCCTTCCAGAATCAAACACTCCCTGGGGATGTGGAGGTAATTGGGAGCAGGTGGGATTTCTGATAGATGGGAAAAGAGGTGGAGAGTATCTCTTTGTGTGAGAGCTGAGTACATTCAGAGGCAAAATACTATACTGGGAAAGAAAGATACAAGCACAATATACTCGGTCACATATTTTTTTTCATTCTTCACACACCTATCACCCAGATCCAAAGTGCTTTTTGCAACAAAGTTAGATCCAAAATCACAGGCAGCAGTTTGGATTCGGTATCCCACACTGTAACACACTCTCAAAACTAAATGAAAATGGTACAGGTCTGGGCCTCTATCTAGGTATAAAACATTAAAATAGAATAACTGCTTCTGGTGCTGAAACTTGACACAGTATTTCACTTTGAAAAATAGCTGGTAAACATGCAAAATTATTGTTTTTCTCAGTATTCTTTGTAAACATCAATGTCCTAGCTTATCATTCAAAGTTTAAAGACTTACTGATTGCAAAAAATATATTTGTGGTTGAATTTGGCCAAAAAACCCAAAACAAAACTAAAGCCTGGACACTCCTAGTAGCTGAATACAAAAATATCTGAGAAGGTTTTATTTAAAAATATTCAAACAATCACAATATAACACCAAACATAACCTTCCGACTGAGGCTGATTAAATCTGTGGATGACACAAAGTTGGGAGGTATTGCCTATATGGTGGAGCACTGGAATATCATACGAGAATATTTGGATGATCTTGAAAACTGGAATAGTAGAAATGGGATGAAGTTTACAGCAAGAATTTTTGCTATAAACTAGGGATTTATCAGTTGGAAACAACAGAGGAGGAGAAAGACCTGGGTGCATTGGTCAATCACAGTATGGCTCCAATGTGATGCGGCCATGAAAAAGGCTAACACAATCATAGGATGCATCAGGCAAAGTATTTTCCGTAGACACAGAGACGTATTATTACCATTGTACAAGGTACTGGTGAGACCCTCATCTAGAATACTGTGTGCAGTTCTGGTGTCCTGTAACAGGGTCGGCACACGCCTCTCACAAGTGCCCCCCTTTGGCTAATTGCGTCTTTGCAATCTCTCAATTTGGAATGGGTTCGCGCCCACTTCTCACAAGCACCCCCTATGCTTATCACAGTTAGGGTTGGGAAGGAATTCCCCCCTGCCCCCGGTCAGATTGGCAGAGATCCTTGGGGGTTTCACCTTCCTCTGCTGTGTGAGGCACAAGTCAATTGCCAGTTTGAGCTAGAGTATATGGTGGATTTTCTGCAACTTGAAGTCTTAAATCAAGATTTGAGGACTTCAGTAATTCAGCAAAAATTTATGGGCCTAGTACAGGAGTGAGTGGGTGAGGTTTGGAGGCCTGCAATGTGCAGGAGGTCAGACTAGATGATCATGATGTTCTCTTCTGGCCTTACAGTACGTAAGGTATTGCCCGAAGCTAGACCATCTCAGCATATAAGGGCCTGTGTGCTTATTTTAAGTAATTCTATCCTGCCTATCTAAATTCTGCTCCCTGGGTTCATCTGGATGTTATCAATGTTCTTTCCCTGTCCCAAATCTTTGCATATTTTGACATGTGATATTGACAATTTGTGTTTTAATGGTTATAAAGCTGTAACCTTTTGAATCCCAACATCTAATGATCATCTTTCCATCTTTTTACTGAAGAAAAATACCTGCTAACCCTTTCAAAATGGATGAGATTTGAAGTGGAATCCATTCAGAAACTGAGGACCAGCAGCCAAGTGGGAATCTGGCCAGGGCCGGCTCTAACTTTTTTGCCGCCCCAAGCAGAAAAAAGAGTGCCGCTCCACTGTAACACCCCCACCCGAGCGCCACCCTGCCGAAACATCCCGCCCCCCCCACCCCCCCCCGAGCCCCGCCCCACCGAAAACACCCCCTCTGGAGTGCCGTGCCTCCCCACTGAAACATCCCCCCAAGCGCTGCGCCATGCTGCCGAAACAAAAACAACAACAAAAAACCTCGAGCGCCGCCCCGCCGAACCAAAAAAAACAAAAAACAAGTGCCCCCCGCCACCCCAAGATTGGCCGCCCCTTACAAGGTGCTGCTCCAAGCATGTGCTTGGTCGGCTGGTGCCTGGAGCCGGCCCTGAATCTGGCTATGAAATCTTGGATCCCACCTACAGTTAGTGCATACACTTCGAATTTGTTCAGACAATAGGTGACCTGTTATTAGACAAGGAGTTTTATCTAATATAGAAGTGTAAAGCCCAAGGTTGCATCTTTATGTTTGTTTTCTGTGTAACTTGTATCTGTTGTCTCTCTCTTAGTTTTTCATCTTTGAATCTGTGGTTTTTCTATTAAATAAACCTTTTGTTCATTTTTATCCCAAGGAGGTCTCCAGTGTGCAAACTGTGTGGAGTGTGTGCACCAAAGTAAGCTGGTGTCTAGGGGAATGGTTTCACCTTTTGGAGGGTGATGAACCAGAGGGGAAAAGTCTAGTATTTGAGAATTCAAGGAGAATTCAAGTTTGGGGGAAACTTGGGACTGGAAAGGCTGGTGGTGTCATCCTGCAAGGAGTAATTAGGCTGGTGGAAGCCAGTAAATCTTTGTGCTTGTGGACAGGCTAATGTATGTCAGGGATCTGAGCCATAGCAACACAATATTAAGGCATCCCAAGATTACACGGCAGGGGGTGACATAACACCCTGATCTGTGTGATCCCCAAAACATCTCAAAGAACTTAAGTCTTCACAGACTGAGGTACCCTTCATGAGGACCCTCATTCCCCCACAGAGAGGGAGGATGAGCAGATTCAGAGGCAGGCTGAATACTTGGAGGCAGGCTGAATGACCCAATCCAGGCTATTTGCCATAGAGGCCATTTAACACTGAACTGGACCCAAATTAAATGCTTCATTTTTTGTTCGTGGTTTACCCTTTCCCATTAAAGTTTAAGAAGTTTGGCCTTTCACTTTAAAATCCATCCCTGTGTCTGTGTTTCATTCTTCTGCATATTCTGATCAAATATATGTATATAATTTAAAGGGATCCTTCTGGATGAAAGACAGCATACAACTGCATTATTCTATTGTCATCAAGTGACACTATCACAAACACCACAAAGGGAAAGCATCTAATGTGTATTCCACATTTGCTGTATTCACAGTGCAAATAAACATAAATGGAAAGGCAGCAGCAAACTATATCACTTGCAAAAACAATATTATTAAAAAAAGAATACTGAAAAAATATTTTAATTAACAAAACAAATCGAATGGAAAAGATTCTTCAAATAAAGCTTTAAAAGTGAGTCTGTGTGTGTTTGACTGCCATGACTAATTATGTTGCCATGTAATGTGTGTTCAATTTGAGCTTATTTAAATAGCAGAAATGCTCATTAGCTGCAGTATATCTGTGAAGCTTCAGTAAACAGTTTAATGGTTTTTATGTTTAACCATTTTGATAAGTTCCTGTAATTTTGGCTTTAGAAGCTCATTAATGTTATTTCTGATATCCATCTTACAGACTTCTTTACTGTGAAAGGGCATCAAGTACTTCAGTACAATCTGAAAATACAGTAATCATATGTATAAAAATATAGCTACCTTACATGTAAAAAGTCTGACACACTGCCAATACAATCCACATCGTAGGCTGCAGAAGCAATAAATCTGCCAGAAGCAATGGTACAAGCACATTCCACCTACCATCCCTAGCCAACTGTGGGCTGTACTGACCTGCATTGGCTTCCCAAAGCAGGCAAGGCTGATGAGCATAGGTCCACACATGCTGGGAAATGTGCCTATTTGTTCTCTAAGCAGCCCCCACCAGCAAAGCTCTTGGCTGTAAAATTAATGGCAGCAATTCTGCTATTGTCCCTCCACCAGTGCAGATGTTCTGCAGGTGAAAGGGTGTACAACTTGCCATTACACAAACTATATCAATAGCCAAACTCTTACTGATTTAAAGGGACTAGGATTTGAACCCTTTGTAAATTGTGATTTTACTCTGCCCAAAGTGCACTTTTCTGTAGATAGAGGACTTTACTCTCCAAGATTGCAAATCTGACATCTTTCCTGAGCGCTGAATTATTTTTAAAAAATACACTCCAAAAATGGGCAACTTTTCTGCCTCTGAAATATAAAAAATCAGTTAGGAACCAGGACAAAGGCCTCACAATACCAATCATTTAGAAATTGTAAAACTATAAATATGGGGATCTGACAAACCAATATGTGAAATGCATTTTGCAAATGTTCTATCTAATATTGCTGTTCTATCACATGCTGTTCTGTCTGTCACCCTCATTGCTTAATGCACCCTTTTAAAATGGCATGGAATTGAAGATAAACCATTTCTTTTCCCTTTTAAAAATAATGTGTATGCTACATCCCCACCCATACAAGTTACCACTTTATACAAACAAAAAAACAAAAACAAAATCAGGTGCAGATCCTAGATCCTGCCAATAAAGTTTATGGAATTTATGTTTGTTTAGGAAAAAAATGAAAAACAAACTTGGATACTTTTGCATTTCTAAAACAAAAAACAAAAAAAAAGGGAAATATTTTCCACATGTTGTCCTATATTCTATATAAATTAAAAACATAATATGTTCAATCTTAGGGACTCATGTCAAACTTACGGTTTATAACACTGTCCCAGAGTAAGAACATATGCGATCCCAACTACTAGTGAAAGCTGGCATATACAGCTGGACACATTAGAACGGTCCCACCCCCAGTCTGACAGCCTCTGTGCTGCTGAGGAGGATAAAAGTCCCAGGGAAGGAGAGCATCAAACTGGAGCAGAGGGAAACAATCCCATTGTTGGGACCCTCCTTCCAGATGATGTTGTGGTATCCTGTCGCACTGAGGATACCTCTCTGGGGGAGGGAACTGAAGCTATTAGGAAGAGACAGGCATTAGGGTATTAGTAATGGGCGATTCGGTCATTAGAAACATAGATAGCTGGGTTTGCGATGACTGGGAGAACTGCATGGTGACTTGCTTGCCTGGTGAGAAGGTTGGGGATCCATCAAGACATCTAGATAGACTTGTGTGTGTTGCTGGGGAGGAGCCGGTGGTCATGGTACATGTAGGTATCAATAACATAGGGAAGGATACGAGAGAGGTCCTGGAGGCCAAGTTTAGGCTGCTAGATAAGATATTGAAGTCCAGAACCTCCATGGTAGCATTCTCTGAGATACTCTCAGTTCCACATGCAGGGCTAGTTAGACAGGCAGAACTGCAGAGTCTCAATGCCTGGATGAGACGATGGTGTAGGGAGGAGGGGTTTAGATGTATTAGGAACTAGGGAAACTTTTGGGAAAGGGGGAGCCTATACAGGAAAGATGGGCTCCACCCAAACCAAAATGGAACCAGATTGCTTAACATTAAAAAGGTTATAGAACAGTTTTTAAACTAAGGGCTGGGGGAAAGCCGACAGGTGCAGAGGAGCACGTGGTTCGGATATCCCTTAGGGGATGTACCTATTAATGGAGAATCTCTATGTCCTAGTGAGGACGAGAGGATGGAAAATGATAAAATACAGGCAGGGTCTGATCAAGACAGTCAAATAAAAAAGAGTCCCATTCAAATAAAATGTGTAATGGCAGACAGCTAAAAGGAGACAAGTTTTTAAAGTGTTTATATACCAATGTTAGAAGTCTAAATAATAAAATGTGTGAACTAGAGTGCCTCGTATTAAATGAGGATATTGATATAATAGGCATCCCAGAAACTTGGTGGAATGAGGATAATCAATGGGATACAGTAATACCAGGATACAAAATATATCATAAGGACAGAACAGGTCGTGCTGGTGGGGGTGTGGCATTATATAAGAAAGAAAGTGTAAAAACAAAAGAAGTAAAACTCGTAAATGAACCAAACTGTGCCATAGAATCTCTATGGATAGACATTCCATGCTCTAACAAGAAGAATTTAGCGGTAGTGATATGTTACCGACCACTCGACAAGGATGGTGATAGTGACCGTGAAATGCTCAGGGAGATTAGAGAGGCTAGTAAAATAAAAAACTCAATAATAATAATGGGGGATTTCAACTATCCCCATATTGACTGGGTACATGTCACCTCAGGAAGGGATGCTGAGATAAAGATTCTTGACACCTTAAATTACTGCTTCTTGGAGCAGCTGGTCTTGGAACCCGTCAGAGGAGAGACAATTCTTGATTTAGTCATAAGTGGAACACAGGGTCTGGTCCAAAAGGTGAATCTAATAGCTTGGTAATAGTGACCATAATATAATTAAATTTAATATCCCTGTGGCAGGAAAAACACCACAGTGGCCCAACACTGTAGCATTTAATTATAGAAAGGGGAACTACACAATAATGAGGAGGTTAGTTAAACAGAAATTAAAGGGTACAGTGTCAAAAGTGAAATCTCTGCAAGCTGCGTGGAAACTTTTTAAAGACACCATAATAGAGGCTCAACATAAATGTAAACCCCAAATTAAAAAACATAGTAAGAGAACCAAAAAAGAGCCACCATGGCTAAACAACAAAGTAAAAGAAGCAGTGAGAACAAAAAGGCATCCTTAAAAAGTGGAAGCTAAATCCTAGTGAGGAACACAGAAAGGAGCATAAACACTGGCAAATGAAGTGTAAAAATATAATTAAGAAAGTCCAAGAAGAATTTGAGGAACAGTTAGCCAAAGAGTAAAAGTAACAGCAAAAAATGTTTTAAGTGCATCAGAAGCAGGAAGCCTGCTAAACAACCAGTGGGGCCACTGGACGATCGAGGTGCTAAAGGAGCACTCAAGGATGATAAGGCCATTGCAGAGAAACTAAATGAGTTCTTTGCATCGGTCTTCATGGCTGAGGATGTGAGGGAGAGTTCCAAACCTGAGCCATTCTTTTTAGGTGACAGATCTGAGGAACTGTCCCAGGTTGAGGTATCATTAGAGGAGGTTTTGGAACAAATTGATAAATTAAACAGCAATAAGTCACCAGGACCAGATGGTATTCACCCAAGAGTTGTGAAGGAACTCAAATGTGAAATTGCAGAACAACTAACTATAGTCTGTTTAAATCAGCTTCCGTACCAGATGAATGGAGGATAGCTAATGTGACGGCAATTTTTTAAAAGGGCTCCAGAGGTGACCCTGGCAACTACAGGCCAGTAAGCCTCACTTCAGTACCAGGCAAACTGGTTAAAACTATAATAAAAACAATATTGTATGACATATAGATGAACATAATTTGTTGGGAAATATGGTTTTTGTAAAGGGAAATCTACTAGAATTCTTTGAGGGGGTCAACAAGCATGTGGATCAAGGGGATCCGGTGGATATAGTGTACTTAGATTTTCAGAAAGCCTTTTACAAGGTCCCTCACCAAAGGCTCTTACGCAAAGTAAGCTTCCACGGGATAAGAGGGAGGGTGCTCTCATGGAGCTACCAAGGGGGATTTTATAGCTAACTGGCTGGCTGGGTGTCCATAAAAGGAAGCTACCTCCCCACCCCTTCATTGATCACAGCTGTATATCTAGAATACTTGCTTTTCTGCATTTATGTTTGGACCTTTGTAGTATTTATTTAAATTTATTAAAGAAGATAAAGAACATACATTTCTTACCAAGAAATTGTGGGAGTGGCTCCTTTCGACTCTGGCCTGCTAAACAGAATTTTGAATGAAACTAGCATTGTCAATGGCATCTGCATTAGCTCTGGACTATTACTTTGTGGCAAAAGTACTATTTTCTCTTCACAATTTTTTCATGGAAAAAACATTCTGTTTCCTCCATCCCACCTTCCCCCCCCCAAAACGAGGGGGACATTTGTAGCCCCAAACTGGTGCTGTCCCTTCTCTTTCAAGAAAAAAAAAATATTGTGTAAGGCCCGGGCCTTAAAATCAACTGGTCTTCTGTTTAGTAGCATATGGAGAATTCTATGCCACACCAGAAACTGTTAAGAGATACAGTTTAATACAAGGGATTATGTTCTTAATTATTGGGTAAACTGCAATTTGGAATGGTTCCAGAGGACATTCCTGTAACTCACTCACACATTTTAGGCTCCAAAATGGCAAAACAGGAAAGCAGGGAGAGTCAGTGAAAGTGCAAAGCTCCCTTAGGCTGTTTATTTTATTCAGGCCCAATTGTAAAATTGTTTCCTGGCCCTAATGTGCTGCTAAGTGGAAATGCATACTGTGCCTGCAAAAAACATCCTTTCGCCAAAACAAGCAAGCAAGAAATCATCACATGCCAATATTTCTCCTCTTCAAGAATCTAGTATAAATAACAACCTGATTTTTAACTGTTTTCACCAGTGGTGCTTATTTTTTTTAATACAGTTCTATATGGCAACTGTCCAGCTCTATCAGTTAGCTTCCCAAGCATATAATGGACTTTGCAGTTCTCCTAAGGTTTTGTGAAAAAATTAAAAATATATTTCTCTGAGCCCAAAGGGCAAATAAAGTACAAACCAGAATGCTTGAAAATGTAATAGCATTGTATTTTAACAAAACTTCAAACAGCAAATACCTCCCTATGAGCATGAGGAAACTGAGCTGTAAAATTACAAGTTCCTCTGCAAGAGCAAGAAACATCATGACGACAATAATAGACTGACAGAGCCTTTCCATCCTAAGTTCCATTCACAAGAGCAGATAACCATATGCTTAAGTCCCAGTGAGCTAAACTTTAAGCATCTGCTTCAGTCCTGTCTTGAGAGAATGACTTTCCGAATCAGGACTTAAATCCTGTTTTCATTTATATTTAAACTTCCGATGTGCCAAGCATTTAAGTTCTCAATGATTGGGAGAACCGCATGGTGATTTGCCTGCCTGGCGCGAAGGTTGCAGATCTCTCAAGACATCTAGATAGGCTTATGTGTAGTGCTGGGAACGAGCTGGTGGTCGTGGTACATGTAGGTACCAATAACATGGGGAAGGATAGGAAAGAGGTCCTGAAGGCCAAATTTAGGCTGCTAGGTAAGAGATTGAAGTCCAGGACCTCCATGGTAGCATTCTCTGAAATGCTTCCAGTTCCACACGCAGGGCCAGTTAGGCAGAACTGCAGGGTCTCAATGCATGGATGACATGATGGTGCAGGGAGGAGAGGGTTAGATTTATTAGGAACTGGGGAAGCTTTTGGGAGAGGGGGAGCCTTTACAGGAAGGAAGGGCTCCACTCAAATCAAAATGGACCCAGACTGTTGGCGCTTAAAATTAAAAAGGTAACAGAACAGTTTTTAAACTAAGGGAAAGCCAACAGGTGCGAAGGAGCATGTGGTTCTGACATCCCTTAGGGAAGGATCTATAAATGGAGATTCCCTATGTCCTAATAAGGAGGAGAGGATGGAAAATGATAAAATACAGGGAAAATCTGATGAGAAACAGTCAAATGAAAAAAGTCCCATTCAATTACATCATGCAATAGGGGACAGCAAAAAATGACAAGTTTTTAAAATGCTTATATACCAATGCTAGAAGTCTAAATAATAAGAAGGGTGAACTAGAGTGCCTAGTATTAAACGAGTATGTTGATATAATAGGTGTCACAGAAACCTGGTGGATGAGGAAAGTCAATGGGACACAGTAATACCAGGGTATAAAATATATCGGAAGGATAGAATGGGTCGTGCTGGTGGAAGAGTGGCACTATATGTGAAAGAAAGCATAGAATCAAATGAAGTAAAAATCTTAAATGAACTAAATTGTACTATAGAATCTCTAGGGATAGTAATTCCATGTTTGAAAAATAAGTATATAGCAGCAGGGCTATATTACAGACCAACTGACCAGGATGGTGTTAGTGGCTCTGAAATGCTCAGGGGGAGATTAGAGAGGCTATTAAAATAAGAAAACAAAACAAAACAAAAAACCAATAATGATAATGGGGGATTTCAACTATCCCCATATCACCTCAGAAAGGGATGCTGAGATAAAGTTTCTTGACACCTTAAATGACTGCTTCTTGGAGCAGCTAGTCCTGGAACCAACCAGAGGAGAGAAAATTCTTGATTTAGTCATAAGTGAAGCATGTGATCTGGTCCAAGAGGTGAATATAGCTGGACCGCTTGGTAATAGTGACCATAATATAATTAAATTTAACATTCCTGTGGCGGGGAAAACTCCACAGTGGCCCAATACTGTAGCATTTAATTTCAGAAAGGGGAACTACACAAAAATGAGGAAGTTAGTGAAACAGAAATTAAAAGGTACAGTAACAAAAGTAAAATCCCTGCAAGCTGTGTGGAAACTTTTTAAAGACACCATAATAGAGGCTCAATTTAAATGTATACCCAATTTAAAAAACATAGTAAGAGAACCAAGAAAGAGCCACCGTCATTAAACAACAAAGTAAAAGAAACAGTGAGAGGCAAAAAGGCATCCTTTAGAAAGTGGAAGATAAATCCAAATAAGGAAAATAGAAAAGAGCATTAACTCTGGCAAATGAAGTATAAAAATATAATCAGAAAGACCAAAAAAGAATTTAAAGAACAGCTGACCAAAGACTCCAAAAGTAATAGCAAATTTTTTTTTTTAAATACATCAGAGGCAGAAAGCCTACTAAACAACCAGTGGGGACACTGGACGATCGAGATGATAATGGAACACTTAAAGACGATAAGGCCATTTTGGAGAAACTAAAAGAATTCTTTGCATCAGTCTTCACTGTGGAAGATGTGAGGGAGAGTCCCATACCTGAGCCATTATTTTTGGGTGACAGATCTGAGGAACTGCCCAAAATTAAGGTGTCATTAGAGGAGGTTTTGGAACAAATTGATAAACTAAACAGTAATAAGTCTCCAGGACCCGATGGTATACACCCAAGAGTTCTGAAGGAACTCAAAGGTGAAATTGCAGGACTACTAACTGTCATCTGTAACCTATCATTTAAATTAGCTTCTGTACCAAATGACTGGAGGATAGCTAATGTGACGGCAATTTTTTAAAAGGGCTCCAGAGGTGACCCTGGCTACTACAGACCAGTAAGCCTCACTTCAGTACCAGGCAAATTGGTTGAACATAATTTGTTGGAAATAATCAATGCGTTTTTTGTAAAGGGAAATCATGCCTCACCACTTTACTAGAATTCTTTGAGGGGGTCAACAAGCATGTGGACAAAGGAGATCCAGTGGATATAGTGTATTTAGATATAGTGGATATAGTGGATATAGTGTATTACCCTCACTAAAGGCTCGTAAGCAAAATAAGCAGTCATGGGATAAGAGGGAAGGTTCTCTCATGGATTGGTAACTGGTTAAAAGATAGGAAACAAAGGGTACGAATAAATGATCAGTTTTCAGAATGGAGAGAGGTAAATAGTGATGTCCCCCAGGGATCTGTACTGGGCCCTGTCCTATTTAACATATTCATAAACGATCTGGAAAAAGGGGTAAACAGTAAGGTGGCAAAATTTGCAGATGATACAAAACTACTCAAGATAGTTAAATCCCAGGCAGACTGCGAAGAGCTACAAAAGGATCTCACAAAACTGGGTGACTGGGCAACAAAATGGCAGATGAAATTTAATGTTGATAAATGCAAAGTAATGCACACTGGAAAACATAATCCTAATTATACATATACAATGATGGGGTCTAAATTAGCTGTTACCACTCAAGACAGAGACCTTCGAGTCATTGTAGATAGTTCTCTGAAATCATCCATTCAATGTGCAGCGGCAGTCAAGAAAGCAAACAGAATGTTGGGACTCATCAAGAAAGGGATAGATAAAAAGACAGAAAATACCATATTGCCTGTAAATAAATCCATGGTACGCCCACACCTTGAATACTGCATGCAGATGTGGTCACCCCATCTCAAAAAAGATATATTGGAATTGGAAAAGGTTCAGAAAAGGGCAACAAAAATGATTAGGGGTATGGAACGGCTTCCGTATGAGGAGAGATTAATAAGACTGGGACTTTTCATCTTGGAAAAGAGGCGACTACGGGGATATGATAGCAGTCTATAAAATCATAAATAGTATAGAGAAAGTAAATAAGGAAGTGTTATTTATTCCTTCTCATCATACAAGAACAAGAAGTCACCAAATGAAATTAATAGGTAGCAGGTTTAAAACAAACACAATTATTTTTTCACGCAACGCACTGGCAACCTGTGGAACTCATTGCCAGAAGGTGTTGTGAAGGCCAATACCATAACGGGGTTCAAAAGGGAGCTAGATAGATTCATGGAAGATAGGTCCATCAATGGCTATTAGCCAGGATGGGCAGGAATGGTTTTCCTAGCCTATGTTTGCCAGAAGCTGGGATTGGGTGACAGGACATGAGTCACTTGATGATAACCTGTGTGTTCATCCTTTTGGGGCACCTGCCATTGGCCACTGTCAGAGGACAGGATAATGGACTTGATGGACCTTTGGTTTGACCCAGTATGGCCATTCTTATGTTCTTATGAGTGCATTTGATTTGCTTCGAGACTGCTGGTTAATGAAGAGGTGTAAAGAACTGAAAATGACATATCCACAAAAATTAGTAATTAATTTTCATAGTTTATTTATTTATTTTTAACTTTTCCTGTATGTGAGAGAAATTTCTGCACTCAGCTTGCTATACCAGTAGCAGTATCCACAGACACAACATGTGAAAGTGAGGTATGTTGCCCATTCCAAGGGAAAGAACTCATTCCACAATCTGCCTGAATTATGACTTTGTTCCTCTCAGACTACAGCATGTTGCTACACAGAACTCATAAATGGATAATTTAACAGGCAAATGGACATTAGGTTCCCCATCTTTTGAAAGGGTTATAGTTAGTGGTAGTTTATTTCACTGGCAAGCATTAGTTATTGGTCCCCCTCTGTGCAAATCCACAAAGGATGTGATTTGTTATAGCCATCAGCTATAGAGTTTTGGTTCAAGCTGTAGCAGCTTCTGCTTTTAGTTTTGGATGTCCCTTGTTCAAAACTTCAGTGTCAGCCAAAATGTCAACTGTCACATTAGGCCCCATCAGCCCATCAAGTTAACGCTGAAGCAAGATTGAGTGTGGGAATACCTATACACAAGATAGAGTAACCTTTTAGCCTGGAACCAACCCAAGAACCAACCCAAGAACCAAGAACCAACACAATTTGCCACTGATACAGGCAATATATTTTATTAACCCAAGAGGTTTGAGAAAACCTCCCCAAAGACCTTCTAAATAGCAAGAATTCATGAAGGATTTGAAATGGCTTTTTGAAAATATTCTCTAATTAAAGTTAACTCCATCAAGACACTGGCTCACGACTCTATTAAAAATTCGAACCCTAGCTTTTCTTTGTACTTCCTTGATGAGATTGATTGCTAGACCAAAAGCAACACAGCTATTAAATTCTTTATATGACAACATATCACCAAGTGGAAGGGTTGTCCCCAATCACAAAGAGTCGTCAGAGTCCCTCCTGCTTCTGATTTACTCCATTAGATAACTGCACAACAGGAGGCTGCACAGAATGAGTATCACTGGGAGTACTATGGATGCAATTTCCTTCTGGATAAAAACACAGCTTGAATTAAATTATCAAAAATCATGTGTTATGTACCCAATAAGTGATCACCTGTAAATTAAATTTACAGATACCTTAAAGGAATGTCTTTGCTCCCTTTCTTTTATTGTAGTAGAAAATCTAAAATCTCCCTGTGATAATATGGATTAAAAATTGTAAACATTGTGCCTTAGTATAACTATTATTGAATTGGAAGTACTGGATAACTGATTTGTGTTACAGAGAGCTCTATTGACATCTGTCAGCAACATTCTGGAATTCTTAAAATGTTCTTATAGCTCCTCTCCATTACTTAATGTTTTGTCTTCCTTGTGAAGGTCAGTAAAATCTTCTTATTCCATCAATTGTTCCAGAAAACTCAAAAGCATGTCTTTATTTCTCTTCCAAAGAATGTCCATGTAGAATATTTACAGAAAAAGCAGAGGTAAAAATGTCCCTCTATGAAGCTGCAAGACAATCACATCTATTGCTAGACTTGGATGGTTTTGGATTTACTACTTTTCTGCGACTAAGAAGGTACAGAAGTCTTTGCCATGTTATGAGGTTTTGAGCTGTATTTTGCACTAAGAGAACCAAAGTCTCTGTGGCCAGCATAATGCTACTAGGATTTCCAAAAGTTTTTGTGGCCTTATCCTCTGAAGCACTTTAAAGTAGCAAATGGGAAGGAGTACATAGTATGAGTCTGGTCCATTTCTGTATCAGAGCATCCATGCCCAAAATTTCAGGAGGACATGTCATGGAGTAATTTCCTGGTATTACTATACATGGAGGAGGTGTACAGGTCCATCTCAGGGACTCCCAACATCTCAATCACCTTTATGAATACCTCCCAGTTCAGGCTCAATTAATTGTGGTTCATCTCTCTTCTACTCGGTCAGCTGGCTTTGGTATTTAATATGCCTTTGATGTACAATGCTTTTAAGGAGCGTAGAATCCTTTCAATCTGTCCAAAGAGAAGCCAAGCTTCTCCATCAGTTTTTAGCTCCTGATTTTTCAGACTCCAGTCCATGAGGAGTGCATGTGTGAGACAGCCTGGATCCCTGCCCAGCCCTGAGCAATATAGAGGGCATCCACCCATCCATCCCATCACAGCAGCCCCTAGTTCTTCTTATGATTACAGTCAGAAAAAGAGAAAATGGCACCATACTACTGCAAATGTCTTCCAATCATAGATGGGTATGCACTGCAACATTTGCATCATCATCTCATTTGTGAGGGGGTGTTTGGATCTTGAGTTTTGGGTGAGACTCATCTTTAGAGTTATATCTGCTTAGTTTGCTAATGTCAAGATGAAGACTATAGAGCCTATATAGCTGTGGATAGGCAAGCTGTATTAATTTATTCTTGCATTAAGAACAGAATTGCCCATTTATGTTCTGCTTCCACATTCCTTCTTTTTCACTGATATATGAAGCAGTCAGAACGCAGCTTGATTTTCAGACAACCCCTTGAATTTGCAGTTATGGCACCTAGTGTACTTTAAATATTCTCTTGCAGACTGAATTAATGTGACAAGGAAGTTACTTATATACGGGGGTGGGGGTGGAATTGCAATGGCTAAGAACCATTTAAGGTTAAGCCTTAAAATGGAATACTGTAATGCCATTCACTACAGGATCACTTTTCCAAAATTAACTGTACTTGATCTGCAAATATCTCATGGTTAGATACCACACTGAGTGGTGTCTTAGGCCTGGTCTACACTAGGACTTTAATTCGAATTTAGCAGCGTTAAATCGAATTAACCGCGCACCCGTCCACACCAGGAAGCCATTTAATTCGACATAGAGGGCTATTTAGTTCGAATTCTGTACTCCTCCCCGACGAGGGGAGTAGCGCTAAATTCAACATGGCTATGTCAAATTAGGCTAGGTGTGGATGCAAATTGAACTTAGTAGCTCCGGGAGCTATCCCACAGTGCACCACTCTGTTGACACTCTGGACAGTAGTCCGAGCTTCGATGTTCTAACCAGCCACACAGGAAAAGCCCCGGGAAAATTTGAATTCCTTTTCCTGTCTGGACAGTTTGAATCTCATTTCTTGGTTGGACATCGGGGCGAGCTCAGCAGCACCAGCAGCAATGCAGAGCTCTCCAGCAGAGGAGTTCATGTAATCTCTGAATAGAAAGAGGGACCCAGCATAGACTGACCGGGAAGTATTGGATCTGATCGGTGTGTGGGGCGAGGAGTCTGTGCTTTCGGAGCTGCGCTCCAAATAACGGAATGCAAAGACCTACGAGAAGGTCTCCAAAGCCATGGCAGACAGAGGATACAGGCGGGATGCAACGCAGCGCCGCGTGAAAATCAAGGACCCCAGACAAGGCTACCAAAAAATCAAAGCGGCAAACGGATGCTACGGAGCCTGCCACCACTGCCCCACCAGTGACCATGGACTCTGACGATGGGACAGTGTCGACGGACAGTTCCTCGGCGATGTTCGCGGACGGGGAAGATGAGGAAGGGTTTGTGGAGGACGAGGCAGGCGACAGCGCTTACAACGCTGGTTTCCCCGACAGCCAGGATCTCTTCATCACCGTCACGGAGATCCCCTACCAACCCTCCCCGGCCGTTAACCCGGACCCTGAATCAGGGGAAGGAGCAGTCGGTAAGTGCTTTAAACATGTAAACTTTTATTCTTAATATAACAGGAAGCTGAAGTATGTGAAAAGGAGGTCTCTACATATATGGGGATAGAATAGAAATCCTCCTGGGAGATCTCCACGAAGCTCTCCTGGAGGTAATCGAAAAGCCTCCGCAGGAGGTTCCTGGGGAGAGCTGCCTTATTGGGTGCTCTGTGGTAGCACAGTTTTCCGCGCCAGGCTTTCATGAGGTACTCAGGGAGCATTGCCTCCCCGAGCACGGCTGCATAGGGCCCTGGTTTGTGCTGGCTTTCACGCAGCATGCGCTCTCTATCTCCTTCAGTGACCCTCCTCAGGGCGATCTCACTCGGCGACTCCTGCATCTAATTAGGGGAATTACTGTAATGTTACGCCTGGTCCAAATTATGTTTAAAAAATCTCCGGACAGACGGCGTAGCAGAGACTCAGCACGCTGCTGCGTGACAAGCGTAACGGAAAGCCAAAGAATCAAATGGACGCTCATGGAGGGAGGGGGGACAGAGGACGCAAGGTATCCCACAGTTCCTGCAGTCTCCGAAAAGCATTTGCATTCTTGGCTGATCTCCCAATACCTGTACGGTCAAACACATTGTCCGCGGCGGTTCAGGGCATAGCTCGTCAATGTACCCCCCTCCCACACCCCCAGAAGGAGAAGGAAAAAAAATCGTCTCTTGAGTCTTTTAAATGTCACCCTATGTGTACTGAATGCTGCTGGTAGACGCGATGCTGCGGCACTGTACTGTAGCACCCTTTCCCCCGTCCGCCTCATGGGTGGCTGACGGTGCAGTATGACTGATATCCGTCGTCATCATCATCAGCCTTGCTGTAGATGGTGTAGTGCAATACGACTGGTACCCGTCCTCATCATCAGCCCATAAGTAGACGGCCTGCTAACTGTCTTCATCATAACAACAGGGGGCTGAGCTCCATCAGCCCCCGCCCTTCAAGTGTAAAGAAAAGATTCTGTACTGCCTGGACTGTCATAGCAGCAGGATGCTGTTTTCCTCTCCCACCACACTGCTTAATGTCCTGTCTGGACAATCATAGCAGCTGGAGGCTGCCTTCCCCTCATTTCATTTCAGTAACAAGTCACTGTTTCTTATTCCTGCATTCTTTATTACTTTAGCACACAAATCAGGGGACACTGCAACGGTAGCCCGGGAAGGCTGGGGGAGGAGGGAAGCAACAGGTGGGGTTGTTGCAGGAGCACCCCCTGTGAATGCCATGCAGCTCATCATTCCTGCATAATCTGACACGGAGCGGCTGTGCTCTCTGGTTCTCTGAAACACTGGATCTCTACTACACTAGCCCCATCTTCTATGCAGGAATTATTCTATTTTTAGATACCATAAAGGAGGGATTGACTCGGGGAGTCATTCCCAGTTTTGTCTTTTGCGCCCCCGGCTGATCTCGGCCAGGGGCACCTATGACAGCAGCAGAAGGTATAATGCAATACGGCTGGTAACCATCATCACCTTGCCAATTTACAATGGCATGGTAGATGGTACAATATGGCTGATAACCATCTGTTCTGTCATGCAAAAGCAAATGAATGCTGCTGTGTAGCGCTGCTGAATCGCCTCAGTCCGCGGCATCTAGTACACATACGGTGACAGTGACAAGAGGCAAAACAGGCTCCCTGGTTGCCACGCTATGGCGTCTGCCAGGGCAATCCAGGGAAAACGGGCTCAAAATGATTGTCTGGCGTTGCTTTCCCGGAGGAAGGAATGAGTGACTACATGTACCCAGAACCACCCGCGACAATGAAATTTGCACCATCAGGCACTGGGATCTCAACCCGGAATTCTAAGGGTCGGGGGACACTGCGATGGGGTGGAACAGGGGCAGAGTTTATGCTTTCAGGATTGCCTGCTGCAGGAGTGCGGACGAGATAGGTGCTGTGCACGGTGTTGTTCACAGACACAGACTAGACTGTGTATATTGTTCGCAGAAATGTATCTTTGCAAGGAATTCACTCCCTCTTTCCCATCACACAGCTTCGACTGTCTCCAGACCTGCCACAGCATCCCCCTCACAGACGCTGGCAAAGATTAGGCGGCGAAAGAGAAAGACACGGGACGAGATGATCGCTGAGGTTACGGGATGCTCCCGAGCCGAGGCGGACCAGCAGAGCCACTGGAGGGAGACCCTCTCTCTGTACCAGCGCTCACACAGCGAACGGGAGGAGAGGTGGCGTGAGGAAGACAAGCAGGCGACTCAAACGCTGCTTGGACTAATGAGGGAGCAAACGGACACGCTCCGGCGCCTTGTGGATGTTCTGCAGGACCGCAGCCAGGAGGACAGAGCCCCCCCCGCAGTGTATCTGCAACCGCCCTTCCCCGCCACAAAGTCCCATACCTCCCGTCACCCAAAGTAACCAGAAGGAGTGGCGCCAGGGGCCGTGAAAACTGTCACTGCACCCCAGCAGAGTGCGCAAGTAGACAAAAGCTCTCATACCCTAATTTTTGAGAATTCCTTCCCTTCCTGACTCACCCTAGCCCCAATCCCAGTTTCATCCCCTGACTGTCTGGTTAATTATTAAAAATACTTTGCTGTTAATTACTGTTTCCGTCATGCTTTTTTACACAATGCTGCGTTTGAAGGGGTGGGTGGGGAAGGGGGTAGGGTATTGCATAGGACAGTCACCTTTAGCAGGGTACAGAGACGGGGGCAGGATCAGGCGCAGGTCACACACACAGTGCAGTCAGTAGGCACCCTGGTCGGTATGGGAGGTGGTTTGCAGGTTCTGTGTGGGTGGGGGGGTACGTGACTTTGTAGCGGGGGAGGGAGGTTACAGATCTCATGCAACGGTCCCTGTCCTGGACCACAGAGCCACGCAGCAGAGGAATCTGTATCCGTCCTCCCCCGCCACAAGGCGACATAGCCCCCGCACACAGAGTCCCAAAAAGGAGGGATGGCAGGCTCCGTTGAAACAACCAGTCCGGCACTGCAGACCGCTCTGGGAGCAGAAGCCTGTCATTCCTCGAGTTTAGAGGTGGTCTTTACATCACCGCACACCCTACCCAGCACATTCTGCGTCCCAGTTTCAACCCTTTAATGCAAAGTCATCAATAAAGAAACCTTTGTAAAGTTACAGTGGAACATGTATTTTATTTTTAAACGTGTGTTGGAAGTGGGGGAAGCGGGGTGGAAGGGGTATGTAACTGCAGATGCTGGTCAACAGTAACTTGGTAAAGAAACAGGGGCAGGTTCAGCTTCTCTGTAAAGAAACTGAACAGTCACAGGTCACGCTGCTCGCTGGTACTTGAAGAGTTCCTTGTCGCTGTCCCAGGCGCCTGTATAGGGCTTCATGAGGCAGGGCATTAGCGGGTAGGCTGGGTCCCCAAGGATCACTATAGGCATCTGCACATCCCCAAGAGTTATTTTGTGGTCCGGGAAGAAACTACCTTCCTGCAGGCGTCTAAACAGAGCAGAGTTCCTGAAAACACGCGCGTCATGAACTTTGCCTGGCCACCTGACGTTGATGTTGGTAAAACGTCCCCCATGGTCCACCAGTGCTCGCAGCACCATTGAAAAGTAGCCCGATTTATCAGCAGCTGACTGTGGAAGAGGTGGACGATAAGGTGCGAGGAGTTGACAACGGCCATAAGTGCAGCGATGATCGCAGCGGGCTCCATGCTCGCAGTGCTGTGGCGTCCGCGCTGTCACTGACCAGAAAAGTGCGCTAACAGATTTCCCGCCGGCGCTTTCAGGGAGGGAGGGCGTGATTGACGGTTCAATGATGACAGTTACCCAAAACCACCCTCGACACATTTTTCCCCCAGCAGGCATTGGGGGGAAATCCCAGAATTCCAATGGGCAGCGGGGAGTGCGGGAACTGTGGGATAGCTTCCCACAGTGCACCGCTTCCAAATTCGACGCTGGCCCCGTTACTGTGGACTCACACAGTCGAATTAATGTTTTTAGTGTGGATACACAAATTCGACTTCGTAAGGTCGATTCCACAAATTCGACTTAAGTTGATTCGAAATAGTCTTGTAGTGTAGACATACCCTTAGAAATAAGACTGGATTTTGGATCGATCTCTTTTACTCTGTTATAATTTAGGGACTAAGTTGCACAGTAATATTCTCACACCTTCTAACACACCACTCCATAATTTACACACAAAGGTGCCTTCAAGTAATTAGTTATTTTGAGTACTCAGCTTGAGATACCATAAAAAGGGGCAGATCACAAGCCAGGTGCTCAATGTGTTCTAAAAACTGGGTCTCTTTAAAATGTTGCAAGTTGTGCAAACAAAAACAGGAGCATCCAGCCCAAATTACTTCTCAGGTTTGAACATTTAGACTTAAGAGCCCAATTCCACCCTCCCACAACCCGTTTATCCAGTTGTATTTGAGGACAAAATTTAGAAGAAGAAAGCCAAAGTTCCCAAACTGTAAATAGTAATAATACTAAAATAATAATAGGCTGTTATATAGCATATTACAGCTGAGCGTTACCTTTAGGGTCATCTAAAACTGAACCAAAGGCACTGATCACCACATCTGTTTTCAAACGGACAATCTGATCCTCATCTTCAATCCAGTGTCCAGCTTCAGCTTGCTCAGTTCTAACAAATTCCATAGCAACAATTCGTCCGCCTTTCACTACAACTTTCCGAGGCGAGAGGAAAGGCAGAAATTCACACTTTTCTTCTTTTGCAAGTTCCATCTGTGGAAAAAGAAAAGTCATACAAAGATTATGATGTCTTCATAGAAAGATTTTGATTCATGAAGTTTGCATATATTCCATATCTAGCAAAAAATATTGCTGTGTAGGGCTACAGTCTATTCTTGATACTTACTCCAAAGTCTCCAATGATATTGAGTGGATCAGCATACCCAGCTATGGAGAAGAGTATTAATTTTTCATATTTTCTCCTCTGTTACTCTGGATTTAGACTGGTGTGGTCCCTTTGATGTCAGTGGAATTACCCTATGTAACAAGGTATGTTGGTCTTTTAAGGACAGGTCTAGGTGAGCACAGATTCAGTAATGACTGCAGCCTAGATGAGGGGTAGGCCTGCACTGAATGCTAGGTACAAGTGGTAGTAAATTGGGGGCAGGGTAGGGTTTTGTCAATAATAAACTAAATTTTCTTCTGAAAAAATAATTTGACAAAATTTGTCAATGTTCCAACACATTTTTGAAACAAAGAATTATGGGAAAACACCTCCATTTCTTATAAACAAAAGATTTTGGTTAAAGAAAAATCAGTCTGAAATTTCCCCCCCTTTCTTACTTTTTCCAAAAATTGTTGGATTATTATCAGAAGGTGATCAACACTTTCTAAAAATCTGGCCTCTTCCAGTGTCTCAAAGTGTGCAACAGTAATGTCAGATGCTGAAACATTGTTTTCCTTCTGAAAGTAGGAAAAGTTGAGAAAGAGTAAGAAAATGTGGGAAAACCTAATTTTTATACCACCTTTATACTGTTTAAATAAGTAAACACCTATTTTAAACAGTAAAAGGCATGGAAAATAAGGTCTCTTCCAACTTCTTTAGTTTCTCCTCCCTGACATTTTTTTTAAATAATTTGTTGTTTTATAATACTGCAAAGAAACAAAATTAGAGCTTGAAATGAAACACTTGTGTTTCATTTTAAAATGTCAATTTGAAATTAAACACATTTTTTTGTTTAGCAAATTCCTCTGTATGTGTGTGTGTAGGGAGGAAATCAATATTTCTCTATTGAAATATTTTGAAAGAATGTAATTCCAGTGGAAATTTTTGTCAGAAAAAGATCCAATTTTCAGTCAACATCTAATGCAAGGGAAAGGAGAAGATAAAGAGAGACTCCCTTCCCACAGGAATGAAGACTCATAGATCCATATACTTTAAGACCAGAAGGGACCATCCTGATATGACCTCCTGCACATTGCAGGCCTCAGAACCTCACCCACCCACTCCTGCAATAGGCTCATCCTCTGTCTGAATTACTGAAATCCTCAAATCTTGATTTAAAGAGTTCAAGTTACAGAGAATCCACCATTTACTCTAGCTCAAGCCAGAATTGACCTAAACCCCCCCATGCTGCAGAGAAAGGGTGACATGGGAGACCAGAACTGCACACAGTACTCCAGATGAGGTCTCACCAGTGCCTTGTACAATGGTAATAACATTTCTCTATCTCTACTGAAAATACTTTGCCAGATGCATCCTTGGATTGCATTAGCCTTTTTTATGGCTGCATCACATTGGCATCTTACAGTAATCCTGTGATCCACCAATACACCCAGGTCTTTCTCCTCCTCTATCACTTCCATACGGTAAGTCTCCAGCTTATAGATATCATCAACAGGAATTTTTGCTAAGCGTATGACCCTGCACTTTGCACAATTAAACTTCATCCCCTTTCTATTATTCCAGTTTTCAAGGTCATCCAAATCTTCTTGTATGCTATTCCAGTGCTTTGTGTCATCAGAGAACTGTATTAGCACACTCCCACTTTTTGTGCCAAGATCATAAACAAAAATATTAAATAAGATTGGTCCCAAGACTGATTCCTAAGGAACTCTGCTGGAACCGCCCTCCAGCCTGATAATTCTTTCAGGTTTACCAGCAGTAATCTCCCCTTTAACCAGTTCCTTACCCATCATCTTTGGATTCTCATATTAATCACCAACTTCTCTAATTTAACTAATAATTTCCCATGTGGAACTGTATCAAATGCTTTACTGAAATCCAGGTAGTTTAGAACTACTGCATTTGCTATGTCTAGAAAATTGATTAGGTTGGTCTGGTACAATCTACCTTTTGTAAAACCTTGCTGTATTTTATACCAATTACCATTTACCTTTGTCTTTAATTACTCTCTCTTTCAAAATTTGTTCTAAGACCTTGCATACAATTGAGGCCAATTAATGAGCCTGTAGTTTCCCACATCACTTCCTCCCCCAACCCATTAAATATAGGTACTATATTTGAAATTCTCCAGTCAGGATTTGGCCCTGCATGATTATATGACAAATAATCTCTTCCATACCTGTGATATTCTACAACATTTCAGCATCTGGCAGTGTTTAAAATGTCAATAATGGCTATGCTTGATTAGGGGCAATTTTTACTTTATTAATTTCTAATCTGTAGTATGATTTAGTTAATAGGTATAATTACAGACTTTATGAATGACAACTCTAAAAAATACAAAGATTTGCACATACATTCACAAAGAGATCATGGGAGTCTGAATACTGATGAACTGAAAAACAGATCAGTACATGAATTACATTTTATATCAATAAGCTTTCTTTTTCTTTCTTTCTATTTTTTTTTAAAGAATGCCCCACCCCAATTTGACTGTTTGCTTCATGGCAAGGAAAACAGAAGTAAATTATGCACGTTGAGAAATTACGTTGCTTATTATGTACCGTCATCCTCTTTGCGTAACTATTAGGTCTCCAAAGATGTACACTTTCTCTTGAAAAGACAGGACCATTTTCACATAAATTCTATGACTGAGGTACATTACATGTCTCATTAGTATAAATTATGCAACAATCAAAAGTATGTGCCACATAGATTATAACCAAATAAGACCACCAAAATCTAATAATTAAAGACAAATGAAAACGGTTTCATAATAAAAAATGTTTATCAAAATCAAGTTAAGCATAGAAATCTATGCTAAATGCCATCGCTCACCAGCCTTTGATAGGCATAAAAAACACAAAGAATTTTAACTAACCTTTTTACATGTCTTTATACCTTCTTTGTCTGGATCACTGCAATTAATTAAGTGTGTTCCAGAACTGCACCTTTTTTGGGAAATGAGATTCCTGAAAAGTCACCAGTAATACTAGAATGGCCCATAATGATTCAGGTATGCCTCATCATTTGATATCTGGGCTGCATATGTGTGTTTAAACATTTCTACATATTTTAGAGTTTTAGGACCAAAATTTGCCCTCAGATACGCAAGCGCTACTTTCATTGACTTCACGGAGAATTGCACAAGCATAACTGAGGGCATAATTTGACACAGGCACAACATAAAATGAGCCTCAGACTTTGAATAAACATTTACAAATTTCAATTTCATTTTGATGAATTAAACCTTATGTAACAGTGTTTTAAGTGCTTTGCACAAGTTGGGCCTGTATAAATAACAATGATAATCAGTGTTCCATCTCATAAAATCAGTCTTGTTACTACTACAAAAACATTCTGATTGTTCAGTTTTACCTCCTCAGGGACAGCCCTGATATTAGTGAATCCCTTTCTGAAGACCACAAATACACGGCGAGCTCCACAGCGTAAAGCAGATGTTGCACAATCAAAAGCAGTGTCTCCTGCTCCAAGTACAATTACAGTTCCCTGTATCAATGGCAATGGAGAGTGACAGGCACACATTCCTGAATGATGAAAAGAAAACCCCATTTTCAAGTAGAGAACCATTTCTGCATGACAACTCAAAAGATACTTGTACTCAAAGCAGTGTAAAATTGCATCTTGCAGTTTCCAAGCATGGAATGTCACTATCAAATTATTCTGCTTCATTGAAAGACAGTTTTATTCCCACTTTTAAGATATGCTCATATACGTAATTTCATAGCCAGTACCCTTAGCAGCAATGCCTGCCCATCACGGAGGGTTATAATCTACAATACATTTTTAAGAATGTAGGCTCTGTCATACTGGATTCAATCAATTTGAGGTCATCATTCAAAAATTAAATTTTGACTACTTTCATCAGATTCATTATTCTCCTAAGTAAAAACCATTTTTATAGTTTATAAAGAGTGGCACTCTGTATTTTTCTAACAGCTTTTGATTTGTTTATTGCCCCATCTGATAATTTAATAATATTGGTCTCAGCCACATAAATTAAGTAACTTTTATAAAAGACTCTGAATATATCCTGATTATGGCATGGTTCTCATAAGCCATTCCCTATGGCAGCTGAACATGGTGCAGTAAGATTATTATTCTTACAATAATTTCTAGGGGACCTTGTTCTGAACTAAGTGCTTAATCTATATTGGTTTTCTACAGACTTTATTTGCAAAAAGAAACAGAGAGAATTAGGACTTTCTAAGTGTTCATTATCCAGGGTGCTCTATTTGATAATTCACTTATAAGAGATTCTTAAGTAAAACTAAAATGCATGTGCTCCATATATTGGATTGCACTTTAGCATCAATTTAAATGTAACTAACTCCTGATTAGACAAATTACAGTAATTTAAAAAAAATTATAGCATAAATAATATAAAGCTATAATCTCAATGAGTTGGTGATAGTTTCATTCAGAAGAGTTTGTGTTGACCATATAATCAGTGCTCTGTAAGTCTTAACTTCGTGCTATAACAGTTGTGAATTTTCACAGCAAGCGTGCAGAAGCACAAATATCAATTTCTTTCAAGAAAATAATACTTTAAATTTAAATTCACAAAAGAAGAACAAAGATATCCTGATCCCCAAAACCCTCTCCACTTGGAAAAGGTACCACAGACTGCAAGACTCGGTCATTTTTCCATGTGCCTATGGCATGGGGCTTTGATTACTTTACTATATCTATTTCTGTCTAGAATAATTTATCTCCAAAGTGAATTCAATCCGATGAAAGGTGGTAGATTGACAGCAATGGAAAATGAACTCCTTTATTTTATCAAAGAACAAGCACAATATCGGAGATGACAGTGCAAGGCATGCCTATGACACCATTCCAACATGCCTAGAAATACCACTTTGAATGAGCAAGAAGTTTAGTCACAATGCCATTCAGATCTTGGTTTCTCTCCCAGATAAGGCCCCAGTGCTGCAGATGACTCCACATGGGTGCAGAGATCTGCCCACACATAATGACTTGTAGGATTGGGGCCTAAAAGTTAATGGGGATACTCAGATGTATAAATCTTTGCAGGATTGGCGGCTTAAATGGGGGGCATGTGTAGATATTTGTATTTCACACACATTTATTTTAATGTGGAGGCCTATTTCTTGGAACCAATTTGAGGGAATATAAATTCATAAGCAATGGAGCTGAAAATTGAAAGAGTTTAGGTGGAGTGTTGCAAATAGGGAGAAAATATATATATCGTGGGGGAGTCTAATCACTGGAGAATTGTCATCTTGAAAATAAGAAGAAAAAATATTGTGTTAGGTGACTAAATATTATTTTCAAATTCTGTGTTTTAAATAGCATGAAGTGCTTACAGCCTTGGACAGGCACCAGAAAAAGCAATGTATATAAAACAGATGTAGGATTCCAAATACCTACAGAGTATTGATGAAAGTATTTTATAATGATCTGAGAAATTTGTCTGTTTCCTCAAAATTTATACTTAGTCTTTTCAAAATAAATCAAATAAAATTAATTTTATCTAGCAAATACAATATGCTCCTTCAGTGAGAGATGGCATTTTTAATGAACCTGCATCCCAATCTTGCAAACACGTATGTATGTGAGTAACTAAGTATACATGTCATCCCACTGAGTTCTGTATTGTATTTTAGAATATAAATCTGGGTATTTTATAACTGTTTCAAGGTAGTGGTTTTTATTTTTATATGGTTTTATTTTTATTAAATCAATAAATGCTTTATAGTTCTTCATCACATCTATTTTAAACCAAGACTTTCTCAACAATTTCCTTCCTCCAATCCCCGCACATTTTTGTTTCTACATTTATTTTCAGCTTAAGAAAATGGATAAAAGTAACCTATTTAACATAGCAGATGAGGATGGAATAGAGAAGGGATAAATCTTTATTTCTGCAACACTTCCACTTTGTACTAAAAAGGGTTAACATAAAATTTCACTTTTATAAGCAGAAAATAAAGTTCCTGCAACAGACCATTTGTGCAAGCTGTTTGTGGGAAACTGTGTTAAGAACATAAGAGCGGCCATACTGGGACAGACCAAAGGGCCATCTAGCCCAGTATCCTGTCCTCTGACAGTGGCCAATAGCAGGTACCCCAAAGGGAATGAACAGACAAGTTATCATCAAGTGATCCATGCTCTGTCACTTCAAGCAAAAAGAGGCTAGGGACACCATTCCTGCCATCCTGGCTAATAGCCATTGATGGACTTATCTTCCATGAATCTATCTACCTCCCTTTTGAACCCTATTATAGTATTGGCCTTCACAACCCCTCTGGCAAGGAGTTCCAGCAGCTGACAGTCCATTGCATGAATAAAACCACACTTTTTTGTGTTTGTTTTAAACCTGCTACCTATTAATTTCATTTGGTGGCCCCTTGTTCTTGAATTATGAGGAGGAGTAAATAACACTTACCTGGCAGGGGAGATACCATGATCACGAAGGTGGTTTTCCCAGGGTGAGGCTCATCCATTGCACTGCGGGTGTGCTGACCCCTGCAATTTCCCCAAATGCGGGAAACTCAACTGCATAACTTCCTTATTTAGTCTCTCTATACCACTCATGATTTTATAGACTTCTATCATAGTCCCCCTTAGTCAACTCTTTTCCAATCTGAAAAGTCCTAGTCTTATTAATCTCTCCTCATATGGAAGCCGTTCCATACCCCTAATCATTTTTGTTGCCCTTTTCTGAACCTTTTCCAATTCCAATATATCTTTTTTGAGATGGGGTGACCACATCTGCATGCAGTATTCAAGGTGTGGGCGTACCATGGATTTATATACAGGCAATATAGTATTTTCTGTCTTATCTATCCCTTTCTTGATGAGTCCCAACATTCTGTTTGCTTTCTTGACTGCCGCTGCACATTGAATGGATGATTTCAGAGAACTATCTACAATGACTCGAAGGTCTCTTTCTTGAGTGGTAACAGCTAATTTAGACCCCATCATTGTATATGTATAATTAGGATTATGTTTTCCAGTGTGCATGACTTTGCATTTATCAACATAAAATTTCATCTGCCATTTTATTGCCCAGGCACCCAGTTTTGCCAGATTCTTTTGTAGCTGTTCGCAGTCTGCCTGGGACTTAACTATCTTGAGTAGTTTTGTATCATCTGCAAATTTTGCCACCTCACTGTTTACCCCTCACTGTTTACCCCTTTTTCCAGTACAGATCCCTGGGGGACACCATTATTTACATCTCTCTATTCTGAAAACTGACCATTTATTCCTACCCTTTGTTTCCTATCTTTTACCAGTTACCAATCTATGAGAGAACCTTCCCTCTTATCCCATGACTGCTTATTTTGCTTACGAGCCTTTGGTGACGGACCTTGCCAAAGGCTTTCTGAAAATCTAAATACACTATATCCACTGGATTTCCTTTGTCCACATGCTTGTTGACCCCCTCAAAGAATTCTAGTAGAGTGGTGAGGCATGATTTCCCTTTACAAAACCATGTTGACTATTTCCCAACAAATTATGTTCATCTATGTGTCTGACAATTGTGTTCTTTATGATAGTTTCAACCAATTTGCCTGGTACTGAAGTGAGGCTTACTGGCCTGTAGTTGCCAGGGTCACCTCTGGAGCCCTTTTTAAAAATTCGCGTCACATTAGCTATCCTCCAGTCATTTGGTATAGAAGCTGATTTAAATGATAGGTTACAGATGACAGTTACTAGTCCTGCAATTTCACCTTTGACTTCCTTCAAAACTCTTTGGTGAATACTGTCAGGTCCTGGAGACTTATTACTGTTGAATTTATCAATTTGTTAAGTAAGCAGGCAGCCACTTTCAACACCATGTGAACTTTCTGAATGGTCTTCAGTTGCAGTTCCATGTAGAGCACATTGAACTGATCCGTTCTGTAGGTGATAATGGCATAACTATTGCATACAGATTGTACTGTATATAAGCCTGGATAACTGAATATAGAAACAATCATTTGACTAACACATGGTCATATACTGTAATGCCCAGTGTGAATTTATTTTTCAAGAGGACAATTCTTAATGTTTAAAAAGGCATAACACTACCCATAATCTATATAGACTAATGTTTCTCAAGGTTTCAAGTTGGCAACCCCTTATTTATCCTCAAAAGTTTTCATGACCACCTTACATTTACTAGAAAAGTGCATACAATGTATCAGTGATAATCATGATAAGCCTATGTAATTTATCCAAATATAATTTGACGTTAATATTTATAATTTAGTATATAATTATAGTAATTTATAATCTCTCTCCCTTGCTCCTCTCTAAATTTATTTCATTTTCTTTGTTGTAGAATTGTAATCAAATTTTCAATGACTTGCAGCCTCCCTGGTTGTCTTTTATCATCCCTAAGAGGGCTGCATCACAACGATCTAAACAATACATCCTTCTGCATCTACACATGCGCCTTTATTGGATGTACCACTGTACAAGTGTCTGTGTACTATGGAACTCCACTAAGTACTAATATAATTGCTAACCATCTATTGAACATGTTTTAAACAATACATTATATACACACACCTGGTTTACTTGCCATTGCTACCAGTGGTAGAAAGTCTTTAGATGTGTAGAAACCTTGGTCCATTCTTAATCCTTGGAATATACCATCTTTGTTTGGCTCTGGTAAACCTAATACATATAATTGTAAGCAGATCATTTAGAAAACTTCAAAGATTAAAAAACAAGAGTTAAGCAGGGCAAACAGTCTTAAAACCCACCAAAATACCAACAGTTTTATCAAACCAGGGGCCTTAGCAAAGCACCTTGCATCCGAAAATAACACCACGATGCTAACCAGTCAGTTTAATCAATTAGGAAGGGGCATAAGTACCAGAACTGCATATCTGCCCTGAGCATATGTGTACATCATCATCAGTGGCTGTTCTTGATTTATTTTCAGGAACCTGCAAGTTCTTATTGGTCTTTATTTATTTATGGCTATTAATAACATAGTTGTACAGCAACAGTATGTGATAAGGTAGAGAGACTTCATAATTAAACCAAAAGATTGCAAAGGATGTCTTTCCATTTCTGTGCAGCTGGGTAGCAGAGAAAATGGATTAGATGGCATGGGAATTAGGAAGTTATTTTTCATCCAAATTGAATGAAATAACATGACATTTTCAACAAAAGTCTGGACTTTTATATCTAAACAGGAAACAAATTAACAAAATACTCTCTAATACATTAACTTTTAAAATCATTAGATAATTGAGGTATCTAATTGTCAAATAATTAGTAATTATATAGTATAAAAAATTCAAACAAAATATGTTTTCATTGGAAAGTACTGACTCATAAAAACTGAAACTTTTCATGGGGAAAAGTTGATTTTGATCAATTTCCCAATTTGAAAAAAGAACTGGGGGGCAGCGGGGGGTGGGGGAGGAGGGAAACGGGAGTTGCCTCTTCACTGTTCATGCCTTTTTCCAAATCATTTATGAATATGCTGAATAGCACTGGTCCCAGTACAGATTCTTGGGGGACCCTGCTCTTTACCTCTCTCCACTAAGAAAACTGACAATTTAGTCCTATCCTTTGTTTCCTATCTTTTAATCATTTACTGATCTATGAGAGGACCTCCCAGGACTGCTTATTATCTCATGACTGCTTACTTTGCTTAAGAGCCTTTGGTGAGGGGCCTTGTCAAATGTTTACTGAAAGTCCAAGTTGCAACATTACCCAGGGTACAATCTGGACTGGTGAACAGTTGTTAGTACCTTGTATAATGGTACTAACACTGTCTTGTCTGGGAATACCTTGTCTGATGCATCCTAGGACTGCATTAGCCCTTTTCATGGTCATATCACATTGATGGCTCATAGTCATTCTGTGATCAAACAATACATTCAGGTCTTTCTCCTCCTCTGTCGCTCCCAACTGACAAGTCCCCAGCTTATAGCTTGTTGTTAGTCCCAAAATGCATGACCTTGCACTTTGCACTATTAAATTTGATCCCATTTCTATTATTCTAGTTTACAATGTCATCCAGATCTTCTTGTATGATATTCCAGTCCTCCTCTGTATTGATTATACTTCCCTTCTTTGTGTCATCCACAAATTTTATTAGCGCACACTCACTTTTTGTGAGACGGTCAGTAATAAAAATGTTAAATAAGACTGGTCCCAAGACCGATCCCTGAGGACCTCCAGTAATAACCTCCCTCCAGCCATTATATGACCCACTGTAGTATTCCCTTTAACTAGTTCCTTATCCATCTTTCAATTCTCATATTAATATGGGGTGCCCTTACACTGCTTTGCTGTGAGAGCAACCACTCCTGGCCTGGCTCACAGACAGCCTCTAACATGTAAACTACTCTGATCTGATGTATATCAGTGCTTCTAGCCACCCAATCCTAAATTATATTACAGAGTGACACCAGCAAATTCCCAGTTCCAGACTTGTCCCCAGAAATGTGTGTCATGTACTATCCAGTACCCTCCTCGACAACACAAGCTCATAGAAAGTCAGTCATTTCATTAATAAAAATGATATGCACAAACCTTGTTATTTCAAATGAAGTTTCTCAAACACTTCAATGCAAGCACACACTGGTTTAGATAAAACAAAAGTTTATTCGCTACAGAAAGATGGATTTTAAGTGATTAAAATTAATGAGGCACAAAAGTCAGAATTGGTTACAAAGAAATACAAGGTAAAATGCAAACTAATACCTAATTTAACAAGCTAAGTGAGCTTAAAGCAAAAATTTCTCTCACCATACGCTTGCCACAGTCTGGCTGGATTACTTCAGCCAAGAACCACGCCCCCAGTTCAATGATGGTTCCTTTGTCTTTCAAATGTCGATGCCATGAGTAGAGATGAGTGGAGAGAGGTAATTTGGGGCCTCTGTTCCTAATTTTTTTTATTACTTTTCCTCCTCTTTGAGGATCCTCTCCACCTGAGGTGCAGGTGACAACCAGTCTGTTCCTTTGCCAAGATGTAAATTACTCACTCACACCCTTCTTTCTGCAAATGAATGGCCACTTAATCAAGTGATAGTCCATTTGACTTTGTTGACACTTGGCTGAGTCATCAGTTTGCCTTTTGTCTCCAAGGAACTGATTTGTGCTGCTTCCCCAGATTTGGAATATGCCTTAATAATATCATACAACAGAATCTTATAACTTTACAAACAAGGTTGCCACACATTTTACCAGGACAATAATGATCAGCAAACTATGAATTTTCAAACGATACCTCTCAAGGCATACTTTGTACATAATTTATCATAGTCTTGTAAAAGTGGTCAACATAGGGGTACAGTCTGTCACACAAGTACATTATATCCACTATATCATCGTTGTCCACATGTTTCTTGACATCCTCGGAGAACTCTAACAGATTGGTGAGGCATGATTTCCCTTTAAAAAAGCAGTGTTGGCTCTTCCCCAAAGTATTGTGATCATTTGTGTTTCTATTCATTCTGTTCTTAACTATAGTTTCAAACAATTTGCCTGGTACTGGAGTTAGGGTTTAATGGCCTGTAATTGCCAGAATCACCTCTGGATCCTTTTTTAAAAATCGGCATTAAAATAGTTATCCTCCAGTCATCTGGTACAGGGGATGATTTAAGTGATAGGTAACACACCATAGTTTGTGGTTCTGTAATTTCTTATCCGAGTTCCTTCAGATTTAGTCCTGATGACTTATTACTGTTTAATTTATCAGTTTGTTCCAAAACCTCCTTTACTCACACCTCAATCTGGGACAGTTCATCAGATGTCACCTAAAAAGAACGGCTGAAGTCTGGAAACCTCCCTCACATCCTCTGCAGTGAAGACCGATGCAAAGAATTCATTTTGTTTCTCTGCAAGAGCCTTGTCTTCCTTTAGTGCTCCTTTAGCACCTCAATCATCCAGTGGGCCCTACTACTGTTTGGCAGGCTTCTTGCTTCCAATGTACTTACAAAAACTTTTGCTCTTAGTTTGTGTGTCTTTTTGCTCTTCAATTTCTTTTTTGGCACGATTCATGATTTTTGAACACTTGGAGCTGGGAATACTACATGTCTATAGCTAGATGTTGAGAAAAATCAGGTAAGGAAATACTTGTGCAAATTCAGGGTATAGCAGATTATAACCCCTGAAAATCATACTTCCTCTGACAGTAAGAACATTTGCTAATGAACAATGAATAAGGGATAGGCGGAGGTGCTGCCAGTTAATTGGTGTGTATTTATTAAGAGTATGTAAAATATGTATATGAAATGGTCCAAAAATTGTACAGATCGTGATTGCTCTCTTTCTCCCCTGCTATCCATACGTTGTTTTATCATTCTAAAATGGGTACCACAATAAGCAGCCCTACAGCACTGCACTCTCCTCTCTCTAACTCTCAGTGCTTAAGCCTCTGCCCAAAAGACTGAGGAGAGAGTTGAGAGAGAGATTTGAGCCACTGCTGCTACTGGGATTTACACTACCAGAGGTGACATTCCAACCTTAATCTGTGTGCAAAACTCATTGACATTAGCATGAGTTCCAGTATGAATTAAAGGTAATATGTGGCCCTAATTTTCCTCCCCCCAACCTTCAAAAATGAAAACAATACTCTCCCCAAACCAAAAGAACTTTCATCCCTTTTTACCTGTACAGTCTCTCTCTGTAACTGATCTTGATTTTACCCCTATTAAAGTTGGTGACATAACTCCCACTAATCTTAAGAGGATCAAAATCAGGCCAAGAGTCTCATGCTAATGGGCCAGATTCACTGCTGGTGCAATATCACTGAAACCAATATGACTGGATCAAGGATGAATTTGGTCCAAGATCTTTTATGCTGACTACCGTGATAACAAAACAGAATACCAGGGATCTACTGCTTACAATTCATTTTATTGTTATTTGCATAAGATGCATTTTCTTTTCACAGACAAATCTAAGAAAACCACATTTATACTATTTACATTTGAAGGAAATGCTAAGGGATTTCCCCTCACATGCTCACATATGTCTGGCACAGTTACAAGCCCTTTGCTATGTTTTCACACTGGCTGTACTGGATTCTAAGATATAAACTTTCTCATTGGTGTTTGCCATGGTAACGATTGCAGATACTTCAAGTAAACAAGAAGGAGATCAACTACCATCAAGTACTTCACACAGCCAGTAGCCACCCATGAGAGAGACTTTATATGGAGAGAAAGAGAGAGAGAGAAATACAAGAACCAATACCCACCCTGCAGAGATACCCTTCAGTAATAAACTGTCACCTAACAGAAATACACTTTAGAGAGAGATCAAATATTGATAAATAGCCAGTAGCCACTCAGGAAAGACAATTTGGAGAAATACAGTTACATAGAAGAAATATAGTTTAGAGCAAAAGAGTCACATAGGAAAGATACAATTTGGGGAAAAAACAAACAGTCACCAATGATAGATACAATTCAGGGTAAAGAACTATCCAGGGGAGAGAGGATTTGGAGACACTATCCACCCAGGAGAAATAGTCTTTGAAGATGCATTAAAGAGATCCTTTAGAGCAATGATATTCAGACCTCAGTGGTTCAGAAGCCAAATTAGCAATCAACATTAACCAAAAGAGCCACAGTAGTGTGAATTCATTGGCTATATATTATTCTCACAGCAAAATGACTGATGAAGTATTATTTTATCAACTACAATTGGTTAATAACATAGTAAAATCATCCTGATTGGTTAATAACTTAGACTGACACACTTAAATCACATAGTGTTTTAATATCATGTGCTGCAGGAGACACACTGAAGAGACACTTGTGGCTCACAAGCCTCAGTCTGACTATCACTCACACTTTACTGATACTGATGCACAATAGCCAGCAGCCACCCAGGAAGTATACACTACAGAACTACATAAACGACAGAGGCTCTAGTGAGTATATTCTGGCCTCTCAAAATCCACCGAGTAAGCCATCAAAGAGACCCTTTTGTTCAGTATTTGGTATTCCCTGATCATAAGCAATCATTCATCTCCAAATCTCCTGCCTGTAACATAAACCAATAACTTAGCCACTTCCCATTGCTGCACTGAGGAATACTACTTCTAGGGGAGTTTCTGGAGGAAAACTGCTGTGTACTCTCATGCTTGGCAGTGGTAAAGTTGGGTGGAGATGGGAGATTAGGGGGCACAAAAGCACTGTTCAGTGTCAGATATCTTGAATATTATTTTACTTTTATTTCCTTTGAATTGTTACATAAATTGTTAAAGACATTTCAGTTAAATTCTCCTCTGCTTTTCATTGTGGAGCTTTGGACAGCAACAGTTTACTTAATTGTCAAGAACCCTTTTTTTAATTAAAAATTGGCAAATTCATGGAGGGGGGGCTTTTGGGAGGAATAAAATGGTTTGCTTTTCCATGGCACCAGACTTGCATGAACTTTTGGATTAACGCTGCAAGCCAGTTGCCTCTCCATGGCTAAGGGACAAGGCATTGTGTTTGCAGAACTGGCAGAGTGGATGCTTTACCCACCCCCACTTCTCCTGGCTTCTGCAGAGTGGCTCACCACAGGGAAGAGGACAGCCACCAAGGACTGGGAATGATACAAAATATTTGAAATGGTCACAGGGTGAATGGACCACTCTGACTTTTCATGGACAAACGGTTCCCTTTCCCTTACTAGAATAAGGTGAGCCACACCAACCACATCCACTGCCTTTCCACGTAGCTCCCATTCATAAGGGGAAGGAAAAGATGGGACTTTGGAGAGTGGGGGGTTGGGGTTTTGCAAAACCATAAATGTCATTAAACTGTTCTTCCCGTACCTGGGCCTTTAAAAACCTACCCTGCACTCTCTCCCTCCGTCTCACCCATTTTGTGTGGCCCAAGGACTGCCACTGTCAGCATGGGCTGAGAAAAGCACAGATACAGGGGCACAGTGATGGCTCGTTAATACTCTGTTATAGCTTCCACTAAATGTTTTATAATGTTTCATGGGATTTCAATAAAATCATTGATTTGCAGACGTATCTTGCTCAGGGACCAGGCTGAGGTGGCATGAGGGTGGATGTGGTGAGGGGGCCGGCTTCAGGCATGTATTACTAGAGCCAGATGGGGGTGTGGGGGTGCACCCTAACTTACCAACCTCAGATTCCAGTTCCTGCCACAGCTTAGGATCCTTCTAAAATGACTCCTTGGGGGGGGGGGGATGGATTTCTGAACCGGGTCTGCCAGGTAGAGGTATCGAGTAACATGCTCCTCTTCCTCTGGGTCTCTCCTGGCTTCCTCTAAAGTCCCTGTTGCCTCCCTGACCCTCAGCTGTGTCCTGTCATATGATGAGACTGGTGGGGTTGGGGGGGGTGTCGGAATTCAGGTTCAGTACTCATGGCCATGGAGAGCACCCAGTCCACGTAAGGTCATATGCTAGATCCCCACCAGGAGTGACTGAGTCCTTCACTCTCTAGTACAGGTGCCTGGGGTGCTTCATGTGCTCCCAGCACTAGGATGGAGTCTGGTGAATGTCTGTCTCCTATAGCCCTCTGTGAAATCTCCGGGTACAGGAGACTGTTTCTGCTGGTACAGACAAAGTCGGGAGAACAGCGTACTCTGACCATGCACTGATTAGCACCCAGATGTGCTCCAGAGACCAGGCAGCAGTTCTTTAAGCATAGTCCATGATTGCTGGGGCTGATCAATATAGTTCAAGGGAGAACTGAAAATGCTCAGCACTGGTTGCCAGTACTGCTGGGAATGGAGGATCAGAGATCTTTGGGTAAAGGACAGGCAACAAAGGGATCAATGCATTGTGGAACTGATGCTGGAAGACTATTGATATTCATGACCTGATACATGCCCCTTGCTGCCATCCACACTGCACTGGGTTCAAGGTAGAGGCATGTATGTACCCACATCCCTCAAGGATGCTAGCTTTCACACACTAGGCTATCCTTCTGGAACTTGCTCCAGGAATTTAGATGCGGACAGTAGGGGGATTATGGCACAACACCACACATGTAACCTTGTACACTCACAAGCAAAGACACACCCTCAGCCAGGTCTTTAAAAAAAAATGCTGCTGTTACTGCTGCAATTACTGCCCAGGCCTGGTAGGAAAACTAAAAGGGAGAGGAGGCTGTGGCAAAGAGGTACAGCATACATCTCTCTCCCACTCGGATTAAATTCCCTCTCCCCTTCTAGGCCTGCATTCGTTGTTTGGGTTACTTAAATCTGGTACGTTCAGCCAGATTTACAGGTGTGTATGAACTTCTCAACCAGTTCTAATAACTGACACACAAAATAAGCCTTATTCCATGATAAGGGTCAAATATAAACAAAAGCTGGAGTTAAAGTTTTAAATATATATCAGTAGCCTAACGGGAGGGCTTTTTTAAAAAAATCCAAACATGGAAAAGTCAGAAAATTCAGAGTTAAGGTTATATTTTAAAAACATCTTAAACACTGGTAAGTAAGTTAGTGAGGTTGCCCAATACCTTCTATTATAAGTCCGTTTTCCGTTGCTTATAACTCTGTCAAACATTGACCTTTTGGGATAAAATTTTCCATGGTGGGTGTTTGCTTCAGAATGAATTACTTTTGGAAAACGTCAGTCAAGAATGAGGCTAGGAATAAACACATTGTTTTGCCCATGTTAAAAAATTCTGACCACCTTTTTGTTGAAATGTGTTAGCACCTCATTCTCTGGAGCAAGACCTGAAATCTGGCAGGGTGTGGCCTTTGCATCAGGAAAATCAACCCAGATTTGGCCACATTATAAACCTCTGAAAATTGCAGCTTGTATATAGTCAGTAGAGAAATCTTTGATTTTAGCAGTTATATCCCCAAAGATTCCATCCTCACTATCACTCTTCTTCCCCTCTTAAAATGATTTATTAGGCTAGATGAATAAATGACATACCTCCTATAGGGAGCATCCATATACCTATTTTTTTCTGCTGAAAAGAGCCTTTTTGAATTAACCGAAGACACCTATGTTTCCACTCTGTCCCTAACTTTTTATGCACTCAGCTCTCTCATTGGCCTCTCATACTTCTATATCAAATACCTCTGCTTAGGGTGACCAGATGTCCCAGTTTTATAGGGACAGTCCTGATATTTGGGGCTTTTGCTTATATAGGCTCCTATTACCCCCTACCCCCATCCCGATTTCTCACACTTGCTGTCTGGTCACCCTACCTCTGCTTGATAAAGTTCTCCGTTTGCCAGGAAATTGACAGACACTGGTACTGTATGATCACCAAACAGCAAAGATGCACGACAGAGAAGAATATATAAATATTTTTTTTAAAAATCCTATAAATATCCTTTATTATTTTTGAATGCTCTATTCCTCTTCAACATGTCTGGGTTCTGATCAGAGGAAAAGGAGATAAAAAAATCTATGCACAAAAATCTGTTTTATTCTATGTCACTGAGCAAACTGTATTACAAGTTTTAAGTACATTAAAGTACGACCTTAACAGATAATATTAAAACAGTAGCTTTTCATAACTGTCCAAAACTTAGTTTTCCCTAGACATAAGATCCATATCTGTATTCAGTTTTGCATGCTCAACCTATTTGTTTACATCAGTTTATGATGAACAGGATTAAGTACTGATAATTTTGCTGTCAATCCATCAATGTTAAACAATGGTTTAGATTTTGAACTATTCTAAAATGCAACATTATACTACTGCTTACTCCAACTGTAGAACACTACTTATTATACTAATGCTCTATTAAAATTCATTCTAACACAACCACCGGAATAATATTCAACAAAAAGCCACTGGTATCTAAAGAGTTACTCACTGTATATTTTTAAAGGCTTAATCCTGAGAAATGCAATTCCCAATAAAGTTGCGGGTGCTCTGCAGGTGCTCCACATCTCTCGAGGTCAGGCCATTAGTGATTAGCACATTAGTAAATACTTTTGAGGCTTATATTTTTAAAGGATCTTTCTCTTTTCTCCTGGAGAAGGCTTCTTTATGGTGGCAGCTTTGTTACTTCCTGTTGTGCAGTTCAATAGAGTACGTTTTTAGGTGCCTGATTTTTTTTGTTTGTTATGTATGTTGATGGAGATAAGTGTTTTAATTACTTTTTTAATGTCTATGCTTTTGTAGTTTTCTCCTCTCCCCCTTTTATTTCCTGCTGTTGAGATTACTGCCTCATCTCCACAGCAGGTGGCTCTTTCAAATTTGTTTCCTTTGTAAGCCTGGTAGATTTATTTTGTAATATAACTGCTTTTTTTTACTGTTTTTTATTAATGATTTCTTTACTCTGGGATAGGGTATACTTGCCCAGTCCTAAAGAGTAATTCCCTAATGATAGCTGAGGGCTTTGTTAATTAAAAAAAAAATAGAAAAGTGGGGGGAGGGGAAGGAAATCACTACAAGGCACCTGGGTTACAGAGGAACTACTTATATAGGATTGGGATGGGGAGTCCCCCCCCCCTTCATTCCAGGTGGGAGAGCAGTGCACAAGGAGCCTGAGAGAAGTCCCTCATGCCAGGTAAAGCTGAGCACCTCACAGTGTGTGGGGGAATGGGACCCTACCTCATAACCTGCCTTCCAGGCACGTCACATTAATGCATAAACGCTGAACTGTAGCACGTGTGCATTGGCCACACTGAAGCCTGTTGTGTGGCAGCTGCTGCCTGAGCCCAACAAACTTGGCGGGGATGCACAGATGGATGGAGGCCCAGGGGAGGAGGTGGATGCAAATGTAGAGAGCAATGGGGCCTCTGAGGAGTGTGTACACAGGCAGAGGGAGGTGCCCTGGTATGTGTGTATGTACCCACATGTGCATACAGATGTGTGTGCACAAGGATGGTTTTGTGTGTGCACAGGGACAGTGCCCCCCAGGCTGTGGGGTGTATAGAGAGAATTTGGTTTTGGATTCCTAATTAGTTTTGGTCATCACATTGCTATCATCAACCATGGACATCACTTCCAAACAGACAACGATGCACTCTGTCAACTTACTGTTCTCCATTTACCTGCCTGTCTTAACTAAACAAACTGGCTGGTGAGAAAAGAGCTTCCTGCTATTTAGTGCATCAGAGTCAAGTCCTTCTGGGAAAAATAGTCTTTGTTTTATATCCTTGATTAACATTCTCCTTAGCCTCACAGCAAAAGGCAGATAGCTTTGAGGCATCTTGACCCTCAAACTTTCTTTTCCCACTCTGCTGCCATTCACAAACAGCAGTCCTAAATTTTCCCCTGACCCAAGCATATTCTTGGGTGCTTTCTTGAATCAGTTCTCTTCTCAGCATGGTCATGAGGGATTGGCATATATAAACTATAATTGTGAGGATGACTATATCAGGCAACTATGCAGGATGGGAGTGTTCTGTACCTTGGTCAATTTCATCAGAAAGGTTGCGGAAGTACAGAACTAGAACTTTAAATATTTTGTCTAAATGGAAATTAAGTTGTTACAGGTTTCCTTGAATAATCAAGTGCGTTCCTCCATCAATAGTTGCCAGTTTGGCAATTTTGTTGTAGTAAACCCATATGACTTGTTATTAAAATATACAAAATAATCACAAAAATGTTCCTGAAATAGACTAATTTTTACATTTTATCCTTCAAAAATTGAAGAGCATCCAGAGTCTACATGGCCCCTTTTGAAAGTTGCTCCCCTCCCAACCCCCCATTGAAATGTGAAACACCACCACTGTTGGGTTAGCATTTTCTTACATTCAAATCAGAATGCATGTGAAGTAGAGTATGTGAAGGAAGATGTCATATGTTTATTAATGAGAATTAGTGTAGACTTAGTGTTAAAGCAAACACTAAGTAGTAAGTTAAACAACAATATATGGGTTGAGGGCTCTCTCAAAGTCTGCATAAGTACTGTAATCTAATTTTAAAATTCTGAAATTTACAGGCCTCATGCAGAAACTATTATTCACCTTGAACCAGAAACTTGCATCTGGACCCCTTTGAATTTCATTGTAAGAGCAGGACAGAAGTGGAAACAGATCTGAATCCCCAAACCATGGACTGGATCAAAATCCCAAAGGAGCTTCTTGTTCAGTTTCAGTTCAGATGGGGCCATAAGTTCACAGGAGCAGATTCATCGGAAACTAGAGATGGGTGGAGCAGGCAATGTTTAGATGTAAACTATGTTTCTGTTACAGTTTGGAGTTAAAACAAATCAGGGCACAAGTTTAGATTTGGATTAAACAACACTGAATTCTCATGAGCTGTCATGGAAATGTGCCACACAATGTTGGAAATCTTCTAAGAAAACCTTGCTGTCACAAGACTTCCTCAGTTGTGGGCTGACATGTCACAAGGACAACTCATAACATTTTAGCATCATGAAATCTAAAACTACCCCCGCACCCCAGTCTTAATTTGGCTTCAAATATATCCTTACATAAATCTACCATGGCCTCCACAGCCCATCTCTAGTTTTTTTTTTGGGGGGTGGGGGCTGTTAATGCCACTGCTGTCAGCATATTGGACTTGGTCCTGCAGTCGAAACTTCGCCTGAATAACAACAGTGTATGAATTAAGGAAACTTTATGGGAACTTTAAAAATAACATTGTAGGGCAACAGGATCAGACAAAATTTTCAAAACTGACTAGATAATTTTGAATACTTTCATTTTTGAGTGCTAGCACTTTAAAAAGGCCCTGATTTTCAGGAAGTGCTGAGCACATGCCCTCTAAAAATCAGGTCCCTTTAAAGATGTCTTAAACTTGACCTTCCAAAAACTTGAAGCACTCAAAATCACTAGACATTTTGAAAATATTGTTCTTCAATCTTTAAAAGAACCATCTGAAGAAAGGCTATCAAGCCTGAGATAGTCACAGATGCAGTCTCCCTAAAATAAGTGTTTCTTCTTAAGTGAAATGCTGATGTTTAATATTACGTGTCACAGGGTCCACTCACTGCAAGCAGTGCCTCCTTCTGGCCATCCTGGGGATTAGGTCTGCCAGCATGTGCTCTCCCTCTGGTATGTCTTCTCTTGCTCTGCTGCCTCATTAACTCCTGAGTCTGCAGTTTCCTCTCTGTGGCTTGACCCTCTGGCCAGGTCACTAAAGTCAACTCCTTCTGGGTAATTCAGTCTTTCCAGACCTACTGTCTGGCTAGTGCCTCCAATGCTCATGCTACTTCCCCAGTTGTGAGTAGGGGAAGCTAGGCCCACCCTCTACTCAGGATTCCAGTCCAGGGACCCTCAGCTAAGCAATTCCGGGCTTTCCTCTCTTAGCCTTCACTGCACCTTCCCTGGACTGGGGGGTTTCCTACCACACCTGGTTCCCCTTCTTACTCTGGATGTATCAGCTCCAATCCCTCCTCCCAGCAAGTGACTGGTACCTGCTTTTCTGCAGCCTTCTGCAGGAGCCCCCAAATACTCCTCCCTCTTCCTGGAGAGTAACTACCCTTTTTCAGTAGGGACATCCAGCTACTTGACTTTATATAGGCCCTGCCTGTACCTGCACAAGGGAGCCTGTCCTTAATCCCTACTTGCTGCCTAATTAGCTGATTGGGCCCACCTGACCTAATTCAGCTTTTGCAGGTCTAGTGTGGGAAGTACACCCCATCACATATGTATTTGAAGTAAGGTTCAAGCCAAGGATGCTAGTAAATTAAACAGTAGGCTCTGAAAAAGGGTTTGCAGGAACAGAAAGGCTTCTATGAAGTAAGCCTCATTCACACTGAATGATGAATGCGGGAATTCTGCCTAGTATTGTTTATGGCAGGACTAAAAGAGCTGAAACAATTTGCTATGTTTCTTGATTTGCTGAATCTGAGACTTCTACAAGTTGTAATACAGAGTAACTGAAGAAACATCGGCTCTAAAAAATAAAGTGGAAGATTGCTGCAAACCTTTCTTATGTCATCTTAGCAAAGTTATATATTGGGTACAAATCTGAAAAGGTCACAAAGGAAAATGAGTTTAATGATCTCAGCTTGGGGCCAAGGTCAGCCCTAGTGTAAGCATGTGCATCTCCACTGAAGGAAACAGCGCTAGCTTCACTCTGATTATTCTAGGGTTTAATTTGACTTTTAGTCCCTATTGGATAGTTGGTCACTTCACACAAGCTGTCACCACTGATGAGCTTGTTGGCATAGCATGAGTGCTTCAGTTAAAGATCTGAGACACCAAAGCTGTCAGGTTCCTTTCTCTCTCCCCACTAAGTACACCAAAGGAAAGACATGGGCGGGGAGGGGGGCTGCATTTCCTAGAGACACCTGCCAGATGTTATTTATCTGTGGGATGTGCTATACCACACTGGAGGAGCCTCTACTGGCCACAGTTCCTCCTGTTATTCAGTACATTGTGCATAGGTGAAGTAGGCAGAAAGGCAGTAAAATCAGTCCCCTGGTGACTGTCTTTCAGCTGTCTAGAGAGAGACCCCAAAACCATGCACCAAATGCTCTGGAGAAGCATCCGGGTCCCTTTGGCAGGAAGGACATTTGATGTTATATGGCAAGTCTGAACATGTATGGGTGAAATTAAAGTACAGTCGAACCCATTTATCTCGACCTCGGTTAACTTGCCAATCGTATTAAGTCGACGTTTTAGAAGTGGAACCGCCAAATTCTCTCTTTGTCTTAGCATTTTCTCATCGGTTATGTCGGTTCTTTTATGTCGTTGTACCCTAATATCTCGAGCACAAAAGAGGGCCAAATTTGCCACTTAACGTCCGTTATCTCAATCCCCATGACCAATCGTGCGTCTTATATATTAGTATATAAATAAAAATGATCGTACTTGGTTCACTGCGCATGTGCTGAGTTCACGTAGCACGTGATCACGGTCCGTATGGTCGTTCACTCCCATGCCAGTTCACTCACTCTTGTTGATCTTGTCTGAAGGATAACATGCTGTAGCTATTCTGTTTATTTTTTCCCTTCTAAAAATGTCTGGAGATGTTAAGAGAAAACTGGACAATCAGTCAATAGAGAAAAAGTATGAAATCATACTGCAGCTAGAAAAAGGAACAAAACCGGCAGACCTTAGTCGTCAGCATGGCATTCCAGCAAACACCATTTCAGGATGGAAAAAGAAGGCCGACGTGATAAAGCAAATGTACGAGAAGTCTGTCTTTGATCCAGCAAGAAAAAAACTTAGAGTGGCTGAGCACAAAGATGTCGACGATGCACTGTTTCAATGGTTCACAAATACGCGAGCAACAAACCTTCCTGTCAATGGTCCCTTGCTGATGGAGAAGGCGGACATCCTTGCTGCAAAGCTAGGACACCCTGACTTTAAAGCAAGTCAGGGGTGGGTGGATCGTTTCAAAAAGAGGCACAACATTGTCTTCAAAGCAATTTGTGGAGAGAGCGCTGCGGTTCAACAGGAACAAGTGGATTCATGGCTGAAGACTCAAATGCGCACAATTTTGGATACCTATGAGACTCGGAACATTTTTAATGCTGATGAAACTGGGGTGTTTTGGAAATGCCTTCCAGACAAGACTATGGCGTTTCGTGGGGAGGCTTGTCACGGTGGAAAAAAGTCGAAGGATCGACTTACAGTGCTAGTTGCTGCTAACATGGATGGAAGCCAAAAACTCCCGCTGTACGTTATAGGAAAGTCCAAGAATCCCAGATGCTTTAAGCAGACCAAAGTTCTCCAATGTGATTACGATGGCCAGCCAAGCGCCTGGATCACAGGAGATCTATTCAGTGCATGGGTGAAAAAGTGGGACAGGAAGTTCCAAGCAGAGAAAAGGAAGGTGGCACTGATCGTGGACAACTGTAGAGCTCATCCGGATGTTCCTGGTCTCAAGGCCATTAAGATCTTTTACCTCCCACCTAACACAACGAGTAAGCTCCAACCAATGGACCAGGGGATAATCCAAGTGCTTAAGGTGTACTACAGGAAAATGTTGATGTGCCAATACCTGCTCCATGATGAAAAGAAGGCACAGTACACCCCTTCCCTTCTAGATGCAATGAACTTCCTGAGATCAGCCTGGAATGACGTGAAGAAGGAAACAATCTCAAACTGCTGGATGCACTGCGTCATTCAGGATATTTCCGATGATGAGTTTCAGGCACAGTGCCGTGCAGCCGCAGAAGAACTCGCGGAAGTGGCGGGAAAATCAAGCCTTACAGATGCTATCTTGGAAGAAGAGGCACAGGAGTTAGCCATCACTGTCCAGGAATTCCGAGATTACATAGAAATCGACAAAGACGTCGTTACTGATGGCGTGATCACAGATGAAGACATTGTATCAAGTGTGCAGTCAGCACAGGCAAGCACATCTGCATGCGGCAATGACAAAGAAGATGAAGAAGATGCGGACGAAGATTTGGAACCAATTCCCTCAGCTGGTGAGGTGGTAGAAATGCTACAGAAAATTCGACGGTATGGTTCTTTTGTAGGAGATGAAACTGTTTTAGACAGCATAAATAATATTGAAGCATTTGTTTTCAAGCAGACTGTTAAAGCCAAAAAGCAACAAAGCATTTTAGACTTTGTAAAGAAACCATAGTAACCGCGTGTACGATACTTTTCAGAGCTGTGTCAGAGTGAAATGACACGCGAATTTAATTTTGACACTGGTTAGCTTTTTGTAAAAACGAACTATACCCCGCACGTTTTTTGTGATTTTGTGATTTTGTGAGCGATCTTTGTGTTTGCAATGTTGGAGAATATAATAAAGGTTTGTATCGAGAATCGACGGTGGTTTGTATTGTATACTGGTAAATCTCTGCTGTTAGTTGGTGCACATATGCCTTTTGTTGTTAGCAAACATGTATGTACATTTTTATAGCATGCCGATCGCTTCATCTCATTTATTAACGCACATCATGTACATAAAGAAATTTCAAGCACATGTTAATATATTGCCGCCATATTGGTTTTCGTTTATCTCGATCATCGGTTATCTCGACGCTTTTTGGCAAACCCCTAGGCCGGCAACATAACCGGGTTCAACTGTATATAAAATGAGGGTGGGGACGGGGATTCAGGAGTAGCATTCTGTCCAAAAGCAGTAGAGTGGAAATCACGAAGGGGAAATTCTGGAAAAAATCCAACTTCTTTTTATTGCTGGCTGATCTACTTCAAAAACAGCATACCAATGCACCTTTCCCAATTTATACGGATCAATACTGGCACATGGAAGTGATCTAAGTGAATGGGAATCTGCATCGGGAACAATCAAATGTGGGAATAGAAATATACTCTTCATGTGAAGCATTGATATTGCAACATTTGAACAAAATCTTTAAAAGCCGGATCAATATAATTCACATACAGTGAATGTACTGGGAGGTGAGTAAAATCAATGCAAGCCTCTGGAAAACACATTCACACAGAAAGAAGTTTTAGACAAAAAGTCACATGTATTCAGTTGGCAACAGAAAGAAAAGCTATTAACATCAATGTTCTTCATCGTACTGAGAAGCAAAGGTTGAAAGTCAATAGTGGCAACTCTATATTAGTGACATTTATTATGAATGGTAGTATTTTGGTGTAATATTATGGGTCAGGTCCTCAGCAGGTGTAAATTGACAAAGCTTCCCTGAAGTAAATGGAACAACACCAATTTATACAGCTGAAGGTCTGACCTTATACATGTAATACAGTATTGATATATCACCTGATTAATATTTAAAGCATACCAAGTATAACATTTATTGATATTTATAATGTTCTTTAATTCTGTTCTTTTCTTAAAGTCACTGAGTCGAATAACAGAATTGCAAAAAAAAATCTAAATTTTTTAATATTCAGTTTAGCTCCACTTGGATTATGATTTGTTATTTGGTATAATTTACGTAGTGTCCTAAAAACTGTATACATAGGAAGACCATATAAGCAGTGGGCCAGATTATCTATGGCTTTGTGCCATTTGTGTAAAATATTTGTAAAATGCTAACAACCTGATAAGAGAATCAGGCCTTCTAAATATTAATTGTAGATGGTATGGCCTCTTGCTTCACTCCCAGCTTATTCTTATTTTTATGGTTGAATAGGCATTCATCTTACTGAAATATGGGGCATGTTCTGGGCCTAATTTCTCAAATGGGACAGCAATATCCAAATGTATCTTGACCTTGAGCTATAAAAGTGCAATTTTTTTTTAAGTGCTACCACACAGCACTACAATCTTATATCTAAAATTTAAATACAGGAAGCAAATAGTTCCCCCCCCCCCCAGTTCTTTGGAAACTTAGTAAAACATACAATACTGCTGTTTAACTTAAATCTTGAGTATATTAATATAGCCATTTTGTCCACATGAAAGAACAAAAAGCATACTCTTAAGACTGGAAGGTAATATTCACATTTTGTTCCACCTATGCTGTATTTCCAAATTTAGGTAAACCATCTCTACATATACTAAAAATGATGCCTTGTAAAAAGCTTTCTAAGCACTATTAATTTGTCTACAGCTCAGATCTAGGACTGAAAACCTATCATCAGTGCATTCTGATGAAAGGATAATAATTAAAGTCTCCCCCTCCCCCGCTTCTTCTACAGCACAGCATTTGACCTATGATAAAACAACCTATCAATTTTCGATTCATTATTTCTACCTGAAGGGCTTTGCCAGCTCACACAAAAATATATCTCCTTTTGTCAGGTTTAAACTATACCTGTCCCAACTGCTATGAGGGCTCATAGCTCTCATCCCTTAAAAATTGCCAAATAGCATCAAGCAACATAACCTCTCCAGCCTCCAATGACCTCTGCAATCAATAATATTTGTAACCTGTAAGAGCAGTTAAGTAGAACAGAAGCCATGCACTATGCTCGTTAACCACATTGAGCTGTGATACTACAGCCTGCTCCCTTGTGTCTCTTGTGATCAATTTTAATCTTTGGACCAAGAATAAAAGAATGCAGACCCCTGTTTCTAAATTCATCTCAAAAGAATGTTATAGATTGTATGTCTGCAGAGAGAACGAAAGATTTAATTCAACCAGCAGTTCAAGGAAAGAATATATCTAAACTATCATTCATTCTCATTACCCCTAGTGCTGTTTGGGTCTTCAGTTGACAATACTAAACACAGAAAAAATACACACGCAATGGGTTAAAAAAAAAGCTCTTTGTTAAAATACTATCAGGTAACAGTTATTCATGAGAGTGGTATCCATCCATGCCACTATCGGTAAGTTTGTGTCAGTATTTCTATTATAGTCACTTTGTTTACAGGTTTATAAAATGACTGCTAGCATTCATTTCGTGTGGAAAATTGGAATATACACTAAATAAACAAATCAACTCCACAAATTATAAAAGTTAGTCTGTCATTTTTAAATTAAACTATTGTTAAAAAATCTGGTTTCAGATGTTATTGGCACTCATAACCCTAAAATGGTTTTGTTCAAAAGAAAATAAATTTGTCAACCAATTAGTCCAAAACATGGACAACTGTGTCTGAATGCAGGACATCAGACAAGTGAATTTGGAAAACTACTATTACACTGAAGGCCCCGTTTGGCTCTGTCAAGGAAATACTTTACACATTATCAGTGTATATGTAACTATATGTTTATAAGATGTGCTCTAACGGCTCCTTAACAGTTATGCATCCGACGAAGTGGGTATTCACCCACGAAAGTTCATGCTCCAATATGTCTGTTAGTCTATAAGGTGTCACAGGACTCTTTGCTGCTTTTACAGATCCAGACTAACACGGCTACCCCTTTGATCCTTAACAGATACAAACCCTTGCATCACCTATCAAAACTTTGCACGTGAATTTACTTTGTTGTTCACCTTTTTAAAATAACATTACAAGGACGCTTTCATCATGTTTCGTCCCTAACATCTTCTATCAATTTAGAGAAATTGCATGCAGAATCTATCTATCTATCTATATATATATAGCTGTGGAGTAATAAGCCTAAATTAGCACAGGCTTTATTTTCCCACATGCCATGTATCAGTATGGGTAACACTATCATTCAAATGAAATTCATGTAACAATCTGGTGGGGGTCAGTGAGGCCCCAGTTCAAGAAAGCATCCTTACTCAGAAAAGCATCCACAGAACATGTATACATGCTTTTTTTGAATTGGGACCTGAGGTGGGAGTATTATGTAAGTATTCTCTCTACACAACATACTACACAGAGTGAGAAGTTGTTAAACACAGAACAGGTATCTAATAGCGGTAGCATATATATCTATGTACTTTCATATATATGACATGAGAGTGCATCATCATACCTTGTAGCTAATCCTCTTCTGACTGAAGTCAATCACAAAAAACCCAGTTATGGAGTTTTTCTTAAGTCTTTCTTTTTTCCATTGTTTGAAGGTGAAGACTAAGTCCTTATTCCCTGTCTCAACTAGGGTTGTCAACTTTCTAATTGCACAAAACCAAACACCCTATCCCTGCCCCTTCCTCGAGGTCCTGTCCACTGCCCCCCGTTCACTACATTTCCCCTCCCTTGGTGGCTCGCTCTCCCATACTCTCACTCACTTTCTCTGGGCTGGGGCAGAGGGTTGGGGTGTGGGAGGGGGTGAGGGCTCCAGGGTGGGGCCAGAAATGAGGGGTTCAGGGTATGGGGGGGCTCCAGGATAGGGCAGGGAATTGGGGTGCAGGAGGGAGTGAGGGCTCTGGTGTATGGCTGGGGATGAGGAGTTTGGGGTGCAGGACGGGGCTCCACGATGAGGGGTGGGACCAAGGGATATGGAACGTGGCAGGGGGCTGCGGGTTGAGGCAGGGGGTTGGGTGCAGGATGGGGTACAGGATCTGAGCTGGGGATAAGAGGTTCAGGGTGTGGGAAGGGGCTCTGGGCTGGGGCATGGGGTTGAGGTGCAGGGGGGTGAGGGCTCTGGCTGGGGGTGCAAGCTCTGGGGTGGGGCCAGGGATGAGGTGTTTGGAGTGCAGGAGGGGTCTCTGGGTTTGGGGTGTGGGCTCAGGCAGGGGGTTGGGGTGCGGGCTTACCTCACCTCAGGCGGCTCCTGGTTGGCGGTGCTGCGGCTCTAAGGCAGACTCCCTGCCTGTCCTGGCTCTGCGCTGCACCCCGGAAGTGGCCAGTAGGAGGTCCAGCTCCTAGGCAGGGGGGCCAGGAGGCTCCGCACGCTGCTCTCGCCCACAGGCACCGCTCCCCCAGCTCCCATTGGCCACGGTTCCCAGACACCGGCAACCCTAGTCTCAACACTAGTGTGCCTTGTGTTTATTGCAACATATTGTGCATAACGAAGAAAACATTATTTTCTCTTAAAGAATAAATGTTCTAGGATTGTTTGTTGATTACAATATTGTTGTATGGCATCTGTCTCCTGTATTATTCCTCTGGTGCTTCATACAATGTTGGCCACAGACAGGGTTCTAGAACACCACACTCCAAACCAAATGAATCTCCAACATGGGCATAACTACTGGTTGAACACTAACCGGGTGTAAGAGGATGCAGATCTTCCAAATTCCCCCTCAGCCAAATATTCAGCATCCATAATTTAGGGGAACATTGAAAACTGGCACTTGCAGGTATGTAGAAATCTTCTGGGAGATCCACAGACAGATCTCCTTAAGAGTTCATTCTTTTTGTTGGCTAAGTCAAATATCAGAGTATTTATTCTGCCATTGATGCACATGTGTAACCTACATTAATGTTAATGGAAGTAACATGCAACCATCCAGGGGAGAACAGACCCCTTGATGTTATCTTAATGCATATTTTTGTATTCAGTATTGTACAGCAATAAGATTCACATAACAAAAACAAGAAGCATCTAATCAATAAATAGAAAATCAAGTTGCAAGGTCCCAATAGGTCCCTCTAACAAGGATTTCTCTCTGAAATGTTCACGCTTGTCTAATGCTGATGCTTTTAATCCTTTCACACCAGTGGGTCTAACGTTCTTGCCATTAGCACTAATGTAAAACAAATGAACATTTTACACCAGGATATCCACTCCCCCCCGAAAGTAAGCTTTAGGAATATAAATTATTTTCCCCAGGTGGCTGAAAAACTACACCAGTTATTCATTTAAAAATTATTAGCATATAAAATCATTATTATTGCTGCAGTTAATGTACAGTTCTCTGACAACCTTTTGGACCATTACAATTAAGAAAGGCAGCATCCTTAATGAAGTTACAAAACATATTGTTTATTAAATAGCAAATTATATCTTTAATTAACTTTAAATGTTATATCCAATGAAAAACGTCATAAATCTCTGGACAAATATGTCAGATATAGAGTATACATTTTGCTCCTCTATGGATCCTAAACAGCACTTTTAATTTGCTTACAGGTTTCTATTGTATGTAAATGTGCTCCTCAAATTACTTTCTAGTATCCAAGTCAAAAGGCTTTAGAATAAATTTTAAAAGCAGCTTCTCATTTTTCTTCTTTTCTTTTCTTTGTTTCTTTTTTAAACAAATTTAGCTTTCATGAAATGCAAGTAATTGGTAGTTCTAGCAAATGCAGCCTTTTTATTAATCCACAGGGGGTAAGAATTCAGTTTTCCATTGGTGTCTAAAAATCAGTTTTATTAGAATGAAGAGGAGATTTTGGGTTAACTGTAATCTTTTATAGCTTTGTCTTCTTTTCAGCTCAGGGATAAATTGCTCAGAATTATCAAGGGCTTTTATGATATAGTTTAAAGTCTATAAAAATGTATTGAGCTAAACCTAAACATTCTGTGGTGGATAAACAAGGTAGACCAAAAACAAGAATCTCTGTGTACTGTTAATATGCCCTGTGATAATCTAAATTGCTCAATATTGGGACTCAAACCTCTGAGGTGCTGAAAGAGTTTAATGCACAGTGAACTTAGTGCAGTGGTAAGCATGCTGAGCAATTCACAGGATCAGGTCCTGCACGAAAGAATGCATATTCAGGGTCAAATCCAGGTGCTACTGAAGTCAATGGTAAAACTCTCATTGACTTCAGCAAGACAAGGATTTAGTAATATGGATTTTATTTATATATTATTATTATTATTTATGTTTTGCATTACCACAACACCTAGAAGCCCCAGTCATGGTCCAAGACTGCCCCCCCTTGTGGTAGGCATTAAACAAACACTAATACAGTCAAATTTGCTAATGCCAACATCAATTTGCAACTGTATATTTTGACATTATCTGCAATCTTCAGTTAGCTATCAGACCTTCCTGGTAACCAAAACCTCAGTAAAGCAGAGGAATTATTTCCGATTTGTTTTAGCTTTGTTAAAGTCTGACAGTACTCTTGTTTAACATAACTACCATCCATACAAACCATAAAATGAGGCTGAGCAGAGACAATTATTCAATGTAGATACTGTAATTGAAAAAGTAAAAAATAGCTTGCACCACCTCAGCAGCGTTCAATAATTGATAAAATGGTGTTTATAGCAGGAAATCAGTGATTTTCACCTGACATAAAACAGGAAATCATTTCATGTCGATAGAGCTTACACAGCCATTGTTATATTGAATTTGTACAAAATGTTTTTATGCATGGAAAAATCTTTCCATGGAGAGCCATATCCTGCTCCCTATTCTCCCTTCGCTGGGACTACTTGTGCATAAGTCAAGTAGAACTTGGCTCTAACTGAGATGGTTTCATAAGGGAAGTTGATGGGGATCGGGTATATCTGCAAAAGCAATTCCAGACCAACCAAACAAAAAAGCTTTCTTATAGAAATCAAGAGTAGGGGTAACATTTTCAAAACTATCTAAGTGAATTAGGAGACTAAGTCTCATTTTAAAGGGCTGAAATGACTTCTTGAGTTTAAGTTCCATTGACTTTCAAGTGTCTAAGTGCATTCCACGTTTGGAGAGAGGACTTAGGTTCCTAATTCACTTAGATACTTTTGAAAAAAATTCCCTAGGGCTTGGAAAAAAAAATCCACTGACCCACTTACCAGTAGTAAATTCAAAGGTTTCCTTTAATCTCTCACTTTTTAAAAAAATCTATTCCTTACAAACAGCTTATAGCCCGCAAGAAAGACCAGCGAACGCACATCCCCCCACAAACACACACACACACTTGCAATTCCAACACAGTCCTCAATACACCACACATAGCAGCCAGAAGATTTTGGACAGTTTACCCTAATTAAGACTTCCCTACATAGCAGACATAAGGCTATATACAGGGAGAAGAGAGTGCCAGAAGATGGTAAAAATTCAAATGCATCAGACACCTATTGACCAGAAGTTCATAGAAAAGCTTCCTCTAGTCAGAATCCAGAGGCAGCAACCTAGCAGAAGCCAAATCATCAGCCCTCTTTCCAGTAGCTAGAGGTACAAGGGAGTTTAGATTTTCTCTCACCCGGGCACTGCACCTGGTTCTGACACATGAAGCCTTCAACCATAGTCTTTGATTAACATGTCTGCTGATAGGTTTTCCAGCTAATGGGAGTTTGGTAAATTTTTTTTAAACTCTCATGAAAATAACATTCCTGGGAAGTCCTGGAAATGAGGCTTAACTTTAAACCAATGAATAATTTCTCATATGTATGATCCTGCAAGATGCAGAATGCGCTCAAGTCCCAGTGAAGCCAATGACAGCTGAGGACACTAAGCACCTTACAAGTATTCTATGCCTCCAATTAACAATACCCACATTCACTTGCCACCTCACTGCCCCTTTGTATATGAATGGCTGAGTTCTATTTGCCTTATTCACTCACATAACTCTTGCTGAGTTACCAGCCACACAAGGAGAAAGAATTGAGCTAAAGGCCTTGTCTACACTACAAGACTATTTCGAATCTACTTAAGTCGAATTTGTGGATTCGACCTTATGAAGTCGAATTTGTGTATCCACAGTAAATACACTAATTCGAATTTCTGAGTCCACAGTAATGGGGCTGGCGTCGACTTTGGAAGCGGTGCACTGTGGGAAGCTATCCCACAGTTCCCGCAGTCCCCGCTGCCCATTGGAATGCTGGGTAGAGCTCCCAATGCCTCCTGGGGGAAAAATGTGTCGAGGGTGCTTTTGGGTAACTGTTGTCATTGAACCGTCAATCACGCCCTCCCTCCCTGAAAGCTCCAGCGGGAAATCTGTTTGCGCCCTTCTCTGGTCGGTTACAGCGTGGACGCCACAGCACTGCGAGCATGGAGCCCGCTGCGATCATCGCTGCACTTATGGCCGTTGTCAACTCCTCGCACCTTATCATCCACCTCTTCCACAGTCAGCTGCTGAGAAATCGGGCGAGGAGGCTCCGGCAGCGCGGTGAGGACAGGAATTCACAGAGTGGCGCAGACCTCTCACAAAGCAGGGTACGCTGCGCCGTGGAGATCATGGTGGCAATGGGTCAAGTTCATGGTGTGGAACGGCGATTCTGGGCCCGGGAAACAAGCACGGACTGGTGGGACCGCATAGTGCTGCAGGTCTGGGATGAATCACAGTGGCTGCGAAACTTCAGGATGCGTAAGGGCACTTTCCTTGAACTCTGTGACTTGCTGTCCCCTGCCCTGAAGCGCCAGGACACCCGGATGCGAGCAGCCCTGAGTGTGCAGAAGCGAGTGGCCATAGCCCTCTGGAAACTTGCAACGCCAGACAGCTACCGGTCAGTAGCGAACCACTTTGGCATGGGCAAATCTACCGTGGGGGTTGCTGTGATTCAAGTAGCCCACGCAATCATTGAGCAACTTCTCTCAAATGTAGTGACTCTCGGAAACGTCCAGGACATCATAGATGGCTTCGCCGCGATGGGATTCCCAAAGTGCGGTGGGGCTATAGATGGGACTCACATCCTTATCCTGGCACCAGCCCACCAGGCCAGCGAATACATTAACCGAAAGGGCTACTTTTCAATGGTGCTGCAAGCACTGGTAGACCATAGGGGACGTTTTACCAACATCTTCGTTGGGTGGGCGGGCAAGGTTTATGACGCGCGTGTGTTCAGGAACTCTAGTCTGTTTAAACGCCTCCAGGCAGGTACTTTCTTCCCGGACCACAAACTAACGGTTGGGGATGTGCAGATGCCTACAGTGATCCTCGGGGACCCAGCCTACCCGCTAATGCCCTGGCTCATGAAGCCCTATACAGGCGCCTTGGACAGAGAGAAGGAACTCTTCAACTACCGGCTGAGCAAGTGCAGAATGGTGGTGGAGTGTGCTTTCGGACGTCTCAAGGGGAGATGGCGGAGCTTACTGACTCGCTCGGACATCAGCGAAAAGAATATCCCCGTAGTTATTGCTGCTTGCTGTGTGCTACACAATCTGTGTGAGAGCAAGGGCGAGACCTTTTTGTCCGGATGGGAGGTTGAGGCAAATCGCCTGGCTGCAGTTTACGCTCAGCCAGACACCCGTGCCGAGAGAATATCCCAGCGGGAAGCGCTGTGTATCCGGGAGGCTTTGAAAGCAAGTTTCCTCGGAGAGCAGGGTAACCTATGACTCTCCACTTGCTTTCAAGAGAAACTGACCCTGGGCCTGTGTCTGTATGTGTCGATTTCGATCTGCGGTTACATACCCCGTTCTCCAAGTTTCCCCCACTTCCAAAGCACGTTTTAAAGCAAATTAATTGTTACACTCATTATTAATAAATCTTTGTTTTACTTTGCATTTCTGTTCAGGTGTTGAAACATGGACGCATACTGTGCTGGGCACGGTGTGCACTGATGTACAGACCGCTTGTTCCATAGAGGAATGACATCCTCCTGCTCCCACATAGGTCTCTGGGGTGGGGGACGGTTGCAAGTGGTTGTGCATGAAGGGGAGGGATTGCAGGAAGGGGTGGGTTTGCAGGAAGGGGCGAGTGGTGCCTTCTTTGGATAGGGGTTTGGATGACGGCAGTGGGCTGTGGGTTTGGGCATAGGAAGGGGTGAGGGGTGTGGGGGAAGGGTGAGTATCTGTCCGTGGATGAGGGCTCTTGTTGGGGCTCAGGGCAGCGGAGAGGCTCGGTGCTACGGTGGAAGTGCATGGTAAGGGCAGCATGCCTTAACATTAAGGGGGTGGCAGGCGCTAGGACCCTGGACAAGCATACACATCACAGAATGACCCGGGGCAGCATACACCACACAGAGTGACCCTGGTGCCTACTGACTGCAGTGTGTGTGTGCCCTGCAGTTGATCATGCCCCCAAGTCTGTACCCTGGTAATGTAGGCTATACCGTGCAATTATAAATCCCCTCCCCCCCCACACAAAAAAATCCTCTGACACGAAAGACGTGACCGAAACAGTGAATAACAGCAAACAGCTTTTAATAATCTAATACACAGTGGGGGGATGAAACTTGGATTTGGGACTGGGTGAGCCTGTAAGGGAAGCACTTCTACAAATGTATAGCGTGAGAGGTGTGTGGTACATTAGCGCTATGCAGTGGTGCAGTGACAGTTCTCACGGCCCCTACCGCCCCTCCGTCTTGTACTTTTGGGTGAGGGGGGGCAGGACTTCTTGGCGGGGGAGGGCGGTTGCAGATACACTGCAGGGGGGCTCTGTCCTCCTGCCTGCGGTCCTGCAGAACATCAACAAGGCGCCGGAGTGTGTCCGTTTGCTCCCTCATTAGGCCAAGCAGCGTTTGAGTCGCCTGCTGGTCTTCCTGCCGCCAGCTATCCTCCCGTTCGATGTGTGTGCGATGCTGTTGACATAGGGTCTCCCTCCACTGTCTCTGCTCTGCCGCCTCGGCTCTGGAGCAGGCCATCAGTTCCGCAAACATCTCGTCCCTAGTCTTTTTCTTTCGCCGCCTAATCTGCGCCAGCCTCTGCGAGGGGGATGCCGGGGCAGTCCGGGAAAGAGCCGAAGCTGTGTGATGGGAAAAGTAACTGATTTCCTTGAACAGATACATGTTTGCGAACAGTGAACACAGTCTAGTCAGTTTCTCTGAACAAGACCATACAGGGCAACAAGTCTCACGAGATCTCAGGACAAGTTTGAGATTTCGGAATACGCTCTCATTGGCTGCGGCATTGCACAGGAGAGCGGACAAGTGGGGAGAGACAGCTGAATCCGTCTAGCAGACAGTCCTGGTAAGCCTTACAGTACATTCTGCTTATCAGTTAATGGATAGCTGTGCCCTCCCGCTAAAGGCAATCTGGAAATCATATACTCTGACCCTTTTCCAGCCACTCCCGCCAGTGCACGGGAAAGATCAATGTATGCTTTTCCTATGTGGCCTACAACACGTGGCTGTTAAGCGAGGGTCATTGTTATGCAAAGTAAAAGTCAACCATTCACAACAGTAACAATACACTAATTGCCCTAATTAGATGCAGCATTTCATGAACGAGATCACCCTGATGCGGGTCCCTCGGAGTCACAAAGAGCGGATGCTAAGGGAAGCCCTGCAGAGACCAGGACCATATGCGGCCATGCTTGTGGAGGCGATGATTCCCATCTACATAAGGATGTCCTGGCGCGGAAGAGTGTGCTTCCACGGAGCACCCAACAAGGCACCTCTCCCCAGGAACCTCCTGCGGAGGCTTTTCGAGGACCTAAATGAGACCTTTCTTGAATTGTCCCTGGAGGATTATTGTTCAATCCCTATATGTGTGGACCTACTTTTCGTATAGTTTTTCATTGAAAATTTTATATATAGCATTTCTATTTTTTTATACCTGTTTTATAAAAAATAAATGTTTACATGTTTATAGCACTTACCGACTGATCCTTCCCCTGATTCAGAGTCCGGGTTAACGGCCGGGGAGGGTTGGTAGGGGATCTCTGTGAGGGTGATGAAGAGATCCTGGCTGTCAGGGAAAGCGGTTTTGTGTTCGCTGTCGCCTGCGCCATCCTCCACAGACCCTTCCTCATCTTCCCCATCGGCGAACATCGAGGAGGAACTGTCCAGGTTCACTATGCCATCCACTGAGTCCACGGTCACTGGTGGGGCAGTGGTGGCAGACCCACCTAGAATGGCATGCAGTGCCTCGTAGAAGCGGCATGTCTGGGGCCGGGCTCTGGAGCGTCCGTTTGCCGCTCTGACTTTTTGGTAGCCTTGTCTCAGGTCCTTGATTTTCACGCGGCACTGCATTGCATCCCAGCTGTATCCTTTCTCTATCATTGCTTTGGAGACCTCCTCGAAGGTCTTTGCATTCCGCTTGCTGGAGCGCAGCTCCGACAGCACAGACTCCTCGCCCCACACACCGATCAGATCCAGGACTTCCCAGTCTGTCCATGCTGGGGACCTCTTTCTATTCTTGGATTGGCCGGACTCCTCTGCTGGAGAGCTCTGCATCATTGCAGGTGCTGCGGAGCTCGCCCCAATGTCCAGCCAGGACGTCAGATTCAAAGTGCCCAGACAGGAAAATGAATTCAAATTTTCCCGGGTCATTTCCTGTGTGGCTGGTCAGAGAATCCAAGCTCCGACTGCTGTCCAGAGCGTCAACAGAGTGGTGCACTGTGGGATAGCTCCCGGAGCTACTAAGTTCGATTTGCATCCACACCTAGCCTAATTCGAGCTAGCCATGTCGAATTTAGCGTTACTCCACCTGTCGGGGTGGAGTACCGAATTCAAACTAAAGAGCCCTCTAGTTCGAATTAAATGGCTTCCTGGTGTGGACGGTTGAGCAGTTAGTTCGAATTAACGCTGCTAAATTCAAATTAAAGTCCTAGTGTAGACCAGGCCAAAGACTTCAAAGACAATATTTCAAAAGTGTCTTTCCCAAATATTATCATTTATAGTCATGGATGTTGTAATATAATTACCATTGCTATGAAAAAATTTCTTTTCATCATCATAGTAAGTACCATTCCTCATATCTGATTGTGGATAGTTCTCCCCTATTTTTCTACTATGAAACTCTGACATGCTTTATGACTATGTTCTATGCAAATATCCCATGATGCAGATGGGAGAGCACACTTTGCATACCCACTGCCACATTTATAAAACTGTCCTTCAGGAATTTAGCATCACTGAACCACTTATAGTGACCCTCCACAACAGTAATTCTAAGCAGGAAAAAGCAAACTGATTTGACTTTGCATGTGAAGTTCCAGACTGTGCCCACTGCTTTGCAGGGAAAAGAGGCATCAACAGTCAAAAAACTGACACAAGAGGCCTTTAGTTAACAGTCATCAGTAGTATGAGAATGACTAGATTGGGACAAAGTGGTTCTCCTGTTCTGTACTAAGAAAACTTATTCATGCCTACTGCATTCTGGAGATTGTTTCTTTATTAGTAAGTATAGTACATATTGTGACAGGTTCAGGCCGGATGGATACAGGAGAGTGTTAGAAGGCAGATATATTAGTCCCAAATTAAGTAGCTCCCTCTTCCCTGGGCAAGGTAACAGGGGCAATTCCAGAACAAGCAGGAACTTGCTGGAACCAATTAAGGCAGGCAGGCTAATTAGGACACCTGGAGCCAATTAAGAAGAAACGTCTGGAATCAATTAGGACATGGTGGTTCATCAGGGCACCTGAGTTTAAAAAGAACCTCACTTCAGTTTGTACTGTGCATGCGAGGAGCTGGAAGCAAGAGGCGCTAGGAGCTGAGAGTGAGAAGACCTACTGCTGGAAGATTGAGGAGTACAAGCATTATCAGACATCATGAGAAAGGTCCTGTGGTGAGGATAAAGGAGTTGGGAGGAAGCCATGGGGAAGTAGCCCAGGGAGTTGTAGCTGTCGCACAGCTGTTCCAGGAGGCACTATGACAGCTGCAGTCCACAGGGCTCTGGGCTGGAACCCGGAGTAGAAGGTGGGCCCAGGTTCCCCCCAAACCTCCCAACTCCTGATCAGACACAGAAGGAATTGACCTAGACTGTGGGTTCTACCAGAGGGGAAGGTCTCTGGACTGTTCCCTGACCCACATGGTGAATCTCTGAGGCAAACAAATCTGCCAATAAGTGCAGGACCCACCAAGATAGAGGAGGTACTTTGTCACAATATGTACATAGAGTTGTGTTATTCATTTACATATTCAAATGCTAAAATCACACCAGGCCCAAACATTGATAGTATGTGTGTGACAAGTATAATACAAAGAAATACACCAATCATATAGTACCATACAGAAAATGAACATCAAGAGCCATATGCCAACATACAGTACCTATCTTTAAATATCATGATACCAAGATACCACGGTTTTTCCCCTCATATTTATTTTATGGGGGGAACATGCAGCACCCTCACAAATCTGTAGGCAAATCGTGGAATTAGTAGTGACCTGTATAATGTGCAAATTAAAGTATCAAATTTTGACTTGTGTTAATGGTAACCAATGTGATAAATTCAAACACAAAAATAAAGTCATTTGCAGAGGTTGACAGCTGAGGAGCAATGTCATGAAATAAGTCAAATTGTAGTACACCTCTACCCTGCTACACTGTCCTTGGGAGCCAAAAAATCTTACCGAGTTATAGGTGAAACCGCGTAATATCGAAATTGCTTTGATCCACCAGAGTGCGTAGCCTCGCCCTCCCGGAGCACTGCTTTACTGTGTTATATCTGAATTGGTGTTATATCAGGTCACGTTATAGCAGGATAGAGATGTATATTGGAATGCACAACTGTTCAAAGGCATGAAATGAATGAATGCATTTCTAAATGCAATCCTTCCAAGATAAAACAAGATTAGCATTGAAGCACATAGGGATAGTTTTGGGACCCTGGCTATTTATTATTTATTCATTCAATCATTTACACAAACAGACGAGATTATTGTGCTGAAACCCAAATTCCCCAGTATGCAGATGTTACAAAATCGAGAGGCACATTATTAGTTAATGAAACATGCAATCATACATCAAACTCAAATTACCTAAATACCTGGATTAACAGATCACAGAGGCAGATAAATAGATGTCACTGTGCCTTTAAAGGCCTGGGGCAAGAGACTTGCACAGAGAGCAGGGCATCTAACATAGTGAATGCCAGTGAAAATGAGATAGGGTCAGAGGCTAAATAGAAAACGAATAAGTTAAAAATTACCTAGACAAATGAAGGTCTTCAAGTCACCAGGGCCTGATGAAATGCATCCTGGAATACTCAAGGAGCTGACTGAGGAGATATCTGAGCCATTAGCGATTATCTTTGAAAAGTCATGTTCAGTACTATTGTACAGGTGTAATCAAGGGTCAAATGTAGTTACTTTTAAACAGGTTTTTATTTTTTATTAATTATTATTATTATTATTTTTAGAGGGGAAATTAATTGGGGGAAAATTCACCCCTTACCTCAGGAGAGGACTAAGGGAACAGAATGTGAGGTTTACCCATATGGAATTTTCTCCCAAATTGTTTCATTGGACAGGAAGAGGGAAGAATTTGAGCACCTCTTACAGGAATAGACTGAAGGTCTCGCACTGTAGCCCCATGGATCTGGGAGATCTACTTTAGGACATGCTATTCATGCATATAGAAATGTAATGTGTCTGCTGTCCCATGTCACCTGCACATTATTTTTACAACTAGTAGTAGTATTACTGTGGCACCTATATTCCCAAATCTGTGGCAGTTACACTTTGTAGTTTGAAGCATTCAATTAAAGAGGCAGAGATAAACTTGTTTGGATGCTGGGCACTGAGACTTCTGTTTAATGATCTCTGTATGTGAATTTGATATTAATGTTGGTGTTATCATTGTTAATTATAACCTTTGCTTGTGATTTACATAGTTTTTAATATTTGGGGAGTTTAATTATATGTTTAATGGTAGGTCTTTTCTTGAATGTCACTTAACAATCTTAATTGTGACTTTTTTAAATTTTGTGAAATTTTGAAATAAAAGATATTGACTGGCATATGAAAATTTTTGTTCTTTGGGTTGACAAAGTGTGTATCCCGAAGAACAATTGTCTCAGCTTGTGGCTTTTGTGGATTATTTTAAAGATATAATGATAAAATAAATAAATATAATGAAAATGCTATACAAGAGATAGAAGAGAAGAGGTAAGAAGTGGAGGACACTATCTCTGACAAAGATAAGCAAGATTGGAGGAAAAATGCAAATGAATAGTACCTCTCCGAATATACTAGGTCTATGAACTCTGAAAGAAGTTTTCATAAAAAAATCAGATTATTTCACCAGTACCAGAAAACAAACAAACAAAAACAGTGCAATAGTTTTCCACAGTAGTTCTTCATGCCAAGTAATCTATAACCTTGATCCTGCAAAAGGATCCACTCACGCAAACACTCTCTTACAGAGTTGAATAGATTTCATTAGGGATATCACAGGGTTTTAGCGCTCCATGTGCTTGGACTTTTTAAAAGTGTAGTGCCTATGAATTCAATGTAGAATAAGTACCTCACTGATATCGGAAATAATCACTTCTGATGATATAAAAATATATCAACATACAATTGTACTGACTTTAATATGAAAACTCATTCCAAATTAATCCTCACTAATTAGTATGGAAACAAGTACCTACTGGATATATAGAGAGATTATTTCAATTTTTAAGGACAAAAATAAAACAAATCATAGCAAACAAACCACAGTAAGTACTATATTTTGACTGGTAAATGGCACCAGCAGCTCAATGAAAATAAATATTCAATTCTACACTTAGGAGAAAAGAATCAAAACAATGACTTTATGCAAGTAGAGCTGGTAGGAATTTTTACAAAAAATAAAAATTGACCAATTTTGCACAGTTTTTTGTTTCCATTTTTCAACCAGCTGTAATAATAGCATATTGGCCAGGAAAGAGATTCAGGAGATACTTAAACTTTATTAAAACAACTATTTTACCTATGTTATAAATATTATACACCTATTTTATACACCAAATTAAGTAGATAGGTTTGCTTTCAGTATTAAAAGATCTGCACACATTTCATTCATATAACAAGTTTTACTCACTTTCCAGGGAAGAAAATCTTGAAAAATGTAGCCAAAATAGTTATATGAGCTTTCTGTATTACATTTTCATTACTTCCATTTTTGTTTGTTTCTAAGTATTACTTATGTTTTTCAGTGTTAATTTTCTGCATACACATAATTCTGTTTTTTTCTCTTGCTGCATTCTGCTGTATCCAACTTTTCTTTCTTTTTACTTCGACTTCTTGAGCTTCATTTCCTTGTGGTTCTGTTTTTTTTATCTACCTCCTTTGTGTATCCCACTTATCTTTTTTCTTGCTTTCCAATTCTCTCTCTCTCTCTCGCTCTCCATGTCTTCCTTTTCTGTCTCTCTTCTCTTTCTGTGCACATACTACCAACATTGTTTCAGCAGCAGCTTGAAACTAACAAGACTCTCAACGGCTGCTTGTCTTGGGGCTTAGAGCTCAGAGTTTTGTCTGCTTCAAGCTGCTTTGGAGAAAGTATTTTCTTATTTGTCAGCTTTATCATTGCCCTAGTAAAACGTAAATAAAGCATTACAGGTTAAGTCTGTTTTCAGACTTATCAAAACTTTGCTAGTGAAGTAAATTGTAAGTTTATATCTCCAGTAAGAAAACAAAGCACGGTGGCAAAATTGGTAGATAATTTCTTAATAAAAGTCAAGCTTTAGATTGGATGGGAATAAACGTTGTATTTTGATATTGCTCTAATTTTTGAAACTAGCCACAATATATTAGAAAACACCACAAATTTATTACTTTCTCAAGGCCTGGAAGGTAGCTGCATTACTAAAAGCCAGAGTGGATGAGGCAAACTTCAGTGGGAAAGAGCAGTATTGATATTATACTTTGGTTCAAACTTCATGCACCAAGTCTCAAAGATGTGACATTATAGGATGATGTTGATGTATTCTCACTGGGGATCAAAGATTCTCATTTTCTGGGAACAGTCATAGTACCCCCACATGTTAGATAGCAGCCCCTAATTACCACTGGAGTTGGAAAGTGCTTTGTTTATTTCCTTGTGTTGTAACACCACTATAGGAAGTTGACATTACAGTGGCACAAACGGAAGAAAAACAGCCTTTTCATTTGTTGGCCACCGAAAGTCCAGCCACTCACGCTGTATTAAAGATTGGGACCAATGCTTACTAGCTTCCCTTTGTAGTAAAAATGTGTGAAATGGGCAAAGATCTCCAAAAAAGTTTATAATAAAGATAAAAATGAGCTACAGAATTTTGTATCGTGCCATCCATTCATGAAAAAAAAATCTCTGTAGTAAATGGCTATGGAAATGGCTAAATGTAAAAATGTTCTACACCACCACATGGCAATGTCTGCAATGGGTTGCCAAATAGTAGGGAAGTGTGCAGTGAGCTTTTTCAAGCCTGATGCCATCAGAGAAGATCTCACACATTGTTTGCAGCTGCCTCTGCTTGGCACATAGGGGTCCTCTGGGCATAGGAAGTGAAGATTCTAAGCAGTGTTAACTAACAATCACTTTTCTATAATAAAATAGGAACTGACCCCACAAAAAATTATGCTCATGTTTAACTTTATAAGTCCCATTAAAATCAACGGGACTACTCACAATGTATAAAGTTACGCACGTGCATAAAAGTTTTTGTGTGATTGGGGCCTAAGGTGGTGGGGTTTGGTTTGGTTTGGCTTGGCTTGTTTTAACATGCATAGGTCTCAGTTCCTACAACTCCTCACACATTTCTTAAGTCTTCATCCCTAATTATGGAGTGTGGAGATCTACTATGAAAAGCTGATTTTGTCCTGTATGTTGGTATGGCAGCAAACTAAGGAGGAGGCTTTGCCTTGCACACATAATTTTGAGGCAGATTTTGAAGGAAAGAGCTGTGCTTTTCAGTGTACAAGCTATACGGTGACCAGATGTCCCGATTTTATAGGGACAGTCCTGATTTTTGGGTCATTTTCTTATATAGGCTCCTATTAGCCCCTACCCCCTGTCCCGATTTTTCACATTTGCTGTCTGGTCACCCTAACAAGCTGTAACAGCACATGGCCATTAGCTCCTTCCCCACACCATATCCCTCAATGTCATTGGTTTTTCAGGGGTAGAGTATAAAAATCAAAAAGACATACTGCACTCCTGTCACTGGTCAACAAAAGAAAGCCATCTCAATTAGTAGCATTTTAGAACCATAAATGTCTGATTAACTGAATCAACAAAGTGTTCATAAGCAAATAAGTGTTTGATTTAAACATGAGGGGACAAATCCTGCAGTTCTCACTCACACAACACATCTGGCCCGAGGACGCTACAAGCACAAAATGAGAGTTTGTGAACAATTATTCCACATGAGCTGCAGGAGGTATTTAGCTATAAAGATGTATTAATTTACTGGCACTTAATGTGTGCTACATGGGCACTTTACAGATAAACAGGAGGACAACATTCCTGGAGAAGCTTACCATGTAGGCACATATATATTCAAAGAGGCTGAGCATGAGATGAAGAATGAAAGATGATTATCACAGACATGCAGAAAGAGAGAAAAAGATACAAGGGATGTAGCTTAATTAGGCTGCAACTTCATTGGTATATCTCATCTGGGACCTACACAATAGTGGCAGCCCTCCCCTGTAAGAGCTATCAGTTCCTCACTCCCAGTCCACTGCTGAGATCCCACTGCCCTCCCCTCGTACGAGGGTAAATGGGCTGGGGAGAAGAGGTTGTCTCCTCACTGTACCTGATATTAGCAACTCTAACCCTATTCCTCAGCTTCTTTAGAGGATGTCTTCTACTAGGTCAACTTCCACTTTTAGAATTTTCCAATTTTCTAGACTCCCTATAGATCAAGTACCTGCACTGGACACCTGCCACCAAGAGACGCCAGCAATTAGCTTGTCTGCCTCCCCCAATGTATTTAGATAGGGCTTTGGAATTTATATATCTGCACTGGGGTGGAGTGAAGATCTGACACCCTCTCAGTGTCCGCATTAAAAAAAAAACACAACTAAGGGCTGGAAAGGCGAGTCATAGTACTACAAGAGTGGGGGAAGGCTGGAATTTGGTCCAATCAAAGAACTACAGACGATGAGGGGACTGCTGGTGCCAGGCCACTGTTCCCTCACTGGGAAGGGAATTAGTCTCAGAATAGGAAATTTCAGTTCATGGCAATGTCAAAGAGCACATATTGCTGAGGTTCCTTTGATGAAGTGGGATCCAATTTGTTGAGAATTTGATTGTTTGCATATACAGCACAGCTTGGAAGAAAAACCCAACAAGTTCTGCCTACCAATTACAACATCCAAAGGGCATCTAAAGGGTATGCAGGTCTCTGTCAGGAATGTATACGTGCTAACTTTTCCTGTTTATCCCCTCCTTCAGGACACAGGAACTGGTGACTGGATGTGCTGTGTAACAGGAAGCCTTGGGAAAGCCAGGCCTGGTTAAATAGTCCTGGCTGTTCCATAATTAGGTGCCTCCCAGACTGAGGTGGCGGGACTAATGGGGTCAGGAATTAGACTGATTAAAGGCCCTCATGGAAAGGCTGAGAGGACTCAATGAGAGGAACTAAAGGGAGCAGGTTGGGCTCCTTTGGAAGGCTCTGGGGGTAGGGTCTGCAGGAAGAGGGAACACCAATGAGTTGTAGACTGTGAAAAGGACTCCAGGGAAAGCAGCCTGGGGGTGGGGGGGTCTACATTCTATAACAGAGCAGGAAAAGCCTTAAATGTAGTGTAGAACAGTGCTTCTCAAAACCGGTCCGCCGCTTGTTCAGGGAAAGCCCATGGCGGTTCGGGCCGGTTTCTTTACCTGCCCCATCCGCAGGTTTGGCTGATCACAGCTCCCACTGGCCGTGGTTTGCCGCTCCAGGCCAATGGGGGCTGTGGGAAGGGCGGCCAGCACATCCCTCGGCCTGCGCTGCTTCCCACAGCCCCCACTGACTTGGAGCAGCGAACTGCGGCCAGTGGGATCTGCGATCGGCCAAACCTGCGGACGGTGCAGGTAAACAAACTGGCCCGGACCACCAGGAGCTTTCCCTGAACAAGCGGTGGACCGGCTTTGAGAAGCACTGGTCTAGAATGGGCTGAGAACTGAGTCTAGAAGGTGGGCTGTAGGGTAGCCCAAGAGGGACAGAGGAATCATATGTCTGAACATTTATTTGGACTTTTGTTACCCCAAAAGGTATTAAATTTGTTTAGTGACTTAGCTTTCTTTATCCTGATCAAGACCACCTCTCCAACAGCCTTACTAAAACCTGATACCAAGGTTCTGTTAATTCGGTATCCTCCTGTAAAGTGTACAGCTCAGTAAACAACCCAAAATTAGCCTATGATATCAATGTATCCATGACACCAAGGACCATAGTGTCAAATTCAGAGAAGGCTCACTCATGTCCTCAACTGGAGTTGAAGTGAATTCCTTTCAAAGTGCTTTTAGCATTGCATTAAGACAGAACTTGTCAAGAAGTGAGGTTCCAGAGGTCTAAGCCACACATAAAAAGGCTCCTTGCTGGTTTCCTGCACCAACTCTCAACTTCTTTCCACTTCATACTCTGAGTGACATGAAAAACAGACAGTTACCAACATGTACCATTTCAGCTTTCAGGCCCAACTCTCATCCAATCCTCCTTTAAAGAAAAGCTATTGCACTGCTTCAGATATGGTCCAAAGCTCAATAAATCCTCCATCTCTTAATATGTCCTTAATAATACATTTGCTCTGGCCATGACAGAGGAGACAGTCAATTGCCAAGAGTAAGGATACCACCCAGGGTGTGAAAATTAAGATGGTCATACTTGTATTCATGCAAATTAATCTTTTTGGATGCCTCAGCCCTCCTAGCCAAATCCCACAAGCCTGCCAGTTTACAAACAGTGAGTAGAGATACCAAATTCAGGCCCATGTAACTGCGGCAGGCTGCTCTGTTGCCTCCTCACAGCTTTTTTTTTTCTCCTGATACTCCAGGCATGGGGAGTGGGGGAGCTCCATCAAGAAGGACACCCTCCTCCAGGTGTACAGATGCCAATGGCCTACCTGAGCCCCACCCTTTGAATAAATACCGTGAAAAGCTATTCAGAAGAAACATCAAGAGGACTGAAGGAAAATAAAGGTTCGTTTGTTTGTGAGATGTTTTACAACCTTTGGACCGAATTTCTCACGTTATAGTAAAAAGAAAAGCAATGTTTTGAAATGGCACAGATGGAGAATCATAGAACTTGTAAAATTCAGAAGGGAGGTAATAAGAATATTATAATGTATTTTATAGGTAACATAATTGCTGATATTTTGGATAATAAAAACCCTTGAAATTAAGATCTGAATTACACATAAATATAGTCATAGGGCTGTGCTTCAAAAATCTCACACTCATGCTCGATTTTCATCTAACAGTGAAGCCAGGAGTGAATAACCACAAGCCCATGTAACTCTTCTACAGTAAGAATAACTAATATATGAGGGAGTGAAATGAAAAGAGCTGGCAATGCATTTCCCCCCCAGCATATCAAGCAGGTTTTCATAAGGAAGCAATGGTCATCAATCACTACCTCATTACCAACCTGTCATCTGGGCTTAGGCTAAATGTATTCTGGCTTGCTGCCATACTAAATGTTCAATGAAACATCCTTAAGGCTCTCTACAAGTTCAGCTGAAGCCGCACATGCTATACATCAAAGAGGAACATTAGTGTTATCATAGCTTAATAAATAGTGCCATTCTGGCAATGTAATCCTATGTTCTAGAGCTATCTACCATTCCCAATATTATACTGCTTAAGTAAACAATCTTGCTGTCTTGTGTTAAGTTTATTTAGTGAAAATGCATGTATAGATAATTAGTCATACTGTTATAGATATGCTTTCATTCCTGCTGAAGAAAAAAATGTGAGCAAAACTAGCACAGTATTTTAAAGCACACAACATAATAAAGTTTATCCTGAAATGTTTGTTCGTAATGCATGCATATTATAATTTATTACCCAGGATTTATGTTTTTGCTTTGCCAGAAAATTGTGATGATCGTAAAGCAGCCCCAAATATCATCAGTCTTTCAAAAATCATATTGACTTAAATATTGGCCTACTGTACAGTTGTGGGAATGTAATACAGTAACTGAGGCTGTGTCAGCATTACTGCTGGCATAATCCTTACTTTTGTAATTCCATTGACTTCAATGAGAATACTCACAGAAGTGAGGTTACTTAAGTGCATATACGCGTGTAGGATTAAGTCCTACATCTGTTTTACTGTCAGGTTAAAAATGCGTCCGGATTGAAAACTGACAAAAGTTTCAGAAAAAAATGTGTGTCTCCCCCCCCCGCCCCGACCCCAGTGTAGAAAGAGTAAATCAGTTTGGCTATTGTAAAAATATTCTAATGTGAAAAGCAGTTCAGGAAGCTTTTTTGCTCTCTTATAATTTAAAACAGCCACAACTCTGATTTAAATTATTCTAGTGGCATGTGATTAGGCCATAATGTTGTATAATTAAAATGTGAAAAGTGGCTCCAACACATGTTCAGTCAGAGTTTTTCCAAATTATTTTAAACATACAGCAGACAGACTGAGCTGAAGGCTGATCAGTAGGCTCAGCTTTTTCTGCTAAAGACACATTGGCTTGAGCTACTGCTCAGAATCCTATCTACCCCTGCCATCAGCTCCCTTCCTTTGCCTGTGGAGATGAATACTGCACTAGCTGCAGTCTCTCCTGATGGCGGTTGGGTGGGGGAAGAAATTTGATCCTGTCAGACTACTCCCCTGATTTGTGGGGAAGGAGGAGGAAAACACATACACACACACACACACCAGAGAAGATCTCCCTGGCTTATGGGGAGGGAGAGAGAAGAATCTGCATACTATTTGCAAGGATCACAGGATAAGAATCTGACGGCATCTGAACTGTCTCATTCTATGGAAATGAAAATGAAAGGGATTCCTGCTAGGGCATACTTTCCACATTCCCACGGCGAATTTTGCTGCTGGCTGGCTGAATGTCTCTCCCACATCTAGAGCAAGATATGGGTGAAGAGAGGAAATAAAGAAGCATAACTAATTCTGATAAACTAAAGGGAAAAAATGGTGAAGAGTTCTGTGGTTTTACAGAAGTTATGGTCCATGCTGTTTGCATCCTCCAGTCCACCCCGGCCGAGTCACTATTCTGCCTTTTATCTACTACAGCGCGAGTTGAGCCTTAGGCTAAATTTGGATGCAGGTGCAACATTCAAGGCTGGGAGCTCTGCACGCACATGTGAGGGCTGAATTTGGCCTTTTAACTTTGAATTACCTGTTTTCTGCTAGTCTGTATCACAATCTTCAGGCTTCACAATGCCTTTAAGGCACAGTCTACATAGGGGTGATGAGGTAGTACATGGACCCATCTAGAGTTCCATAAGACACTGAGCTCAAAGCAGCCACAAACCCTTGGAGGTCTGGGAAGCAGAGCTGCTACCCCACTCTTCAGGAATGTACAGGACCCACTCCCCTCTGCACCCAGTCAACACCTCTGGTGCTGTGTCAGATTGACCCCTGTATATGAGTGCAAGGATGAGAGAGACTCCTTGTTCCCTCCTATTTCTGCATACATCCGATAGGCACAATCTTGCTCCTAAGAGTGTTATAACAATATAGATTTTAAACTCTGTATAGCTTTAATTTAGATTCTTTACAGTGATTTTAAATGTGATGGCATTGCATAGATTTCTTTCAAAAAGGTACTCAAAGACAAGCCTGTTAAAAAAATCAATGCCATATTTGCAAGTCTCATTAGATCCTCACAAAACCAAGATCCTGTTTTCATAAGGCCACAGCATTCAACATTTCTATGCCTAACCTTCCCAACCTGATCCTAGCATAAGTAGTCATTGCAAAAAGTTAACAAGCCTGAGTTCAGTGGGAAGGTATAATCATTAAAACCAAAAAAACAGACATTTAAGGCCCTACCAATTGAATAAAATAGGTCTAGAATTTTCTTAAGTGTTCGAAATTGAAACATTATTGAACTGATGGTAGAAAGACTGTCAGTGTTTTATTAAGCGCCCAAGATTATTTACTATAAAGGTGTTTTTGCTCCATTGAATGAATAAACATCATAATTGTCTCATGAAAGGTGATTTCTTTCAGCTATCCAGTGCAACAAGGTGGTTTTCTTTTTTGTTAAAGAAAAACAAAATTGCTACCTCATGAGCACCATGTGCATGCAGGTTGTGCTGAGCTGTGCCTATCACAGAGGTAAAGCAGAGATTACTTTGCCTCACAAAAGCCCCATTTAAAATAATTATAACATCACCTCTTCTCCATTTAGGCCCTTACCCTGCCACTAAACCACATGAGGTGACCCTTAAATTCCATGGAGCCCCACTGACTTTAATGGGGTCCACCCATGCACTTCTCTTCTTCTCCTGCACATTGATTCCCAGTCTGAAGGTGAAGGATTTGGACTCTGGAGATTTAGCAGTAGAAGCAAGATTGAAAGTCAAGGACCCCTTACTGAAGAACCATGCCTTCAGACCTTTTATATTTAAACCAAGGCCTTATTAGCACAAGCACATCTGCTAATGACAGCTGATGCTGAATCACAAAAGTCAAGAGGTGGTCTTGCAAGAAACCCCAGTCTGTTAGGCCTTCATAAGTTACATCTAGAATTTTAAATTGCATTGGGAAAACAAACTGGAAGCCAGTCAGTTCTTGAATGCAAGGAACGCAAAGTATTTTAAACACTTTACTTATAAAGAGGACTGTGATCAATTGTTCTTTATGTCCACTGGAGGTAGGAAAAGAAGTAACGGGCTCAATCTGCAGCAAGGAAGATTTAGGCTAGATATTAAAAAAAATACTTTGCTAACTATAAGGATAGTTAAGCACTGGAATAGGCTTCCAAGGTCCTTCTGTGCTGAACCATGACCTCCCCTGCCCTTTTCCTAGTCTTTGCTTCTGAGGTCTTCAACTTGGTTCTTAAATTAAATTATAGGAACAACTGCATGGCACTGCTGTAAACTATGACTACCTAATTCATCTCTGTCCAAAATTTATAAGGGTTAGGACACTGCTAGAGCTCAGAAGACATCAGTGTACAGTAGTTATTCCATATGTTCTGTGGGCGAACACCTGCTGCAGAAATACTCCCAAAACCTCATAGTTGGCATAATACTATAATTGCACTCAACTTGTAGGTTGAAAGGTCACTACTTCAGCATACTCAGGTTGCGGCTTCCATTTTAAATGAAAGATATTTTTATCACTGATGGAGTGCTACTTTATCAAATCCTGGGACAGTAAAACTAGATGTTCATTGCTCTCATAATTGCTTAAACTACGTAGAACATCTTAGAAAAATGACTTCTAATGCCCAGGGAGAAGAGAAACCAACTTTGACATGAACTTACGCTTATACCTCAAAGCTGAGAGGTATAACTCATAGAATCCAAAGAACTGGCTGAAGGCACGGACTGAGGAAAGATGAAGTTCCTCTTTTATTTTATATTTATAAATATGCAGTATATTACAGATGTCACAGAAGGAGGATCATAGATGAAAAGGCCTTTTTTTCACTACCCTATTTGACTCCCACTGTAGAGGAATCTATAAGATTAGAACAATGCGAAGAGAAAAGCAGCTACAAGTCTGTTTGGAGAAAATAACGACTAGGAATTATAAATCTAACAGGATCACAAACAAATTTTTCCTAAACAGAATTCTCCCTAAATACCCAAACATACTGCAATCGATATTCACTGGTAGGTCATTCTGCTAACGAAACTCTAAATCCTATAGCCCTTCAACAGGTCAATATAGAAAGGGTATGTGTGACATTACAATCCATATTCTTTATGGAAATATGGTTATACTACGGATATGACGTAATTGAGATATACTTTATGCAAGATGGGTCTCGTAAGGTATCATTGGAAAGGTTATGATTTACTGAATGTGATTATCTAATGTGTATGCATATATCATTTCTGTATCTAAAGTTAGGACTAAGTATGGACTAAGTAACAATTACAACTGGGTGTGTATTGGGAAGACACCCACTGGATGACAGGCCATTAGATTTGATTGGCCTTCAGGAAGAAACAACATAACCATGAAGATACTAATGTCTCTCCCTCCTGGGAGGGGTCCGGAGATGTATCTGTGACACTACTAGGTTAGGTGGTCTTGTCACCTGGTACTAAACATTATCTGGGACTTCTTGTAACTTTCCACTGAAAGGGAAGTGGGATCAAGTTTGGGAAACAAAGGATTCCTGCCTTATGTAAATCTTATTTAAGGGTGGCGAGTAAGGCAAATGGGACTCCTCCTCTCCATGACCTGTTTGCCCAAGGAGAAAAATTTCTAAAGACACCTGAAGGGAAGGCAAGGGGGGATTCCAGACTGAGATAGGGGTCCGGTCTGAAAAGAAATATAACTGGAACCCTAAACCACAGAAATTTTGCAATCTGCCTAAAATAATGTTTAGGGTAAGAAACTATATTTTGTCACCTGTTTCTTAAGTACATTGAGCTTAGCTTGTATATTTTGTTTTATTTGCTCAGTAATCTGCTTTGTTCTGTTATCGCTTATATTCACTTAAAATTCACTTTTTGTAGTCGTTAAACTTATTTATTGTTTGTAATATAACCCTGTGAGTACAATTCATAATTGGATGGGGGGTAAGAGGCTGTGAATCTCTTCCTTCACATTGAGGTAGGAGGTGGATTTCATAATGTATCTTTAGGTCTGCACTCCAAGGGAGGTGGACACCTGAGTACTGGGGCAAGTCCCTTAAGCTGAGTCTTCCCAGAGCTGATCTCAGTGTCTGTTTTGTTCTGCAGTTGGGAGTGGCCCTGCCTGTGGGTGTGCTGGGGGACACTTAATAGCCTGGCTCAGCAAGACAGGTGCCCAGGCTGGCATAACAGGCAGGCTCAGCGGTATATCAGCACACCAGGTGGCATTGTACGGGGGGCAACCCATCACAGTATGTAACATTAATAAAAGGATAAATTCTTTGTAAACATAATCAGATTTTTCACCCAACTATGTTGTCCTTTTCCATGAAGATCTGTCTCTGTAACTGTTCAGCCCACTATCCAGCTACCAGTTCACCCCAATATAAGAGGTCAGCACCCTCCCCTCAGAAAAAAATATTTCACACACTCACTTTTGACATAGAGCTGGAGGACGCCCTTGTTTTATTTGTCTGAGCAGAAGAGCAAAGAGGATTAAGTCCACTGCTCAACTGAGTGAGACCTATCCAAATATTGGGTCTGGGTTTGCTGTGGAGTGCATACCGTGGTCTCTGAATACTTCCTGTTCTGAGCAAGAAGGCAGAGCCTTGGTCTACTCCCAGTCACTAGCCAGGCATGAGGAGCAGAAGTATGCTCACCGTTTCAAGGACTGGAGTAACTTTCCTCCCAGGGGAAAGGAAGAAGTATTTGTGCCTTGGCAGGAGCATCTCTGAAGCATACTGCCTTCCAAACAACTTCTGAGATGGTATGGTTTATCCAGCATCCCTTGCCCACTGCTCAGTCTAGGCACAGTCTACCCTTTAAGGGCTGATTGAACTAGACAATAAAAACATAGCTTTGGACCCTCCTCCTCCCCCAGAGAAACATATTAAAAGTTAATGTATGGGCAAAATAAACTTGTATATAACAATGAGACACAACAGGATTTGCATTAGTGAGTAAAAATGCACACATTGGCTGAATGACGAAGCACAAGGCTAAGAAAGCTTACCCCACTGTTGAACTTAAATGTTTGTTCTAAATCTGGCCTCTTTGGTCACAAAACTGAATGAGGAGCATTAATATAGTTCCTGCTTCACTTTACAAAAAAACCTCTGTGGTTCACTCAGTTCTATAGCTCTGCTGAGCACTGTGGTTGGGCTACAGGAAGATATTTCTTTTCATCACTGCCAAAATCTCTCCCCCAAACAAAGGCTGAATGACTAAAATAACTAAACGCAAAGGATGAAGTTCACCCCTGTGCAGCTGCCCAGTGCATTGCCATTTTTGCAGGTGCAGGTCAGCCTTTGGAGGTGGGAGATCTGAACCATCCTGTGCTTTATGGAAGAAAGCTCCATGACAGCTCTTAGTGGGCCAATGTGGAAGGAACCCAGTAGGGACAGAGCAAGGAAGGGACACTGGATCTGTGCTTGCACAACAGGGAGAGCATGGAAAGGATCAGGCCACTATTCCAGCCCATAGCCTGAAACAGCATCAGTGGAAAAGACTAGTTCTAGTGTTAAGGGAAGTGAAATCCACATCTCCCAGCCCCTGCTCAATTCCACACATGCAGTCCATTTAGTATAGCTTTGTGCAGGGAGAGCAGAATTTCACCCTTATTGAAACACACAGTATTTTTTCCAATTTTTAATTACTTGTTTTCTTAAAATAAATTGAGAATAAGCAACTACATTAATGAAACAGTAGGAGTTAAATTACACAAAAGTCAGGACAACTGGAGTTAAGGTTCCTTTAATCTCTTCTCTTGTATGCATACACCACAGTAGGAAATCTCATTAGTTGATCTTCCAACTTATCCACAGGAAAGCACTGTAGACATTTAAAGTTAAAGCAAAAGGTGCCACATAAATATAAATCAGCACAAAATTAAACCTATTAGCATAGTCTTCCTGGAGGAGCAGGTGTATCATTTGAATTATATCATAGTACAGTATATTATTTTGACTTGAAATAAGGTAGCATGCACAATGCAATAATGGGTCTGATTCTCCCTTCGGACTTGCACCAATTTAACATCAGTATAACTTTATTGCCTTCAGTGAACCTTTGATTTATCTGAGTCTTAGAGGACACTCAGGCCCCACCATGTGGCAAGCATAGTGTGCTGTAACACATATCCACAAAAGCATAGAACAAAGGTTACTGTGGAACCCAAAGTCTGAGTTTTCCTGACTTCAACCTTACCAGTGCAGTTTCTCACTTCTAATATATTTTTTAAAAGAGAAGCTTTTTTGACCATATGTGTAATTTCAATAGTTGTATATAATGCAAAATATGAACATTTAAGGGAAGTTACACCACATTAAGTTTAACCCTCATTTCTGTCTTGGATGATAGATGCAAGAATTCCAACTGAGTTGATTTTATGAACCAGTTAAATGATTTGTATTCAGAACAACATTAAAAATCCCTATGACAAAGTGTACTTGAACAAAAATATTCTGCTTGTGACACATCCTTTACAAGTAATGTGTTTTCATTTTTCACATGTTGCATCTCATTTATTTTATTCAGGCACACGTAGTTAAATCCGCAAGATATGGCAAGCTTCCAATACCTGTGAAATAATAAATCATTTCTTACAGATGTTTCCACCCGCTGCAAGGCTGCCGTTCATTAATCAAACATTATCAGTTTCTATAAGTGGCCAGTGCTAAACAGGAAAGGTACTTCGGTTTGAGTTTTGACTTTTATTCACTGGTTAGTCCCTGACCCTTACTACTACTGGATGCTTGTTAGAAATATGGAAACCCCTACTGTGCAGCAGATTTTACTACAAGGAATTCTGAAGTGTGGTATAAAAGGAGAAAAATATTTTTTCTCCTTGGATTAAAGGGAAGAAAATCAGACTTGTCTTCTAAAATACAGTAAGATCCATTTCAAAACTCTCTTCTCCATCCCATAAGTAATATATAAACATGTAAGCAAAGATACATTCTGTCATATTTGAAATGCTGTAATAAATTTATATTACCCACTATGGAAGATATATCTTTTTCCATTTTAAATTATTAAAACTTCATTTCTGAAAACAGAAACCCTATACCCTTATGAACATAACTCTTTGACAATACAAAGAAAATGGAACAATGGAAGCAACAAGATATCAGATTTATTATCATCATTATGATTGCTTACAGTTAGAAATTATTAGATTTCTGGCAAATTGTTCCCCTTTATAAAATCCCATTTTGTATGATTTTCCTGTCAATTTGTTATTTGGACCTTAGCAAATAATTTTGCAAATTTGGGGCTAAAAGTTAAGTTTGGGTGGACACCATAATTTGGTTGAAGTGAAGGATGAAGGATTATATACAATCAAAAAACAGGCTGATCCCTAATAATAATACCACTTAGCTCTTCTATAGTGCTTTATCAATATATGGTAAGTACTCCTGTTCCCGTTTTACACATGGGGAAACTGGGGCACAGAAAAGTGAAATGACTTTCTCAGAGTCACAGCAGGCCAGTGGCAGAACTGGGACTAGAATCCACATCTCCAAAGTCCCAGTCTACTGCTCTGTCCACTAGAACAATGGCTCTCAACCTTTTCAGACTACTGTACCCCCTTCAGGAGTCTGATTTCTCTTGCATACCCAAAGTTTCACTTCACTTAAAAAACTACTTGCTTATAAAATCAGACACAGATACAAAAGTGTCACAGCACACTATTGCTGAAAAATTGCTTACTTTCTCATTTTTACCATATTATTACAAAGAAATATGAATTGGAATATAAATATTGTAGTTATATATTTCAGCACATAGTATATAGAGCAGTATAAACAAGTCATGGTCTGTATGAAATTTTAGCTTACACTGACTTCACTAGTGCTTTTTATGTAGCTTGCTGTAAAACTAGGCAAATATCTAGATGAGTTGATGTACACACACACACACACACACACGGAAGACCTCTGCGTATCCCCAGGGGTATGCATACCCTTCGTTGAGAACCACTGCATTAGGACACACAGCTTCATCTTAATGGCAATTTTCAAATATAGTAATATTTGATATTTCTTTAAACAAATGATTTTTTTTAAACTAAGTAATATGATTTCTGAACAACAAAGCAGCAAACTTCTTTCCTTACTTCTTTTTAAACTAAGAGTTCTGTTTGCATATTCCCCAGTTTTTGGAATGAGCACCAAAATTTTAAACGTGGTTGGAGACCTCTGTTGATACAGACCTTATAAGGCCCATCAAATGGGGCCTCATTCCTGCAGACTGTAGAAAGTATCCAGAAGTGGCTGGGGTGGGGAGTGTTTCTGAACTTTGGTAGGATTCAGGATAAGGTCAATGCATGGAAAGACTTTTATTTACATTGAAAACTAAGGGTCCAATCCTTCATGCATTGGATATGGGCAGACTCTTGCACCTGTGTGGCGCCCTTTTAGGTAAATTTTCAGAACACTGTGGGTAAAATCCTGGCTCTACTGAATGTTGTGACTTCACTGGAGTCATGATTTCATTTGATAATCATAAAAAAAAATGTTTTAAAGTTTTTATCAGACCTCCCAGAAAAAAATCTATTTTAAGAAGATTTGGCATATGGAATTTTGGGATGATTTTTGTGGAGTTTTTAGAAGTAGAGGCTTTAAAAAATCGGATTTGTTCTGTGAGGCCAACTTCAACCTTAACTATAGAGCGGTTCTCAAACTTATTTGATCATGCCCCCTTCTTTGTGTCTGTAGTCACTTACGCCATCCCCAACACAAGTAAATATACCGCTGCCCTGCTCTGAAGGCAGAGCAGAGAGCAGCGCCTGCTGGCCAGGTGCCCAGCTCTGAGGGCAGTGCCGCGCAAGCTGCAGTTCAGAAGTCAGGATGGTAATGTGAAAAGTGATATTTGTCAATATCACTTTTCACAGCAGATTTAGTGTCCCATTGCCAGCCTGACTTCTGTGATGCTGCTGCCACCCTGGGGCTAACAGCCGGAGCCCTGTCGCCAACTCCCGGAGAGGGATTTGGGGGTGCGGGGAAAAGGGAGCCTGGGGGGTGGGGCTCCAGCTGACAGCCCCGGGGCAGTGGCGCTCCAGCTGTCCCCTTTATCCCATCCCCCCACCTCCTGGGTGTGCACAGCCCTTATACATGAGCCCCAGCCACCCGGGGCTGACAGCAGGAGCTCTTTTAAGAAAAAATGCACACAGCTCGTCCCTCCCTTGGGAGGCCCACCCCATAGTTTCAAAACTGCTTCTACAGAGCAACCCCTACTTTAGAACAATGCACCCAACAGGAGCTTTTCTGAACACCCACAGAATGTATACAATGAATTCTACGTTTGACTGTCTCATACTCCCTGGCACACAAAAGTTGCCAGTTAAGGTCTCAATCTTCCATAATTACACAAAACTTCCATTGCCATAAATAAGTGAGAACTCACAGACTAGGGGAATAAGGCTAAGATGGTTAAAGGTTAAAATACCTTTGTGCCCTCGTGATTTTTGGCTGCTCCAGGGGCTAGAGTAGCCCTGTGTTTAATTTAGACAGCACTACCTCTCTCCTATCTAGGGTGACCAGATGTCCCGATTTCATATGGACAATCCCAATATTTGGGGCTTTTTCTTATATAGGTGCCAATAACCCCCCATCCCCTGTCCCGATTTTTCACACTTGCTATCGGGTCACCCTACTCCTACCCCAGCACACCTCTCCCACACCCTATGGGGCTGTAGAATGGGTCCTCAGAAATCAGCATGTGGCTGTCCTCAGTTTCTGCACCAGGGGAATTCTGTGTCGCTTTTTATAGCCCCTTTGCTCAGCATAAAGGGCCTGGTGTGTGGAGAATCTCACCCAATGGGGGCATTACATGATTACTGGATTCAGTCCTAAGTTAGTACGTTGAAAAACTTAGGGCTGGTCTACACTAGGGGGAGGATCGATGTAAGATACGCAACTTCAGCTATGCTATTCATGTAGCTGAAGTCGAAGTATCTTAGTTCGACTTACTTGGCTGTCCTCACAGCGGCAAGTCGACTGCCGTGGCCCCCCCATCGACTCCACTTACTCCTCCTGCCAAGATGGAGTATGGGCATCGATTCGGGGATCAGTTTATCATGTCTAGATGAGACGTGATAAATCGATCCCCAATAGATCGATTACTACCCGCCGATCCAGCAGGTAGTGTAGACGTGGCCTTAGAAAGAAAACTAATCCAGAACATGCTCTCACAATGCACTGTATCTGGGATTTGCCTTAAATATGTTTTTTCCAGCTCATCCAGTACAAAATTTATCTATTTTCCCTTAGAAAAACCAAGTTAAAGCATATCACACTGATAAGCCTCAAACAACATGAAATATGTATACAATAGCTGTTTTGGGTCTAGTAGACAACTGAATGTGGAACCTTTTTGCAAGAAACTCTGTTTTGCTTTCTCAAACCTCCTTTCCTTGTTTTTTTGGAGATTCAGATAATCTCCTCTCAGAGGTCTACTTTTATTTTTGCTCACCAAAAATTATATTTGCTCTCAGCCATGACCACAATATAAATCCTCTGCTTCTTAATAAAGGTACAAAATAGTAATGCTTGAGTCAATTGTACATTCAAATAATGGATGGGATTGTGGCACATTTTTCAATACACAAGTGCTAAATGCTATACTAATGATTTTTATGTATTTATTTATTTTACACAGTATATGTTCTTCACCGACAAAACCCCCAAGTTACTGGAGAAAAAAGCTATACATTTTGAATTACTGAGACATGATCAGTAACAAAGGCTAAAGATGTCCTTTCCAAAATAATGAGAAGGTACTTCAATTCCAGTACTCACTAAACTGTTAGAATCTATATAAAAATAGACACCATATGTAAATAAACAACCATCTGTCTTCATTATATTCACAGATACAACAATAAATTATTTCTTTCTAAGAAACCACAAATGTACATTAATAATCAATTATACTCTTTTTTCTTACATGATTGAGACATGAGTGAACAAAAAGCAACTTTTTTTACTACATTTGAAAAAAATCAAACATTTATTATCTGTTACAAAAAGCCTCCTACTTTCTAAGTAACTAATAAGCTTCAGCACAATTATAAAAGCAGCATTAAAGACTAATCTACTGAATCTTGTTGACCCTTACATTCTTATCATTGAATTTTGTTCTTTGAAACTCTAATCACCAAAGCTCATTAATTAGAGGGAATTTTGAACAACTGCCATACTGAACTGCTGATACCTATTTGTGCTTTCCATAATGGTCCATGTTTAAGAGGCTACATTTGTGGCACAAATCTATTGCATAAAAATCATTGCACGTAAAGAAATAAGGAGTATGTGTAAAAATTTGAACAGTGAAAATGGACTTATTTATCAAGCAGACTTTGTTCATTTCTATTCTGCATAATAAATAGACAATAGCCAAAGGATATCCTGTAAAAGAAAAAATTGCCAAAGACAAAAGATTTGGGAAATATTTGTTAGATAACCATGTAATTTGTTCATGATTATTTGAACATTTTGATTATTTAGTATTCTTATTTTTGTCTAACAATCTTTTTCGGTGTTTTTAAAAATAAAATTTAGAATAATGTTTTTGAATTTTAGATCTAACACCATGAAAACACTAACATCACAGTGTAGATTCAGAAAAATGTAGACAACACTGTGTACACTGATCTATAGTTACTATACACACATCAGCCAGGACAGCACAACTCTCACTTGCAACATCCCTGCTATGGGCCACTGATAAGCAAAAGTCAATTGTGCTAAATTATGAGATGAGTTTGTAAACTCATGTAAGATGTGCATGGAGGATAACCAAAATGACTATTTATGAGGAATTCCAAACTTAGTCCAAAGGCAATAGGTTAATACAGAAAATCGCTGTGCCACCCATGACCATAGAAATATTTGTGTGTGCATGTTAAATTTTCTCCTGGAGAATTTACCATGCGGTATTTTTCCCTTTATATTTTTAAAAATTTTAATTATCAATATTTAAAAATTGATATATAGCAATTTGATTAATATGTGTATTTACCAGATGCCCATTACCTTCATAGTGTTTTAGAAAAAAACACACACCAAAACAACCAACCATGGTAGAAAGAGACAGTCAATCATGCTAAAATGTAAAAAAAGTCATAAAAGTAAGATCTAACGTGACAAAGTGACAACTGACTCAGAAGCTTGGATAGTCTCTATTAAACCAAAGTGCCAGCTATAGCAGCAAAAATATTTACATAGCTTAATAAGAACATTTACCATATTGTTTTAGTACTTGAATGTTTCTTCGCAGGTATTCGTTGCCAATCTCATTAAAACTACAATAGATTGTTGACACACTGTGCCCTGGCTACATTGGCATGTGTTTCCCATAGTGTTTTGTCGATTAAAAAAAAACCCCAAAACCTGTTGCACTGTATCAACACTGAAAAAGTATCTGAAGTGAAAATTAGAAATACTAATGGACTTGAAAAGCTTTGTAATTGACTTGTGCCTGAACCACGCAGCAGGGATTTTCTCTGGTGTAGAAAACATGCTGTAGGTAGGAGAGGGTGTAAGTCAGTGCATGTTGTGCTCTGGCCATCCTAGGCCACTCTAACTACCAGAGGCTGCTCCAAGTTACATAAAGGGCCAAAGCTGCTCCCCTCCCCAGCATTTCCAGGGAACAGGAGATTCCCCTTCTCCTGCAAAATAACTTGTCAGAAGGGGCCAGATGGAGCAGAAAAGTTAGTAAGAAAACTCATCAAAGTTCACCTGAGAAGCTTCTCTTCGAAAGAAGGGCTAGTCTACACTTACCTGCCAGTTCGACGCGGAGAGTTCGACTTTTCGGAGATCGAACTATCGCGTCTAATATAGACGCGATAGTTCGAACTCCGGAAGCGCTCCGTTCGACTCCGGTACTCCACCACTGCAAACGGCGGTGGCGGAGTCGACCTTGGAGCCGCGGAGTTCGGTTCCGCGGCGTCTGGACGGGTGAGTACTTCGAACTAGGGTACTTCGAATTCAGCTACGCTATTCACGTAGCTGAATTTGTGTACCCTAGTTCGACCCCCGTTCTTAGTGTAGACCAGGCCGAAGAGCTTGGGGGCCCATGGAGTCTGAAGTCTCTCAACCTCACAGACCCTAGAGTTTGCAGAGAAGCAGCCATCCTGCAGGGACAGCTAGCGCCGCACATCATTCTGCTGATGCCCCTTACCCTAGCCCTGGCTACACTGGCCGCAGGAGCTCTTGCTGCTTCAAATGATATAAGAAAGCAAGGGGAAAAGACAGCCAAAATAGATTTCCTACAGCAATTCCTAAAAGTCCTTGGAGATCTACGAAAAATCCACCTCACAAATCTGAGTTTTGTCTAACCTGTCAATTCAGCCCAAGAAGTGGCTACTCCCTTATTGATTGGGCAGTGAAAGGAATCTGAAGTCTGAATGATTACATTTATAAGACACAAATTTACCCAGGAAGACTTCTTGGAACTTTATTCATTAACATGAAAAAGACCTGCTATTTTCTCACCAATAATTGGCACTAAATGTCAAGTGAGATTTTGGTACATTTTCCATTTCTGTACAGACTCAAAAAATCCAACAAACCTAGTTTTCTAACTAGCCTCAGGGTTAAAGTAAAATGAAGGGAGAAAAGAATAGGCATTTCTGGATCCATTGTTTAAACTTTGTATTGTGTCAGTCCTCATATGGTATAAGGTGGCACATTATTTCAAAATGTATGCGGAAGCATTAAACCTATACTGGGCCAAATGCAGCACTGCTTTAAGAAAGCAAAACTCAGTGAAAGTCAATGGAGTTGCACCAACTTGTATCAGAGTTGAATTTTGTCCACTTTATGGATGTTTATAAATTCTGTATCTGATTCTTAACAGGGAAGTTAAAAATGACATTATAACTAATGCCCAATTTATTTAAAAAAACTGGTATGTAGCTTTATGACCCATGGGGAAGAAACATTTGAAAGCATCACGCAAGCACACAGAGCCATGTTTTCTCTGTATGACAATCAGATGATCACAGCTAAACTTAGTTAAATAATGGACACAAAGCACGCTTCCACATGCACAGTGGAGCTTTAAAAAAAAAAGTGTCACAGACACAGAATTACCTTACATCTAACGCTTCCGTCTTACTTAATATTTATCTTTTCTTTACATAATTTTTTCAAATGTAAAAATATTGTAATAAATTTCTTGATTAAATTCTAAACAATATGGTTAAAATGTATTAAACAAAATTAATTTTCCAATGTTGTAACCATTTTGCTCCCAAGACATGAGAGAGTCATTGTGGGTGAGGTAATATCTTAGATTGGACCAACTTCTGTCACCCATCTTGCCACTATGAATTTTCTAAGGTAATCATACATTTAACTGCTTCAAACAATATGAACCAAATGTAAACACAAAATTGATTTTCCCATTGCATTTAGATGGGCATGTTCTTTCAGAAAGCAGTCCAGCATCTTAGAAACAGATAGGAGAGAGTTTTGTGAAACATCTGCAACAGAAATTGTTATGCTAAGTAGTTTCTTGGTAGGAAAGATAAGTAAATAAGAGAATGAAAATCTGTGTAATTTGCAAGTGAATAGGTTAAGGATGCCCAAGGGCAGATTTTTAGTATTTTCTGGAAGTGTCTTAAGATTATTAAAAATAAATAAGCTGTTTTGTGCATCTGAGCCCAAAAAGCTTCCACTATCTAGCATTGCTGATATGTATTAAGGAGGTTCCACTAATATCAAGTGGAGCAGTGTAGAATCAGAAGAGCACATTACAATGAATGCCATTAGCAGAAAGATTCCTTGAAAATAAGAAATTCCTTTTTTCTGTGAAAAGGGAGAAAAATTGCTGTTCTCTACAAATAAACTCATGTTGCATAGATAAAGAAGTGAAAGCACCCAATATAAACAGGTTTTTTTACAGAGCTCTTCTAATGCAATTTTGTTTCCTTTGTTTTGAGGTGGGGTAGGCAACCTATGGCATGTGTGCCAAAGGCGGCACGCAAACTGATTTTCAGTGGCTCTCACACTGCCCGGGTCCTGGCCACCGGTCCAGGGGGGCTCTGCATTTTAATTTAATTTTAAATGAAGCTTCTTTAACATTTTAAAAACCTTATTTACTTTACATACAATAGTTTAGTTATATATTAAAGACTTTTAGAAAGAGACCTTCTAAAAACATTAAAATGTATTACTGGCACGTGAAACCTTAAATTAGAATGAATAAATGAAGACTTGGCACACCACTTCTGAAAGGTTGCCGATCCCTGTTTTGAGGAGACTTTAAAAAATGTTGTGATTCAAGTAATGTACAAGGACAGAATATCAACTATGTCAAAGTTGTACAGTTTATTGTATTAAAACTGATTTATGGTCAGTTTTGTTTACAGATGCACAACCATATTATAGCAATGTCCTTCACATCATTGTAGTGAAAATAAACATTAACTCAATATGGAAGGAATTTGAAAATAGACTGTGACTTAGATCACACTAAGCTGAAATTCTACTCACTTCCACAGTGATCTGTGCATTCCTTGAGCTGTTAGCATGGGGCTGAGTGGTGCACATAGGCTTGTTTGAACTTCTACATTGCTCCTTCTAGATTTAAGTACACAATCTACTGCAGGGGAATTCCTCCATTAATGCGTTGATGCAACTGCAGCTCTTTTTTGACACAGCCCATGATGGAGAGATTACTTTAAATTTAAATAGTATTTAATAGATAAATCACTCTGCTTCCATGTGTACTTTATGGGAATGTTAATGGACAGTTTGTTTCTAGCTGCTCTCTGATAACAATGTAGTACTATATTCTCCATTCACATCCAGGCTATGTCTAAATTCTGCCATTGTTTCCTTCACAACATCCATCTTTATTCAGACAGCTAAAACTCATCTATGCCTTCAGGTTCAGTCTTGATTATTTCAGCAGCAGCATCTTTGGCCTCCCTGAAGCTTCCTAAAATCCTCCACTAAAATGATCTTCCTGGATTTTAACTCTCATTGGCTCCTCATTCTGCATCTCATAACATTGAAACTCCAAGCCTGATTCTCCATGGCTCTGCAACTTGTGTTGTCATTTACACCACTGCATAGTGGGGAAAATGGCCTTTCCTGTCCTTTCTTTCCATGCACTGCATGTTTCAGGCCCTCTTTGCTTGTCTGGTCTTGTCTCCCAGTCGATTGCCCCATGCCCCTTCTGCTGCACCAGCGATGCCAGCCTTAATACCCAATTGATCTGTTTCTCCCACAGGTATCTCTTTTTTCATGTTGCCTTCTATATGCAGATCTGAGCTGGCCCATTTCTCTGTCACTCACTGTGACACTGTATAAGTTGTTTGGGGAGCAGTCATTCTTCTATGAATACTGTTGGGTGCTATAAAATAACACTGCACAACACCAAAATAAAGACATAGAAACAAGAACATTTCTTTAGCCAGCAGAGTCTAATGGCTTAATCCTGCAAGGTACACAGTATTTGTGTCCTTGAATCCAGCAAAGCACCTAAGTGTGTGCTTAACTTTAAGCACATGTATTGTGCACTTTACTGGATCTGCATCAGAGTGCTCAGAGAGCAGAACCCTAAGTGATGATACACCGAGGCTCCAAATAGCAGCATCTATCACTTTTGAAATACAGCAACCAACTGCAAAAGTCTGGAAGCAATTTCAAATGAAACTGGCTTCCCCACTCTTCTCTTTGGAGGTGACAAGTTTAGTAGCAAGTGAAGGGAAAAGGAAAAATTGCAAATAGGAAAGGAAAAGGGAAAAAAAACAGAATTAAGTGAGACAGAAAAACTGTCTGCAGTTAAATCTGTGTGCTGGCCATGGGCCTATGCACTTCATATGCAGATATCATGTCCTCCAAATTTAGTTTATGGATCAGGAGTAAGATGCACAATTTTTTTCTGTAGCACCAGTAAAATGAACATCTGTTCACTTTTTGCCACGTAGGTTTGTAGCTGTGTGGGTGGGTGTGAACAGAACTCTTGATGTGTAATATTCTTCCCATCTGCACACCAGGTGGCACTGCATAGTTAATCAGAAGATAATAACAGGCATGAGGAGATTACTTACTTTTTGGGGATAAGATAGTAAATCAATCTCACAACTTTTAAAAAATGAGGTGCATCAGGGCTTGGATTTTTAATTTATTTTTGGTGTGTAATTTTGTTACAATCAATGAGATTATTTGAAGACAACATTGTTTTAATGCTATGTTAATTAACAATGAATGACTGCAATTACTGAAGAGGTTCTGTACATGAGGTCTTTGATTTATTCCCTTTGATATATTGATTTAACTCTTGCTAGTAGGACATACTATACAGTATAAAGGACTCTCTCTCGGATTTATTTTGTGCTCATGTAAAACTAACTAAATTTGCATTAAATGATATAGCCTCTGGGGAATCTAGAATGGTATAACAGGTGTTATAGCAATCCAATATCACACTATAGAGGAAGAAATAGTGTTTTTTTACAAACCAAATGTTAAGTGTTTCCAAGTGCAACACAATATCATACAGTATGTAAAACTAACAAAACTAATATGAAATTAGAGAGGGAAAATACCCTGTTAGATAATGAATTATCCACCCCCCTGCAACTACAGGAGTGATTGTTTGCTACTGCATATTTTATAATGTTTTCTCCAGTCAAATTGTAAAAGACTCAAGCAATGGAACTTACACCACTTCCTTTGGCAGATTTAATTCCTGAAATTTGAGCAACATTTTCATCTGCTCATTTTGATCTCACTGTTTTTGCTTTATACCCCATCTCCGTGGACCACCCTAAACAATGATGTTCCTCCTTGGTGTTCACATTCTTCCGAAATTTTTACTAAGTTTTTTTTGGCCCAAGCTATAAATATTTAGTGCCAAACTGCGTAACCCATACTCATATGGGTGCATCCTTACTCAATGAAGTCAATGTGACTGTTCGTCTGAGCCAGGGGTCAGCAACCTTTCAGAAGTGGGGTGCCGAGTCTTCATTTATTCACTCTAATTTAAGGTTTCTCGTGCCAGTAATACATTTTAACATTTTTAGAATATCTCTTTCTATAAGTCTATAATATATAACTGAACTATTGTTGTATGTAAAGTAAATAAGGTTTTTAAAATGTTTAAGAAACTTAATTTAAAATTAAATTAAAATGCAGAGCCTCCCAGACCTGTGGCCAGGATCCGGGCAGCGTGAGTGCCACTGAAAATCAGCTCGCATGCCACCTTCGGCACATGTGCCATAGGTTGCCTACCCCCGATCTGAGCAAAAGTTCACTCATGTTAGTAAGGATTGCATAAATAGGCTCTATATAGGAATGAATGCCCTACTGAAATTCATGCGGTGGCTTTTTTATATGCTGATGTTTCAAACATGCAACATTTTTATAGAAACGTTTTCCTATCAGACTAGATATTCTAAGGAAATCAAGGCACCCATTAGCTGACAAATAAATGCTATTAGCTAAAAGGATTCACCAAAAAGATTTTTGCTGTTTGCTGATAGAGCCAACATGTTTTAATATGGACTGAAAGACACATGAATGTTCATTCTAATTCTGCTTTGTCAGTTGAAGAAGCATGTTACCTTTTAGATAATGATATAGAATAAGGGTAAAATTTTCAAACGCACCTAACAAGCTTAAATGCCATTATCAAAAGTTACGTAGGGATTTAGGATTCTAAGGGTACGTCTACAATGAATGCTCCTTTCATCAGCGTGTAGAGTACATACTCTCGCCTAGCCCCCCTAGCATGAGTATAAAGAGAAGATAGGCAGAGGCATGGTTTAAGCAAGTAGAATAAAGATATGGATATGTATGCGAGTGCATACGGTACACGCTTCCTACTCGTCCAAGCTGCACCTCCCCGTCTATACTGCCATTTTTTGCAGTATAGTGTCCCACTGCCTCTCCACTGTGGAGCCTTTCCCTATCACAGTTAAAGGCTCTGGCAGCTCCCCACTGGAGCTCTTCCCTGAGGCTTCCCCTCTGCCAGAGCCTTTCCTCCCAGCAGTGAAAGACTCTGGTAGTGGGGAGCTGCTGGGGCCTTTCCCTGCTGCCTCCCCTCTTCCAGAGCCTTTCGCTGGCATGTAGCTACATGCTGCAGTGTGAGTGCAGTCTGCTTTTCACTGCAGCATGTAGCTACACGTACACTACATGCTGCCACCAGTGGTGCATAGTGTAGAAATAGCTTTAAGATATGTCTACCCTGGCGCTGGCAGTGTGATTTCCAGCTCAAGCAGATGTACCTGTAGTAGCCACAGCTGCATGGGAAGTGGGATGGGCTAGCCATTCCACATACATACCTAGGGTTTCAGACAGCATTATACTCAGGGCAGCTAGCCTGTCCCGGTGCTGGTGCAGTTGTGGCTACACTACTATTTTTAGCCCACTAGCTTGGTCAAAGCTAGTGTGGGTGTGTTCACCTGAACTGGAAATTACACCTCCAGATCCAGTGTAGACACTTGCAGTCTTATTCCAAATCCATGGGACTTAAGCATCCAAGTCACTTTTGAAAATGGGAATTTGGCACTTTTCAAAATTTTAGCCTAAAGAGTCACCTCTGATGATCAGCTGTAAAAAGTAGATCTATTCTTGCGAACTAAAAGAGGGGAGTGTAAATGTTATTTAGAAACCCTAAACTGTAGTGCACATGTTACAGTCCGTCTCTGAAATAAGACTAGTCTCTGTAAAAGTCTGCATAGGAAGGATATGCTTGTATCTTTACTGTTTGCATGTTTTAAATGTTATTTAACAGCATTTTACCTGCTGTTAAAATATTTATGCCCTTTTTCATTTTTATTCAAATAAATATTTGTATACAAAGTAACTGTGTTGTATTCTCTCTTCAGAAGTGACTGTTTAATGCTTTCTGAGGTCTTGAAAGCAGGGTTTTGGAGTGGAGCCCGGAGCTGGAGTGCAGAGCAACCCTGGAGCAGTGGAGCTGCAGGTTTTTGCCCAGAGCTGGAGTGGAGCTGGAGCACAGCTCCAAAGCCCTGCTTGAAAGAATCCTGGCTTGCAAATAATTTAGCTGACCTTCAAGAGAAAACATAATTAAAAAAAGTATTCAGTCCTACAAATCAACCAAAAGATACAGTAACACTGAGTACTCAAGCTGTCCTGTCTCCTTAGGACCTACTGTGATACCTCCCAAGAGTACCCAGGGTTGCGAAGCACCTTGCTACCATCTGCCTTTAGCAGGAAGCCTTGTCTGTGCTTGTCAGGGGTCAGCTCCCTGAGAACCTCAGCCATAGGCAACACAAGCACTTCCCTCTCTGCCCACAAAGACCCTGCTGTCCCTCATGCAGGTTAGCTATAGGCACACTCCAACCTCCGAGTCCTCCAACCATTCCCCTGGAATGTCCAGCCCCTGATCCTCTGAATAGTCACGGAATCCACAGGTTCACTACTCAGAAAGGAATAGTACATAACAGCTTATCAATTTTACCTCAGGAACACTGCTCCGCTTAAACTCACAGCACTTAGATATGTTTATAGTAAAAACAAGAATAAGTTTATTTAGCAAAGAATAGTAAGTCAATAAGAAGCAAGTAGGGTTAATGGAAACAAATGGTTACATATAAAATAAAATCATAACACACATTCTAGAGCTTAAATTTAAGTACCAAGATGCTCTCTTATTTAATAATCTACTGCTTATCCGAAGTCCTTTTCACAGCATTTTGCAATGAGGATGGCTGAGACCCTCTTTTCATAAAATCAAGCTGTTGGCAGTTTGTCTCTCTAGATGAAGGATGTCAGGATGTATCTCTGCATCCCTAGATATGTGAGATCAGTCCTTTGTTCCTAACTTGTAAATAGAGTCCCCTTCACCCATTCACTTTTTCCTGTTGATTTCTTTTTCTGAAGTCCCCACAATCTCTTCATTAGCACTTGACTCAGTATGTAAATAGACTTTCATTATAAAAGATCCACAATATACAATAGTCAACCTGGGACATAAGTGTCTTTCACAAAGTTTATGATGACCAGTGTGACACAGGCTTTCAGTAGAAATCGTACGTGACACACTTTGGTGAACTAGAATGTAAATACCAGCTCCAAAGGATCCCTGTAAACCTTATGCACCCCGTGACCTCTGCCAGTTAGTGCTGAGAGGTCCATGGGTCACACCTATCTCTTGCTGCCCTATACTGCAGCCTTCAAGGGCTACATACTCTGTATAGTTCATCACCCCACAATCTCTCTCACACAAATGCCAATTCTCTGCTGACCATGGGTCTCCACAATACTTACACATGGCAACTACTGATTTGAAATTTTTCTTGTAAAGGCCAAGTTTTCAAATTGATTTGTAAACTTGGTCACACAAATTCCACTTGTGCATCTCTCTGCATAAGCAGAGCCTGCACTATGCAGGTAACTGAGTCTTACTATCACATTCTTATGGGTAAAATAAGAGTTTTCGGTCCATAAATTCAGAGACCCACTTGCAAACTTAGCCATAAAAGTTTAACTGAAAGATTTAATTCATCTTGGTTAGGTTTTAAAAACAGTAGAGGAAACGTGACAAGTTAAAACCCATGGCTAGCAGACAGTTTGAGTCTCAAAATGACATTTTTAAGCGTTCACTGCCAGCCATGTGTTTCTATGCTTAATTGCCATTTTAAAAAAAAAAAACTTATTAAACTACAATGCCAAAAGCTTTAGAAATTGAGCATTTAGCTAAATGGAAGTGAAAAGCAACAACCATTGAGGGTGAGTAAGCACAATGGAAACCTGCCATATTGATTTAAATTGCTCCTCCTCTGCTCCCCCTGCTGCAGCATTCCAGTCCTGTGTAGTAACTGCCAATTGTACTAATTTCTATGATCATTTTTTTGTTCTACACAAATGGGAACTCTGATGTGACCCCCAAATTAACTTTTATTATTGACTTGAGGCGTGATGTGAATTCAGCTGTCCAAGGGTAAAATGCTGTAATTCACTATCACTTTGCCCTTCTGAATTATAACTTTCAGTAAAACACATGAGATGATGTGTGCCACAAGACTCTGCTAAGCAGAGATCTCTGTGGAAAGAAAACTGAAAGTGGGCTTACAGGACCACATAAGGGGCAGGGACGAAGCAAGCAGCTCACTGAATCCTACAGAAACAACAGGAATATGGTGTTAACTCAGTCCACATGATGTGATAATGCTAGGTTGAAGGAAGCAACTGGAATACACAGGAAGGCTAATATCATCCCCTTTGATTGATAGTGCATGCTTGCCATGTGTTACTTGGGTATGCAGACTGGAGGTTGTGTTGGATCCCCATCTGCTGTTGGACGATCACATTGCTGCAATGTCCAGGCATGCTTTTTGCTTATTTGCTTTCTCTTGGATACAGACCATGCTATGGTAATGCATGTATTTGTCGCCTCACGCTCCCTATGAATTATTACACTGCACTCTATGTGGGCTACATCTTATCTGGAAAATTAAGCAGGTGCAGAATGCAGCAGCTCGTACATTAAGTGATAACTCTTGGAGACAGCATATATTATCAGTGCTCCATGACATATATTGGCTGTCAATTTGTTTCTAGGTAGAGTTTAAGGTGTTTGTTTTGCCCTATAAACATCTAAATGCTATAGGATCTGCCTACTTGAGAGACTACCTCTTCTTATGGCAGTATGTCACAGCTGTGATCCACAGAGGACTTCAAGCTTGATTTGTTTCATTATAAAAAGAAAGGGAGCTGCTGATGAAACATTCTCTGTAAGGGTTCCTTTCCCAAGATCTGAAATAGCTCAAATTTGTTGCCAGGGCACACTGCAAAACCTGTCTGAGCGGCGATTGGTGAAGGGCTGACACAGATGAGGACAAGATTTGTTTGGTTGAAAAACATGGTGCAGGTTTTAATGTGTACTGGCCACATAGTTAATGATCAGATGATGGGTGACAGGATTCAGATAAAGAAGAAGTGCTTGCTGCTCTGGTAGAATTCTACTTTGGGGCTTCAATGTTCTTTTGCTTTTAAATATATGCAAAGGGTTCCCAGAGCTTTTGGTTGGGATCCCCTTTGCATGGAGTTAGCACAAGACCCAATTCTAAAGTTATTAAAGAAATAAATGGAGAGGTGTGATCTCTGCCCCCATACAGAATCCTCACCACATGTTTTTCTTCCATATGCGTGCTAATATTAGGGAGACAACCTTAAATATGCCTCCTATGATGCCTACTTTCCACATGAGCTCTCTCCTCCTCACTTAGACCCATTTCACCCCCTATTCCATGACACATTCCTCTTCCTGATGCAAAATTCCAGCCATGTGATGTTCAGGGTTCTCCAGGCAATTTCAGCCTCCATCTGCTTCCAAGACATTTGTCTCCACGTGGATGCTCACTCACCCCATAAAACTTCTGGACACTTGTTCACTCCCATATCTCCAAGTACTTCCTCACTTCCAAGAGGCATCCCGTCAAAGGTCCCACTACTCTGCGAAAAACTTAGTCTCATGTACTCCTCTTCCTACCTAGACACCCATCTTCTTTCAATCATCCATGCCCTTTTACTTCCACTTCCACTGGTAGAGAAAATTGAGAATAGCCTGGTCTTATTCTACTAAGTAATTGATCTTTTGAATTGAATTACTACAGTCTTACAAAACTATATTTGATGCAAGCAACGTTTTTTTTAAAATTTTGCTTCCAACATCCAAGTTAATAGAATCATAGAATATCAGGGTTGGAAGGGACCTCAGGAGGTCATCTAGTCCAACCCCCTGCTCAGAGCAGGACCAATTCCCAACTAAATTATCCCAGACAGGGCTTTGTCAAACCTGACCTTGAAAACCTCTAAGGAAGGAGATTCCACCACCTCCCTAGGTAACCCATTCCAGTGCTTCACCTAGTAAAAAAGTTGTTCCTAATATCCAAACTAAACCTCCCCCAGTGCAACTTGAGACCATTACTCCTTGTTCTGTCATCTACTACCACTGAGAACAGTCTAGATCCATCCTCTTTGGAACCCCCTTTCAGGTAGTTGAAAGCAGCTATCAAATCCACCCCCCTCATTCCTCTCTTCTGCAGACTAAACAATCCCAGTTCCCTCAGCCTCTCCTCATAAATCATGTGCTCCAGCCCCCTAATCATTTTTGTTGCCCTCCACTGGACTGTTTCCATTTTTTCCACATGCTTCTTGTAGTGTGGGGCCCAAAACTGGACACAGAACTCCAGATGAGGCCTCACCAATGTCGAAGAGCGGGGAATGATCACATCCCTCGATCTGCTGGCAATGCCCCTACTTATACAGCCCAAAATGATGTTAGTCTTCTTGGCAACAAGGGCACACTGTCAAGTCATCTCCAGGTTCTCATCCACTGTAACCCCTAGGTCCTTTTCTGCAGAACCGCTGCCTAGCCATTCGGTCCCTAGTCTGTAACAGTGAATGGGATTCTTCCATCCTAAGTGCAGGACTCTGCACTTGTCCTTGTTGAACCTCATCAGGTTTTTTTTTGGCCCAATTCTCTAATTTATCTAGGTCCCTCTGTATCCTATCCCTACCCTCCAGGGTATCTACCCCTCCTTCCAGTTTAGTGTCATCTGCAAACTTGCTGAGGGTGCAGTCCACGCCATCCTCGAGATCATTAATGAAGATATTGAACAAAACCGGCCCCAGGACTGACCCTTGGGGCACTCCGCTTGATAGCAGCTGCCAACTAGACATGGAGCCATTGATCACTACCCATTGAGCCCGACCATCTAGCCAGCTTTCTATCCACCTTATAGCTCATTCATCCAGCCCATACTTCTTTAACTTGCTGGCAAGAATATGGTGGGAGACCGTATCAAAAGCTTTGCTAAAGTCAAGGAATAACACATCTACTGCTTTCCCCTCATCCACAGAGCCAGTTATCTTGTCATAGAAGGCAATTAGGTTAGTCAGGCATGATTTGCCCTTGGTGAATCAATGCTGACTGTTCCTGATCACTTTCCTCTCCTCTAAGTGATTCAGAATTGATTCCTTGAGGACCTGCTCCATGATTTTTCCAGGGACTGAGGTGAGGCTGACTGGCCTGTAGTTCCCCGGATCCTCCTTCTTCTCTTTTTTAAAGATGGGCACTACATTAGATTTTTTCCAGTCATCCGGGACCTCGCCCGATCGCCATGAGTTTTCAAAGATAATGGCCAATGGCTCTGCAATTACATCCGCCAACTCCTTTAGCACCCTCAGATGCAGAGCATCCGGCCCCATGGACTTGTGCTCGTCCAGCTTTTCTAAATAGTCCCGAACCACTTCTTTGTCCACAGAGAGCTGGTCACCTCCTCCCCATGCTGTGCTGCCCAGTGCAGTAGTCTGGGAGCTGACCTTGTTCATTAAGACAGAGGCAAAAAGCATTGAGTACATTAGCCTTTTCCACATCCTCTGTCACTAGGTTGCCTCCCTCATTCAGTAAGGGGCCCACACTTTCCTTGACTTTCTTCTTGTTGCTAACATACCTGAAGAAACCTTTCTTGTTACTCTTAACATCTCTTGCTAGCTGCAACTCCAAGTGTGATTTGGCCTTCCTGATTTCACTTCTGCATGACTCCCTGGTCATTTGTCCAATCTTCCACTTCTTGTAAGCTTCTTTTTTGTGTTTAAGATCAGCAAGGATTTCACTGTTAAGCCAAGCTGGTCGCCTGCCATATTCACTATTCTTTCTACACATCGGGATAGTTTGTTCCTAAGCCCTCAATAAGGATTCTTTAAAATACAGCTAGTTCTCCTGGACTCATTTCTCCCTCATGTTATTATCCCAGGGGATCCTGCCCATCAGTTCCCTGAGGGAGTCAAAGTCTGCTTTTCTGAAGTCCAGGGTCCGCATTCTGCTGCTCTCCTTTCTTCCTTGTGTCAGGATCCTGAACCTGACCATCTCATGGTCACTGCCTCCCAGGTTCCCATCCACTTTTGCTTCCCTTACTAATTCTTCCCTGTTTGTGAGCAGCAGGTCAAAAAGAGCTCTACCCCTAGTTGGTTCCTCCAGCACTTGCACCAGGAAATTGTCCCCTACACTTTCCAAAAACTTCCTGGATTGTCCAATCTGTGTCCCCCCCCCCCAATAAAAGTTTTGTAGACTAAGAACACAAACAGAGAAACCAGTGCTCAGAATCAACATATATAAAGATCTTTAGTAGAGCATACAATAAATATTCTGTTGTGCTATACAAACGCTGTGGGCTCAGTTTGCACTTGCCCCTCCATCTTCCTCCATCCGTGCTCAGGATCTAGGCGGAATGAGGACACTAGTGATCACTGTCCACAAAAAGAAAGTGCTGGCTAGAGCTCCAGGCAGCACTCCACAAGGGAGCATAACAAGTTGGCTTCTTGCCCGTCTGCCAGCCTCTGGCAGCAAGGGTTGTTGTGAGTTCACAGTACCTTTCACCAGTCCACCTATGGAGTGTTATACGCTCTGTTCCCCTTCTGTTTCCTAATGCATTCTGTTTACATGTGGCCAAAGCAAGTGGTGCACAGAACCTCTGCTTGTTTACTAGAACTCTGCATCTGCTCACTTACCCAGCACTTCTCACAGAAGTAAAACCACTATTTGGTTCCATATATTTATTTGTGAGACACAATAATGTCTATATTTACATAAAATTAAATGCCTTTATTTAAAACATGTTGTGTGCCAGGTTAACCTTATCAAGTGTAAGCAAGGAAACAAACAGTCTCTCTATATATAAGATCCAGCCATTCTAAAGGTAAAATACACAGTGGTAAATTGACAATCAGTAATAACAAAGAAGTTTTCAAATGTTTGAATAAATCTATGTTGTAATAGCTAACAATGCTGACGCTGTAAGGATGGCTGTTTGTTCTAGCCATTAGATGCTAAGAAAACAAATGCTCATTTATGCATTTCCCTCCTAACTTCCAGGATTTTATAAAGCAAAAGAGTTAGAAGAGGGATAGTCAGGTTGATGAAAACAGGAAAGAAGATAACCTGGCATATTGCCCTGTGTACAATTATACAGAAATATGACCACATGGAAATTCCTACGCGTGAATGTCTCTAACAATGAAAGGATTTAGGATTATATAAATCACAATGGTTGGTAGTATAATCACATGAGAGAATGAACCTGCAAAGCTTATTATACTGAATACCCAGATGGTAAACAACAGTTGTCGCTGTACTAAGAATTACATCGCTCTAATCAATAATAGGAAGGAACAGTTGGACAACTTATTTCCTATTATGTTCACTTAGGCAATGTCTAGATCAATAAAGAGCATTAAGCCTCATGCCAACTGTAGACAGTATATATTCAACATGGCTATCATATGTTAGGGATGGGTACTGCTGTACTTCAAAATACTTTTAACACATAACCTAATCTAATTAAGCTAGCAGTAATGGTTTAAATATCAGATGGGTATTTTTATAATGGGAGTGGAGATTAAATTATTATTTTAGTTTAAGTAGAATTCAAAGCCAACTTATTTTGTTAAAGCCAATCCCCACCATAATTCAATTTAACTCTGGAATCTACCTCTGAAGGATGGTCGATTCTTCTTATAGGTGAAAGAAAAAGCAATAAAGCACAGTGTCACTGGCTTACATAGTCACTAGTTAATTATGTGGGTATAGTAAGCTGTTCACAAAAATTGAAAATTGTGCTTGCATATCCCTCAGGCCAGAATGGCAATTATTGCTAGTAACTTTCATTACATCCACTTTTGAAACTTTTCACTAAACAATAAGTAAAGCCAATCAAACTATGTTTCTGAAGGGCTTGCTGAACTATCATATGAATTGTTTAAGTTTATGTCTGAACAAATTTAAGTTAAAACAAATAAACCCTCCCCACCCAAAAAAATTAAACTAACAAAAAAAAACCCACTGCAACGGTATGCTGACTCTCTTTCCAACTTTCAGAGTAAAAGAATAAAGGTAAATGCAAAGTTCCTTCTCCCTCTGTAAGGAAAATGGAAGTGACGGTGGAAAGCATTGCTTCTGGTTATTTAATTTTGTGGTGTGAAAGCCATCTCGTGGGAAGTATCTGAATTCTCTTAGTAAGCTCTCATGAAGTATATCTATTTTTCAAAAGGATACATGACATCAAACTCAGAAAACCTGTAAGCTGTTTTGTTCCTGGTTTTATAATTTATTACACACATATATACAGTAAGTTGCATAGAGTTTTCAGATAAGTAATTGGAAAAGAATTTCAATACTTTCAAAGTTCATGAAAAGTGTTGGAAATCGGTGTCTGTTAGCTACAGATATAGTACGAGCTGCAGCAGTGCAAGCTTCTTGATTCTATCATACCTATGTCTTTCAACCCTGATCTACAGGGAGCCCAAGGTGCAATACGTTAGGTCTGTGCATAACACTATTTAATCTTTGGTCTCTGTTGAGATTTCCAGACACAGTGCCATTTAGTGCCAATTGTTATGGAGTTTTTTATTATATGCTCACCTGTCCACTAAGAACTGTCCAAATTATTTCACATTAACCACTGAATTACCATCAGGCAGGAGCAGCTTGCAGCAACTGCCAGGGAGCGCCAGATTAAAACCAGTCAAACAGATGAGAGAAATTTTTTTCTTACCACATCATTTGGTTTACACTGAAGATGTTTAAACTTGTCTTACTAAGATACCGAAATACAGCCCATTTATTGGCAGAAAACCATTCTAATTTTCAACAAAACAAAATAAAATGAAACAAAGGAGAATAAGACATTCCTACCTATTCCAATGAAGACTGCTTTGTAGCCATCTTCCTTCAAGGTGTTGATTGTCATTCCTTCTATTCCAAGGCCTTTACTACAAACTATCTAAAATAAAATATTATAAAGATGTATTAAGTAATTTGAATTTGATAATTTAAAATTGGTTTAATTTCTGTCATGTTCCTCTTACTGGCATCTCAAAAAGTTTCATAATGATCAATTAATCAAATAAATAAAATATTTTTTTTGGAGCTAGACTTACAGGGCCAGATCCTCAGGTCTGACCAAAATCAGGTAGGGAGCATAAAATGGCTTAAAGACACCTTTGTATTCCCCTGATAGTGGGGGACAGCTGAGGGTCTATTTTGTTCCTGGCATAACCGCAGCCAGCAACAAGCAAAGAAACAGAAAAAAGAAAAGAAATAAAAAACCTGTGCATGGAACACAACAGCACAGCAAAACCAGCAGTTTTAAATTGTTGTATTTTGATACTGGTTTGGTAATGAAATATCCCCACATGAAACTCAGGATTTAAGAAACCTAATCTGGGAGCAAGGCACCAGTCTAGGGAATGTGTGGTAAATGGAACAATCATCCAGCACATTAATCAGGAAAAAGTCTTTGGGGTTACTGTGAAAAAAAACATTGATGCCACCAGTCTATTGCATAGAAGTAAAGAAAAAAGAAGCAAACAAGATACTAGATAGGATTAACAGCATGTCAGAACATCAAACAAATAAGGTGATCCTACGTGCAATACTAGTCACTGTACCAAGGGAAGGGTAATATAGCCTCACTGAGGATGCAGCAAAAATTAAACTAATTTAAGATTCTGTAACTGGACCTTTTACACCAAGGAGCCCCACTCAAATCAATGGTGCTGTCTGTGGGCATAAGGGCCCACCGATGCAGATTCAATCATGGGAACGGGGCTTAAAACAACATTAGGTTTGACGAATCTTTATTCTGTGGAAAGATTAAGGGGCCCGGTACTTACTCTCAAGGAAAAAGATAACAATTCAAGGGAACCTAATACAGATTTTCAAAATTATTTAACATAAGAACAGCCATATTGGGTCAGGCCAAAGGTCCATCCATCCCAGTATCCTGTCTTCTGACAGTGGCTAATGCCAAGTGCTTCAGAAGGAATGAACAGAACAGGCAATCATCAAGTGATCCATCCCCTGTCGCCTATTCCCAGCTTCTGGCAAACAGAGACTAGGGTCACCATTCCTGCTCATCCTGGCTAATAGCCATTGATGGACCTATTCTCCATGAATTTATCTAGCTCTTTTTTTGAACCCTGTTATAGTCTTGGCCTTCACAACATCCTCTGGCAAAGAGTTCCACAGGTTGACTGTGTGTTGTGTGAAAAAATACTTCCTTTTGTTTTAAACCTGCTGCCTGTTAATTTCATTTGGTGACTCCTAGTTCTTCTGCTATAAGAAGGAATAAATAACACTTCCTTATTTACTTTCTCCACACCAGTCATGATTTTATAGACCTCTATCATATTCCCCTTTAGTCATCTCTTTTCCAAGCTGGAAAGTCCCAGTCTTATTAATATCTTCTCATACGGAAGCTGTTCCATACCCCTAGTCATTTTTGTTGCCCTTTTCTGAACCTTATCCAAGTCCAGTATATCTTTTTTGAGAT